>NC_067206.1:10112836-10135007 GCF_026262505.1 Trichomonas vaginalis G3 | reverse complement strand
CTCCAGGTATGCTTTTGCAACCTCCTTAACTTCTGGACGTTCATTATTTACATCCTGTCTTGGTGTTGATGTTTCAGTAGCGTTTTCCTGAGTTACATTAACAACAGGTTGCTCAACTGCTGAAACATTAGCTGCTTCAGTAATGTTATGAGTAGTTGAAACATTTCCTGATATACCTTCTCCTGTTGGAACTCTTGGAGCAATTGTTGTGATGTTCGCCATTGCAGGAGTTGGAGTAGGAGTGTCATCAATCTTTCTGTCAGCTTTCGTCGTTTGCGTTGTAGTATTTGTTGTTTCATTACCATATTTTGATCTTAGTCTGGTAAGCTCTAACTTCATATGTTCTTCAGGATATGCATACTTATTATATTCACCCTTAATATTCTTTTTCCATTCATCGTATTTATCTTCTGCTGATTTCTTAATTGATGCTAGTCCGTTTACAGCCAATTCATCAGTACCGTTATCAGTAGTCTGGTTATATAAAAGATTAGCAGCTGATCTAATTGTGTAATCCGTAAGATTACCAAAACGCTCTATTGTACCTAATGTTGTGTTCTTCAGTTCCTTTCCAATTCCTTGTGCAGCATCTTTGACTAAATCAGCACCCCATGCACCAAATTGTCTCACAGGAGCCGCTATTGATGGTGAAGGAGATGGAGATGGCGATGGAGTTGGTGATGGTGAAGGAGATGGAGATGGTGAAGGAGATGGAGTTGGCGATGGTGTTGCTGCTTTCGCCTTTCTATCAGCTTCTTCCTTAGCCTTTCTATCTGCTTCTTCTTTCGCCTTTCTATCTGCTTCTTCCTTAGCCTTACGAGCTTTTTCTTTCTTCTTAAGTTCCTCTAGTTCTTTACGTTCAGCTTCTTTCTTTCGCTTCTTTCGTTCAGCTTCTTCCTTAGCCTTACGAGCTTTTTCTTTCTTCTTAAGCTCCTCTAGTTCTTTACGTTCAGCTTCTTCTTTCGCCTTTCGTTCAGCTTCTTCCTTAGCCTTACGAGCTTTTTCTTTCTTCTTAAGCTCCTCTAGTTCTTTACGTTCAGCTTCTTCTTTCGCCTTTCGCTTCTTCGCCTTACGCTTCTTCTTCTTAGCTTCTACGTTCAGCTTCTTCTTTCTTAGCTTCTTAGCCTTACGAGCTTTTTCTTCATAATATTTTGTATACTTATCATCAGCCCAATTACCAAGTGATTTGGCACCTGTTAGTATTCCATTTGCGGTTGATGTTGCTGTTCTTCCGAGCCATCCCCCTACCGCTGAAGCACCATTGCCAATAGCACTACCAGCATTTAAAATTCCACGACCAATCCATATCCCTGGTTTTGCCTTTGTATTAAGAGTAAGAAATTCTTCCTTCCTATCTTCAGGTGTAGGATTTGTAACAGTTCTTACAGTATCAACAACAGTGTCAACACTGGTTCCAATAGCACTACCAACAGCTGTTGCACCAGTTAGAATACCATGGGTAACTAAATCAGTAGCTCTTGAGACAACATTATCACTCGAGGCTTTCTCTGCTGGATAGTTTGATCCTTTGTAAGTTCCTGGACCACCTCTATTTGAAGCTTCTCCTTCAACTATTTTCTTCTCTTCTTGTGCTTGTTCTCTGGCAACACTCAATGCACGTTCTTGTCTTTGAATGTTGTCTTTCTTTAACATGTAACCACCAAGTGTCTGTGGTGGTGTGTTTTTATCTAGTGCAGCATCAATTGCAGCCTTTTCTTTTCGCTTTTCTTCGTCTAACCAATTTTGAATAGATTCTGCATCAGTTGGTTCAGCTGGAGTTGGAGACGGTGTTGGAGCTTTAGTTGGTGTTGGAGACGGTGTCGGAGCTTTAGTCGGAGTTGGAGATGGAGTAGGTGCTTTTGTAGGTGTCGGTGATGGAGTTGGAGATGGAGTTGGAGGTACTGTTGGTTCTGGAGTTGGTTCAACAGTCGGTGAAGGTGTTGGCGCCTTTGTGATTCTTGGAGTTGGCTCTGGTGTTCTAATAGGGGAAGCAGTTGGTGTATTAGCTCTTTTAAGAACCTGTGATCTTTCCGCTTGATTTGAATCAGATACTGGGTTAGTTGTACTAGGATGTGATACAGGAGTTATTTTTGGTGTAGGTGTTGGTTTATTTAATGTTATACCATGACTACTCGACATTGGTGGAGGACCTGCGTGAGCAGTTGGTGTCAGAGTTGGCGTTGGAGCTACTGTAGGAGTTGGCGTTGGAGCTACTGTTGGTTCAGGAGTGGGAGTTGGTGTTGGAGCTACTGTAGGAGTAGGTGTAGGAGTTGGTGTTGGAGTCGACATTTGTTTTAACCTCTCATTATACCAATTCTCCAAATAATAAGCCTCACCCATTAAGTTACTCTGTCTTTGTTTTATAGAAAATTCACCTAACAGTAATTCATCATGAATCATTTTCTGCAGCTTTGTCGTGTTTTCTACTTCCTTTATTAGAACGCTCGATGTATTCGCCAATCCTCTATATTCCTTAATCATCTTATCTAGTTTGTTCATATTTGGTACTTCCTTTTTCTTCTCAGCGTTAATCTCATTAGATCGTTTCTCCAATTCTTCAACTACTTTGTAAAGCTTATTTATCTTGACATGTGATTCCTTTACTTCTCCAGTCCTTGGATCCTTAGGTTCCTTGTATTTAGCTAATTTCGTCTCTATATATCTTCGTTTAGCGTCATATCCAGGATCACTGGTTCGTAAAGGATGCGAAGGTGGACGAAAATAAGGTATGTAGAAATCTGGATCATCATTAATAGAAGAACGTGCTTTAAAGTTACGAACCGCGTCTGTAAAAGGGTCTCTACCACGTGCTGTATATGTTGATGTAATCAAAAAGCCTTCTCTTCTCATTGGGAAATTAATACGACCTTTTTGAACATATTCTTTCTCAAAGTATTGCCTAGCATTGTAATCAAAAGCAAGATCATTATATATATCGCGCAAAAAATCAAATGTATGCTGCTTGAACTTTTGATCGCTAATTATGGTACGAATTATCGGACGTTCATTCTCCCATTTCTTAACTCGTTCATCAATGAGTTTCCTCTCTTGTTCACTCATTTAAACCTCATAAAAATATATTATCTGCGTATAGTGCCACTAATAGCATTAATCCATGGCATGTCTGATAGTACACGTACTGACTGAACTAATGGCTTATGATTGTTCCAAATAGCTCCTCCAATGTATGCGTTATACTTATTGTTGTCAATAGTTTGTTGAGGTTGAACTATAGGTGTTTCAACAGGCTTGTCTCTACTGAAGTCACCACCAAGAGCTTTATTGAATGCTTTAAGATTCTTCGTTAATGCATTATCTTCACCTAATGTAGTTTTTGCAATTCTTTCACCAAGACTACCGATAACACCACCGACTTGACCAACTTGAGGGAAAAGTTTGTTAGCAATGTTAAATCCAGCACCTATTACAAGACCAGGATTTTTTTTCACCATACCCCATCCAGCTTTAACATAATCGCCAAAACCCATTTATTTCTTCTTAAAATAATGTCATCTTTTGTTGCTTAACTTCTTTAAAGTCCGTCTTTCCTGCAACTATATGAACTTCCATATATGAACGAGGTGTTGGTAGCTCTTTGTATTTGTTCCATAACTCTTCCCAATCTTCTGTTGCTCCTGACTGTTCAATCATTGACTGAAAGTCTCTCATAGAATAACCTTGAAAGATAACGAAGTCAGTGCATAGTCTCTTAATGTTTAAACATATATGTCTCCATGTTTGACACATGATGACAACAGTATAGTTATAATGTCTGACCTTAGTGATGAAGTTCGCTAATGGTGAACGTGGGTCATTCAATAAGTCATGACCACCATAATCGTCTAACACTAATAGAGAATTACTGGGATACTTTGTGAAAGGATATTTGTTCAACTTCTTTACAACATATATTGCAATCTTCTTATACTCAAACTTTCCATCAGGTTTCCTTAGTTGATGCTTTGTTAAGATGTGTTCCATCTCCTCTGAAATTTTTTCGAACTTACTTTGAACGAACTCAACAATAGCGTAATACTTTGCTTTCATCTTAACGTTCTTCATTAAATAAGGCATAAGTTCTTTATCATCCTTTTTCAGTACTGGTGCTTTAACTTGACTCATAAATGTCTTCGCTGTTTTATCCATTGTTCCTGATGTTGCTGAGATAACTATTGAGTCATAATATGGAGTATTAGTGAAGCGGTCTGTTATCATTATATGACGAATAACACCATATGTCTTACCTGAACCCATCTTACCGCAGTAGAAATAAACACCATTAGTACAAAATGGATAATCATCAGAAAATGGCATAATGAGTGCATTGTTTAGTTCTTTACTATTCTTACGTGCTCCATCATGAAGAATCTTATCTACTTGATTAATAACTTTCTCCATCTTTTAGTTACATATAAAATGTCTAAATATGATGGATTATACTATGAACATGTTATGAATGATGGCACGATAAGTGGTAATACAGTCTCATATAAATTACCGAGAGACTTCATTGAATATCCTGCGTCAAAAGCTCTTGAGATAAGAAAGATAAGTCTTGAGCATCCAGACTTTGAGTTTCTTGCTATTCCATTAGAAATGACAGATTCATCAAAATCAGTGAAAAAAAGGTTTGACATGAGATATTACATAAAACCCAACATGACTACACAGGAGTTGAATGAAGGTCTTATGGAAAAAATGACTGAGGCAAGTAGAGAATTTGTTGATTGTTACTATGATTCAAATGAAAATAAATTGAATGTATTAAGAAAAGGTACATCACCAATCATAACATTACCTTCATACAGTAGTATAGAAAAAAATGCCTTGAATTATAAATATGACATGTCCCTAGGAGATGTGTTGGATTTCATCACTGCGTTATTAGAAACCACTGAAACAGACACAACATCAAGAAAACCAGAGCTTGTTTGGGAAGATGACCATGGTAGAACATTCACGCAAAAAGTAATTCCATCGAAAGCAAAATTTTTAGACTTATGGGAAAAAAAATATATCTCGCGAATGCATGTATATTATAGTTTTACCATAGCAGATTTCACTGACGAAAATGATAAAGATAAAAAAACATATAAGTACTTTGATGAGCTTTTCATAACTATAGCGAATATCAGGTTTATCCTTGAGCGAAAGGGCAAACCAACATATAAATTTGTCGGTTATCAGATAAGAATAAATCCTCTCCTTGAGCCTTTAGTAACGTTGAGTAATATTGCTCATGATAACAAACAATTTATATGTAATGTGAATGAACAGCTTGTGCCACCAAAATTTTACGATATCACTGGTTATAAAGATGCACTCGTGTTTGAGTTTTATAAGCGCTTTTCATTCAAAAGAGTTGAAGAATCAACTGATGGTCAAAAAAAGGAATATTATGTAAAAGAACCATATGAAATTCCTAAAGACTCTAATATAATGGTTGAACTTATATTAGAGTCTGGTACTCAATCTCAACATAAATAGTTTACGTGACAGAATTTTTTTGACACGTAAAGTTTACATTTTAATGGAAGCGAACAACAAAGCTCCTGCTAAGCTCTTGCCATCCAGAAGCCAGAGGTGACTGAAGAACAGTCCTCTGGCGACGAGGAAATATTGATGGGTGGCGAGAGTCCGAAGACCGAGATCAAGATCCCAGATCTCGATCACAAGCAAACGGCAAAGAAAACGGGTCCACGAGCTACTCCTCGAGAGCTACGTTTAATCAAGACCAGCCACAAGTATTTGAAGCAGCTGGAGGAGTCAAACGTAGCTCTCGAGGAACTAAAGCTCAAGCTGGCTGAAAAAGTAGAGGAAGCGAAAGGTAAAGAGCTCTACATCAGCCAGCTTGAGTATAAAGTTGACTCTTATGCCAACGAGATCTGCGATCTTCGATCTCGTCTCAACCGTGTGGGACATGAGTCAGACAGCTGGCATGAAAGGTTCCTTAAGGCTGACACATCCTACCATGAATTAAAGCGCGCCATAAGGAACTTAGCCACTGACTTCTGATCCCTCCTCTAAACCACGAATAAACACCTAATTTTACTACTATAACTCTTTTTTATACTCACATTACTCACATATATCCTCATATAACTTATAGTTCATTGTCACTCAGATCACGATCTTTGTGATCACGATCAACTTAGGAAAAGAGAAAAAGTATAAAAGTTAGTATAATTAATTGTTTAGTCTTAAGTAAGCTTATTGTTCATCAAGGAGTTGATGTAAGCGTTTCTTTGCCTCCGTGATCTGCTTCTTTTATAAGCTTACAGTTAAGCCAACAGCAGAGTCTATTAAATATACTGAGAAACCAGTGTTATGCTTCTTACGTCACGTTTGCCTCTCCATACAGATTAAACAGGTGGGACCACCTATCGTACTTCTCGACGATTATGATTTATCAGCCCCTGCTAGTGAATAAAGGTTAGTTTACATATGAACGTTTATTTTTACACATATATGCGTACATATGCGCGCCCGTATGGTGTCAGTTTTCTGTCACTTTTTTCATTGTGTCGGTGCCTGTAGCTGTAGGCTACAGGCGACGCACAATGTATACTGTACTATTGTTTGAGGCAAGAGTATTATAGGAATATTATATGATGGATTTGAGTTGCATATAAAGAGTGCAAAAGGATAAAGAGAGAAATTTTGTTAGATTAAATTATTAAATTTTAATTCTTTATTTTTTAGGATTGTTAGCTTTGTAAGATTGCTTTCTCACAAGAGAAAACAAGTATAAGGTTTAAGCTGTATGTATTAAAGTTATAAATATTTGATTTTAAAAAAAATCAAGATTTTAAACTTTAAAGGTATTAATTATGATTATCTTTCTTTAGCTTTGCATGCTGTATGCTACTTTTGGAAACTGCTCTATTGTATTAGAATGTTTTTAAATTTTGCACCTAAAAATGCGTAATATTAAAAATTAAGGTATTAATTATGATTATCTTTCTTTAGCTTTGCATGCTGTATGCTACTTTTAGAAACTGCTCTATTGTATTAGAATGTTTTTAAATTTTGCACCTAAAAATGCGTAATATTAAAAATTAAGGTATTAATTATGATTATCTTTCTTTAGCTTTACATGCTGTATGCTACTTTTGTCTTTGAGACATTCCATGATTTAAGTTAAGAAGCTTTAAAAAAATGCAAAAAAATTGAATACTTTACTGGCTGGGCAAATTTGTCGCCGCCCCTCCTAAATGTTAGTCACCGTTACGGTTTTTTCTTTGGGGGGCGAGCTTGCGAGCCCCAAAAAAAAGAAAAAAACCGTAACGGTGAGCTCACATTTCGGCATAGTTTAAGTCTAGGTTTTGCATTTTAAAATGTTTGTTACCTTATCTTCTTTCAAAAAGTGGCAAAAATTTGTTTGAAATTTGAAAAAGATATTTATATTTGCATAAATGACATTCAACTAAGCTGTAGCATGATTCTTTTGCATGCTCTAGTTTTTTTCTCAGTTCAATCTCCTTCCATACTCTTGCTTGTACCAGTAAGATCGCACCAAAATTCTCAAAAATTAAGATCTCCAAATTTTATGTCCAACTCCAATTATCAAACGCCCTCATTAACGCCACTCATAGCCATCTTTCATGCATGAGAAATCGTTATTAGAAGATTTTTTACGGCTAATTATCTGATTCAATTCAGATCAATACTCAAAGCCCCATTATTTATTTATAAATCCTTGTTTGTCGCCTATGCGAATAAAAATTCTTTTTATATTTTAAACAATTTTTTTCACTTTGGAAGGAGAAAGGTGACTAACATTTTAAAAATGCAAAAACCGACTAAACTATTTGGAAATGTTAGTTTTATAGTAATTCGGATGGGATTGGGCAGACTTTTTCCGTTATAATATTCGATGTAATGTTTTTACAGAAATAAAAATCTCTTACTTCTGTTATAATTAATTTTTCTAGCGCAATGGATCAATAAAATGAAAATTTCTATATTTTTGTAACCTTTTCTGGTATATTAAAGCAAAAATATCAATGAATGCTACATTTTCATGGAGTTCAATATATACTAATTGAAGCCATACTTCTATGTTCAGCCAAACAGAATATGATATCATTTATATATTTCAAACTCAAATTACTGTAAAATGCAAAAATTAATTAATCAATTCAATACAGCCATTAGTTTAACTATTAAAGATTCGGACAATAAAGAGCCTCTAAAATATGGCTCTGTTATGATTATTTGGCAAATTCCATCAAGCTCTGATTTTCCTTTAGAACAATTTCTGCATATAATATCTTCTGATCTTATTGCAAATTCTGATTCATTTAAAACAGATACTTTTCTACCGCAAAATGTTTTAAGTGAATAAATTGGTTTGACATAAATTTCTTTTGCAAAAGTTGAAATATCTGATATTGTCCTTTTATCTTGAATATCGGTATCACCTGTATAGTATAATTCAAAATAACTATAAAATGGACCAGCAGATCGAAAGTTTGAATCAATGACCATTTTACAAAATTGAAATTTATAAAAGTTATATTGCAGAATTGTGAGATTCTTTGTGTTGACTTTAACATATTTCAATTTATCGCATTGATGGAATATTCCACTTCCAAGATATTCTAAATTCTTTGGAAGAATGATATTCGTGATATTTGAACAGTTTTCGAATGCATAATTCCCGATTGAAGTCAAACTGTTTGGGAATACTATGTTTGAAATACATTTGCAAAAACAGAATGAATGATGTCCGATTTTTTCTAAGTTATTTGGAATGTTGATCACAGTGAGATTTGTGCATGAATTGAATGCATAATCTCCAATTTCTCAGACACTATCTGGAATTTTAACTTCATACAAACTGACACAATTGCTGAAAGTGTTATCATTTATTGATTTTATTCCTTCTTTTATTTCGAAATATGAAATTTTTGAACAATTTTCAAAAACGAAATACCCATATTCCATCAATCCATCTGGAAACGCGGATATTGATAAATTACCACAGCCTGCAAAAGAACAGTCACAAAACTTTATAATTGATGATGGAATATTAATTTCAGAAAGACTTGAGCAACCAGAAAAAGCACGTTTTTCTATAATCTCGATAGAATCAGGTAAAATAACTCTTACCAAATTATTGCAATCAAGGAAAGAATAAAATTAAATTGATTTAATTTGGCATGATAAATTTGCAAATTTAAGGCTTGAACAATTACAAAAGGCATATTCTCCTAAATTATTTACTTTAATTGGAATATTTACATTTATAAGACTAATACAATTATGAAATGCACTTCCAGATATTTCAATCATATTTTCGGGAAGAACAATTTCTAGCATGTCTTTGCAATTATAAAATGTACATGGGTATATTTTGGTTACACTGCTTGGAATTTTGATCTTTTTTAAACTAGAACAATTATGAAACGTAAAATCTCCAATATAATTTAGATTTTTTGGTAAAATTATTTCTAGAATGCTAGTACAATTTTCGAATAGCCAACGATTTATAGTTTGCATTTTGTTCGAGATATTTAGTTTGACTAAGCTTTGACAGCCTTTGAAAGCATGTGATTCGATTGATTCTACATTTTCCAATGTAGGAAATTCTTTTAAACTAATGCAATAAGCAAATGCATATTCCTCAATATATTTTAGATTTTCTGGTAGTGTGATATTTAAAAGACTATAACATCTAAAAAATAACTGCTGATGAATTACTGTAATTTTGTTTGGAATTGCGATTGTTTCAAGTTGTGTACATTGAAAAAAACATAAATTTCCAAGTGTTAATAAAGTATCAGGCAGATTTATATTTTTGAGATTATTACACCTAGCAAATGAATAATTTTCAATAAAAGTTACAGTGCTCAGTATTATAATATCAATAAGTTTAAAACAATAACTAAAAGCACTTTCATTAATTAAGATTAAATTGCTTGGTAGAGAAATGTTAGTTATATTATAGCAGCAATAACATAAGTAGGATGGGATCACTGTGACTTTTTCTGGTATAACGATAGATTTTAAGTTTTCACAGAAATAAAAAGCTTTTTCTTCTATTTCTGACACATTTTGTGGGATGGTTATTGTTTCTAATGCATTGCACCAAGAAAATAAATTCTTTGATATTGTTGTTATCTTTCCTGGTAAATTGATTTCTATAAGTCTTCTACAACCAGAAAATGCAAAAGCGTCAATATTTCCTATATTTTCAGGGATTACAATTCTATTGATGGATTTACAATACATAAATGCCCCTGCACCAATACATGTTAAATTTTCATGAAGTTCAATATTACTTAAACTAGAACATTCAGAAAATATGTAGCTACTAAGATTAAGTAAGTGCTTTGGAACGTTGATTTTTTTCAATTTTTTACACCATGAAAAGCAACGATGCCCAATACTTGTTGTTGTATCAGGTAAATAAACTTCTTCTAAATTCATGCATTGGCTAAATGTAGAATTACCTATTGTATATATTGAATCAGGAATAGATATATTTGTGAAATTACTGCATAACATAAAAATTCCTTCTTCTAATTCATGAATATTTTTTGAAAGGTTAATATTTTCTAGTCCAGAATATCGAAATGCAAATTTGCCTATTCTTGTTATATTTTCAAGGTTAAAATTAGTTAATTTTTCACAGCTGGAAAAAGCAAACTCTTCAATTATTTCAATTCGATATGGAGTATTTATTATGTTCAAATTGTAGCAATAACGAAATGCGCTGCTTTCAATTGATCTGAGAGAGTTAGGAAGTGAAACTTCTCTTAGATTATAGCAATCTTGAAATGAATGATGACCAATAGATTCAATTCCTTCACTTATGAACAACCATTTTAAATTTCTTGATCTATTGCATAAGTAATGAGGTACAAATGAAGAGTTAATTAGTGTTAAGATTATGAAATTGTGTTGCATGTACTGTGGGATTGAACAATCATCATTCCTTAGATCTATTTTAAATGCCCCAATATCAGGCTGATCTTCAATGGAACAGAGCATTGATTGTTTGAAAAATTATTTTTTACTTGCTAATTTTTGGTAAATTTATATTTCTGCATGTTTTTGTGCAAAAAAAGATAGAATCAAATATACTAAATAAAAATCTTTGAAGAACATTTATCAAAAAGTCGAATCCGAAAAGGATAACTTCTATTTACGATGATACTTCTTAATAGATTAACATTTTTATTTTAATTTGGAATCGAAATTCGGAAATGTCACCCCCTTAAATTTCAACCTGAGAAATGAATATGCGAGAATTCTTCGAGCCTCTTCGGAACGGACCATTGACAAAGGAGCAAGAGGCCGAAGAAATCGAAAATATCACTCAATTACAGAATCTTTTAATGAATCTAAAAAATACAAAGATAGAATTTTCGATTCCAATTCTCAAAGAGTCAATATATTACAAAGATATTCATTATTACAACCAATTCATATCAAATGTCTACTTTGCAGCAGAATATCAGCCACAATCAATTCCAGAATTAGCGAAATTGACAGCGGAAGTCATTTACAACCACAAAGAAGAGCAAAAGCGCATGTGTAGAGCCCTTATTAAATGGGGTATTTACTCTCATTTGGCAGAATCGAATTCAGAATTGCATTCTTGTCGATTATGCTTCATTAAGAACTGTTTAGACATCAGTCTATTTGATACCAAATTACTTGTCGTTATAATTAATGACTTTTGGAAAACTTGTTCTCAAAGAAGATATCATTTGTGCAGATTGTTCGAATGGTTTGCTCCACAAATACTTATAGGTGATCCTACATTCTTTATGCACTTACTTTCGATTGTAGATTACGAAAATATTTCAGGACATCTTCCATCGCAGTTTGGAGAGCTTCTTTCGAATTTTGAGAGCCTTAGAGACAATAACTGGATGCTATGGAATATACTGATTAAGAATGTAACTACAGATGACAGTATCGAAAGAATTTTGAAAAATAATGATATAATTAAATTAAAAGAGATTATTTCGGACCCTACATTTGATATAAATCAAAGAATAAGTCCACATTGCTTCGAACCATCATGGTTTATCCAAAATCATCCAAATTTAATTCAATACGCTGCTTATTTCAATTCTGTTGATTGTTTCAGCTATTTAATAGAGAAAGGATGTGATGTTAATGCCAAAGATGATAAAGGAAATACTTTAATTGATTTTTGTGTTGCTGGAAATTCAATTGAATGTTTTAATTTGATAAAAAACAACAAAACAGATTTTACGAATTCTTTACACATTGCAGCATTATTCCATAATTATTCTTTGTTCCAACACTTGTTTAGGAGCTGCTGCCATGACTTAAATGCTATTTCGCTCATCTATGGAACAGTTATTAATAATATTGTTTCAAGTAATAATTTAAGGTTAACAAAATTTTATGTTGAAAATGAGAAATCTTCAATTAATGAAGACTTAATGAGATATGCCGCGCGTGTAGGTAGTCGTGATGTTTTAAGGTACTTCTTGGCAATGAATGATAAACTTGATATAAATTCAAAAGATGAAAACGGAAAAACCGCTTTAAGTTTGAGTGCAATTTCAGGACATTTCAACATAATTCATGAACTTTTGAGCATGCCTGATTTAGATATAAACATGAAAGATAAAGATGGAAATACTGCTCTTTTAATTGCAGCTAAAAACGCTGATTCAACGAGTATTTTAACATTAATGATGTCTGAGAAATTGTATTTAGATGCACAAGATAATGATGGAAACACTGCTCTTCATATTGGATCTTTAGATAATTGTCTTGACGTTGTTAAAACTCTTTGTAACTCTAAGGATATAAACCCGAATGTTCTAAACAAAGAAGGTGACGCACCAATCCACATCGCTACAAGAAATCCGGATTCTTGCGGAACTCATTTTGTTAGAAATATGGTAAAATCAGAACAAGGAAGTGAAGTGAAATTAGAAGTTTATATAAGAGAACAAAATAGAATTGTTCATGTAGATATTTTGAAGTTTTTAGTGACACATCCTAAAATTGACGTGAATTTGAAAAGCGCAATTGGATGGTCACCTTTGCATTATGTTGCAAGATACGGGCATTACCAATTAGGAAATATTTTGTATCAATACAAAATGAAAGAATTGGATGTGAATATAAGAGATAGAAATATGAGAACTCCTCTTCACGTGGCATGCGAAAGTGGTAGATTTGAAATGGCTTGTTTCTTGATACAACCTGGAAATTGTAACATAAATGCTCAGGATATGTTTGGACAAACTCCCCTTCATAAGGCAGTTTTGGCTGATAATTCAGAAATTTGTCATATGATGACTTTGAGAGATGAAACTGATCTAAACATACAAGATAAATACGGAAGAACAGCTTTGATGATTGCAGCTATTAAAGGAAGAATTGGATCTATAAGAATATTGGCAAGAAATCTGAGAATTAATCTGGATTTAACAGATAAAACAGGAATGACTGCTTTGCAACATGCTGTTAAAAATGGAAGGAAATATTGTGCAGAATTACTGAGAATTGCTGCTGATTTGTGTGATATGCCTGATAGCGAAGATAACTCAAATGCTGGCGATGATAATGACCAGATTTAAATGTCATACATATCTTATGTTTGTAATAATTTTATATTGAAATAAACATATTAATATAAAATTACTAATTTTTTATATAAGCAATTCTGATTTAAATTGTTGAAACAGTTTCCAAACTGGGAACAGGACAAATTTGCCATTTAAGGTTGTTGAAAAGTGACATGTGGCAAATTTATCCCGCACTCCCTTGTATTGGAATAAGACCACAATCTATCATAAATTGAGTGTATTTCAAATAAACATATTCTAAAATACGTGAAAAACTTTAAATATATATGTTTTCAGACGAGTTTAGTAGATACAAGCAGATTTGTTCAATTTTTTAAAGGCTGCACTTACGCCCATCTGACTTTAATTCAAATTTTTGACAACTGGCGTGAAGCGCCATTGAAATTTAACCTTAAACATATGAATTAAAGGCCCTGTCATAGGAGCGTAAGTGCACCCTTAAAATTTCAATAAAAAAGGCAAAATCTATACAATTTGGAAGCAAAAAAGCAAATTTATGTTTATTTCTTAAAGAACATATCATTGATTCAACTGTATCATTGTGAGGCTTGAAAAATTAAACAGTACATAATTAAATTATGGAAATTCAGACATATTCAGTATGATTTTATGAAAACCACAAAATAAAATTATAATTTTTGAAAACGATCATAAAATTATGTTTATTTTCATGAGAAATAATAAAATTATGTTATTAAGCAAGTGCAGCCACTCTTTCCTTCTTTGGCTTGGCCCTTTGTGGTTCTTCGACTTCCTCAACAGGTGTTGGAACTGGTATTTCATCGATTGTTGGGTAAGCGACTGGTTCTGGTGGTGGAGCGTAAAATGCTTGTTGTGGCTGGGCTTGGGAGTAAGGATTTGCTAGTGTGAATTGGGCGTATTTGTTGTATGTCGATGGTGGGAAGCTAGTTTTTACTCTCTCCATTTCGTTAGTAACGGAGCACATAAATTTACTAAAGATGCCAACAAAATTACGGAATGGAGTTTCTAAGTATTGGGCTCTTTGCATTACGAGGCGATTAACACCTTGGATAAAGTCGTTATTAAGGACTGAGTATTTGTTATACGCTTCTTGTGTTTTTTGATTTTGGGCTTCTATTTCTCCAACTTTTCCATTATGATCCTGAAGCCATTTCAGCTTCGAGCGAGCTTGATCGTATTCCTTGCGTAGTGGTTTTCTCTGCTTTTGAATATCTTTTAGTCGATCAGTTTCTTTTTGATAAACTGATAAAGGAGCAACAACATTTTGATCAATGAGTCTAGCAAATTGGTTACTTACAATTGATTCTAATTGCTTTCCGAACATTTCTATTGCTTTTGCCTCTCCTTTTGAATTTTGTGAAGCAGTAATGAAAGAAATTCCTAAATCAGCTCCGATTTTAGTAACTGAACGTGAAAGGACTTGCATTTGATTGCTCATTTGAATAATACATCCAATAATTTGGACGGTATCAAGGCAAATTGTTTTGAATGCTTCTTTTGCTTGAGTATAGTCAGCATCAATTGTCTTTTCTGTAACTGGAATTCCTACTGTAGCAGCGACGTCTTTAACAATGCCTGTTGCCTTCTTCAGAGCTTTTAACATTTTTTTATAAAGTCACTTTACAAATTTGTAAACTCTATAAAAAAAACAATGATGTGACAATAGTTTCAGAAAACTATAGATACATCTTTTAGATATAAATGTCAATATAGTAGCATATAATTATATAAGTATGTAGATGGATTTGGGTATAGTTTTACTTCTATAACTAGAGAAATTGACCTGATTAAAAGCAAATTTTGAAATCTTCCATTTTTCCCTATTGCAAAATTTTGAATAGTTTACAACCGTTGGTACTAAAGTCGCATTGAAAGCTAATGATATACGTATTTTCTTTTGTTCTTGTATAATACTTCATTGGCATAGTAACAAATCGTTGATTTTTTGATAAAATCAACAATGAATCAATCAATTCTCATATTCAGTTCGTCTGTATATATGTATTGTGAATACTTACGTGTAAGTTTCATTGTGACATGTCAAATTTATAAAATTATGAAGCAAATATAAATTATCTATAAACAATCTATTTATTATATAACAGAAATATAAACAATATATTTATTAGAACATTAGCCCTTCCTCTTCCTCACCTGAGCATAACCTAAAGAAATGTTCTGCAATAATTCTAATATCTTCATCTTCATCATCTAAAAGAGATGATGCAGATTCCATAAATTCATCATTTATGAAATTTTCATTAAATGCCGCTGCTGCTTCTTGGTCATCAATTTCTTGCATTTGATCTATTACAAATACGAGAACTTCTCCAAGGAATTTATGATCATCCTCATCAACCATATTTGCAAGAATCTCTAAGAAAGGAGTTTTTGTGAAAACTTCGATTTTTTGCTCAACATCACAATAATCAAAGATTGTGCAAATGACAAAGAATGATCCCTTTTTAATTTCATACTGCCCGTTAAAAAATAAAGTAAATATGTTTGAAAAGCAGTTGTTGTTCATCAAAGAACTGATATAGTTACTAACGACTTTGCAAATGCTGTTTAAATGCTCAAGAATCTCTGATGCATATTCAGAATGTTCTAATAACTCTTGACTTATTATATTATCCCATGGAATAATTGAAACTAAATCATTCTGCAAATTTATATCACAATATTCCAATATAATCTTAAGTAAACATAAAACATCAATAAATATTTTTGATTGTGCTGGATGAATGTTGTTTAATGCCATAATAATAAATGAATCTGTAATAAATTCATTTGAAAAAAGTGTTTTTTGTGATTGATCTGCATATTCGAGACATTGAATGCAACCATAAAAAGAACTATGTATAGGCTTATCTTCAATAACAATATTGGCTTTAAAGAAATTAAATTGTTTTTCAATATTGCATGCATCATGATTAACACTTAATATTGAAGCGCATGTTGATATGAGATCCTCAGCGCACTCTGGTCTTTCGTCATTTAAAATTATTTGAATGAAATCGTCAAATTGTTGTTCGATGTCATTAATATATTCTGAATAAGTCATTGTAATGTTTAATATGCAATTTAAAGCAAATTTTCGAATAGAAACAAACTGCAATGGAGGAATTTGAACTTCTGAAACTACATTTGGTGATTTTGCAATATCTATGATCATTTGGAATATATCGTGATTCATTCTTGATAATAATATGATTTCATCATCAGATTCAGCGCAAAATAGCAAGGCAATGATTTTCAACGTTAATTCAATAATAATTGGCCTATTAGCAATTGAAAGGCTATTAAATAGAAAGTCCATTAATTGAAAGCTATCCAACTCATCATATATCAATAATATTGAATCAAATTTTTGAATTTTATATGCTTTGATAATAAAATTGTTCAAATAGTTGAATACTTGCTCTAACACACCAATACGGGCTTCTAGATCGTTTTGATCTAATGATTCAAAGAAAGATCGAAATTCTGCAATATCAAAGTCATCATATTGCTCTTGAGGTTCACCCTTTAGTTCTTTTAAATAATCTCTTGTTATTGGCCTAAAATCACTATCCTCTTCATCCTTATATGAACTCATCTCCTAAACAAAAATAAAATTTGACTAAAATTGCAATAAGAAAAGTTATCACAGTATTGATAAGAAGGTAAAATTCCATATAATATCAAACATTTTGAAGAATAATTTCCAAAATTTTAATAAATCTTTGAACAATATAAAAGAAAAGTAAAAAGGAAAAAGTGTAATGTTTTGAAAGCAGTTCAAATAGAACATATGCTTTAGGCAAGGTTGACTGTACCGCGGCGGCGACCTGTACGGCGGGAAGCGATAAGACCAAGCTTCTGACCTGGGCGGGCAGAGCGGGCGACTGTGCCTGGAGCACCCATGTGCTGGTGGGAACCACCACCGTGTCTGTGGTCGACTGGGTTCATCTTGATACCGCAAACGACTGGCCATGTGTGGCGTTTAGCTTTATACTTGTAGTGGACGTTACCAGCCTTAAGGAGTGGCTTTTCTGGACGGCCACCACCAGCAACGATACCTAATGTAGCACGGCAGATGTTGGAAACAAGAGCCTTGCGACCAGATGGGAGCTGGATACGTGTGTAGTTTTCTGTGTGGCCAATAACACGGCAGGAATCGCCGGAGCAGCGGCCATAGCGGCCACCATCACCTGGACGGTGCTCGACGTTGCAGATTTCTGTACCTTCTGGGATCTGAGCAAGTGGAAGGATGTTGCCGATGTGAAGGTCAGCTTGGGCGCCGCACTTGATGAATTGGCCTGTGTGGATGCCTTCTGGGGCGATGACGAGGGCAGAATCGAAGCCCTGGCCTTCAGCCTTCTTGTAGATAAGCTTGGCAAGTGGAGCACCACGGCCTGGGTCGTGGATGATCTCCTTGACCATGCCGGAGATGACGGATGTGCGCTCGGCAGCATCAAGAGCACGGAATTTAGCTGGACCAACGCGGTGGTGGGTATGGGCCTGGAAAACAGAGCCGTTACCTCTACGCTGAGCACGAACGATGTGACCCATGTGTAAAAGGAAGAGCCAAACGGTTTTCCTCTCAATTATTTAAAAGATGAAATTTGCCTTGTAAACTAAAAAAATATTGTAAAGCACTATTTTGGCAAAAAAAGTATAAATGTTAATACTATAGATTATTTAATGTTCCTCTTAGATGCTTAGTATATTTTTAGCTAATTTATTAAAATCAAATGACTTTATAAGTTTGTTAGCAAATGTTGATTGCGAGTAAAGAGGATAAAATACTAAAAAATGGGAATGGAACGTACATAATCGAATGCACTAAACACTTCGTGTATAAGCCGCATTGCTGTGTATGAACAAGATTTGTAGCATTTGCAAATTTATTATAAGGATATAGAGAATGAACAAAAATAATAGGTGGAGACAGTTTTTCAAACCAATCTGCATCAATTTTATCCAGCCCACAATATATAACTTTTTCTATTTTGGACATGGCTAAAACATGAAGTTTTGATGATGAAATTTTACTAGGAAGTCTAATGATCTTCATATTATTTTGAAAAAAACACTCCTTGATCAAATTCGAGCGAAGTGCTATATCTTTCTTCAAAAATAACTGTTTTCAAAGTAGGAATATAACCAAAACAATCGAAGCCTAGATAAACTATAGTGTTTGGGATATAAACTGTTCTTAAGCATGAATGTGCCGTAAATGCATTAACACCTACATGTGTTACAGGAATATTTCCAATTTCATATTTAATAATTAAATTTTCACAAGTGTTATCTGGATCAGCATTATGATTATTTCCTGCAACGCCAGTACCTAACATATAGTTGGTACCCATTGGCTTGTAAACTAAATTGTCACACAATATAAAATTTAAAACTACAATTTAGAAAATAAAATTTGAAATCAAAGATAGTACTAATACTGAAATAAACCCTCAATATAAGAGCACTGAATCTTAAGTGTAAACTAAATTATTGCGCATACTAAAAAAATAAAAAGTGATAAAAATATTGAATTTTATTTTATCTGAATATTTGATTCATATATCTTTTCATAATCTTCTTTGATCATTATAGGGGATAAAATTTTTGATAAACCAGTTCCACCATCTCTCATAAATGCCAGTGATTCGTATTCCGTGAGATCATAATATATATTTGCATCATCAGGGCACTCACTTAGTATAAAGAAGAAAAATAGTGCAGAAGCGTATGATTTAATTGTTCTTGCTGTTTCTGCAGATAAAATTAACGTTGATGCATTCATTGCGCAATAAATAACATTGTTTAATTCATCAGTATTAGAAAATAAATATGTTAAAGTGTATTTCAGACCATCAATAGCTTCTTGCATTTTATTCCTTTCTGAGTTAATTAAGTAAAGAAAAACAATAGTTGCGAATCTCTTAATAAAACTGGTGGTCGAGTTATTGAAATCTTGAAGGTATTCAATGCTTTTGTTTAAATTTTCTGCTAATGTTTGGATAGTACTAACTTTGATATTAATAAGTTGATCTCTAAAATTGTACAGATCGATTATTATATTTTTATGTTTTTCTTTCATCCATTTTGTTGTTTCAAATAATTCGTTTAATTGTTGTTCTTTCATTTGATTTAATTCCTTCTTCTTCTTTTTATTTTGACTTTTTAATCCATCAATTTCTTTTTGGTTTTTATCAATATTTTCATGCAATGTAGAATTGTTTTCAATTATTGAATTGATACCAATGCCATCAATTGCATCTATTAATTTTTTCAGATTATCAATCAATGGATTTATCTCTTTGTGTGTGTCAGCGTTTTTATTTGTGTGCTTATTGATAATATCGGAAAGATTCTCTATTATTTTTTTAATTTTTCTTTTAATTCGAACGTAATTTTTCCCTAATTTTTCATATGATTTTATATCAATTTTTAATACTAATTGATATATAGGTTTTAATATGGACTGCCATGATTTTGCTTTCGACTTACTTTGATGAATAACTAAATTGTAGAATCCATCTTTCTGATAACGACGATATCCATCTTTGAAAATATAAGGTAAATTGAAGTAGATATTTTGTAATTCATTAAAGGTCGAACTTAACTGTAAGCATCCTTCTACATTTAAGATGTATTGGCGTTGAATTTGATGATTAGGAGGATTATCCATGGCCAAAATTATTCGAGAAAAAATCCTGTCTAACGTTTCATTTTTACTTACAATATTTTGAATAAATTTGATTTCATTCATTTCATTGATGTAAGTTTTATGATTGGCCTCGTATTTGTGGAAAAAATCTGAAATTTTCTGAATTGGAATATCTCTAATTAGAACTTTTGAATTTTCTTGTTTAAGGTTTGCTAAAGTTTGGGTGATTTGTGATATAGCTTGAGTGCACTCCTCTTGGGATTGATCGAAAATATTAAGAAAATTTTTGGAGAGTAATTGGAATAAATTATGAATGTTGCTTGGTCCATTTGGATTTTTGACCCATTTTTTAATATTTTGGGATAACTGACATAATGCTTCTTGAATAAAATCTAGACCTTGTTCATGGCTCATTATAGAAAAATGTTGGAAATTTTTTATAAAAAAAAATGAATCTGTAAATGGCCGAACAATTATAATTGAAGGTCGACCTTTTTATGGGGAGGTCTATGAAAATGTAACTCGTTGAAAATTCAAACTCAAAATACTTAAATCAAGAAATATATTTTTATTTCAAACAAAAACTTTATGAGTTTGATAATCCATTTCTTTCTAGAACAGCGATTACTTCTTTGTTACCTTCAGCTGCATCGAATAAAAACTTTGCTCCATTACCAGGTTTTAAGTCACTCCTAATTCCAGGGCTTCTTAAAATTGCCTCCAAAATTTGACTTTTTCCTTCGGAAGCAGCGATAAAAGCTGGAGAAAATGAATCAGGAGGAGATGGCATATTCACATCAACATAAGGTGAAAGTACCATCATTCTCACTAAGTTAATATTTCCTGCTTTAATGGCTATGGCCAATGGTGTTGGATTAACTCCATTTGTGTAATTAGCATCAATACCTCTTAAAGTCAGTAAGTTCGCCATTATTTCAACATCTCCAGATGAAGCAGCAACAGCAACTGGTGTTTCACCGCTTTTATTAGGTGTGTTTAAAGCAATATCCTTTAATTTCATCAAGTAAAGCACTACTTCTTTATGTTTAAATCTGATTGCTTCGTGAAGAGGAGTATTATCATTATCATTTCTCAAATTAACATTAACGCCTTGATAATTGCAGATCAATTCAACAATATCCTTGCATCCTCTCATGCTTGCTGTCATTAATGCAGTATTTCCGAGTTTCCCTCTTGCATTAATATTCAAGTTTTTCTGTGCTAAAATTAATTTCGCCATTTCATAATTTTTAATTCCACAAGCAGCAATTAAGGCAGTATTCCCATTTCCATCTTTGTGATTTACATCTGTCCTTTCATAAGAAAGAAGTGTCTTTACACAATCAACATTACCAGACAAAACAGAGATAATTAATGGAGAAAAACCATTTGATCCACTTAAATTTGGATCAGCTTTTTCAGATTGTTCCATGATTTGAAGAATTGTACTTGATTTTGATAATCTCGCAGCATGGAATAACGCGGTGCAGCCTTCATCATCTCTGTTATTAACATCTATATTTGGATGTTCAAGTAATTTATCAATAATCTCTTCATTTCCAGAAATAACAGCGAATTTCAAAGGAAAATCTCCTTTTTTAGATTTGAGATTTGGATTAATTTTTTCACCTTTCGACATAAGTAATTTAACATCATATAAACTGGCATTTCTGCATGCATATAACAAAGCTGTATATCCATTATCATCTTTAGCGTTTAAATCAACTCTATCGCATTCTAAAAGTATTTTTGTGACTCTTGAATTACAATTTTTACACTTTTTATTAAAGGTTTTCACCATTTAAATCTTTTGTAAGCTAGAGAAAAAACAGGCGCAGATTTGACTTATTGAGAACATAAGCACGAATTGAACCTACGTTTCCAGGGAGTTTGTATTGTTACCTTATGGTTCAAGATGAATTGATTTGCCCATAAAGTAACTGAA
>NC_067206.1:10025792-10112736 GCF_026262505.1 Trichomonas vaginalis G3 | reverse complement strand
AAAGACAACTATTATGTTAATTTTGAGAACCCTAAGTTTAAATATCTTCAGCTTTCCATGGGAGCTTATGGAAATATGCCTGCAGAACCTGAAAAACCATATGGACCTGTATTTTATGAAATGGTTGCGAGCGCTTGCAATACAAACAATGATATGATTGGATTTAATGAAGATGTTATGAGGTCATTGGTGGATGATGGTAGTGTGGAACATAAATGGGATAGCTATGACAACACACATTTCTTATGTGGTTTTCCAACAGAAGTGGACTTTTGCTTCCAGCAAGGTCAAACATCTACTGCTCCAATAACATACAAATTGTCTGTTAAAGGACCTATTGAACTAGCAAGTGAAAATGTACCAAAACCACTTATTGGATTTATGAGGGATTGTTGCTTTGCCATTCCGGTGCGTGCTAATGGCATCCCCATAATAAGATTAGATGACTATAACTTAGCTGCGGACGACAGTGAGGAATAAAGGATGAACGTTTATTTTAAAGCTTATAAATGAGTTCTTCATCAAGCTCTCGTGAACCTTCACCATCTATGAAACAAACTTTACCAAACGATTATGGAGCACCTATTGAATATTTCTTACGAGCTGCACAATGGCAAAGAGCAGTCTCACCAAGGTTAGGTGTTCCACCAGCTCCTGTCAAAAATAGCATTTGGTCAAGTCCTTATATAAGATATGGTCTCCCACTAGGTTTGCTAGCTACAGCAGGAGCAGTTATGATGTTGAAAAGAAATAAAGCAAATGTTGTAAATAATACTGAAGTAGCTGAAGTTAAACAAACTCCAACACCTTCGCCAAAACCAACGTCAAAACCAACGCCTTCACAAGCAAAACCTTCAATGACTCCTGAACCTATGGAAGTACAAACTCCTGTTCAAAAGTCAACTCCTAAACCGACTCCAACATTTAAACCAGAACCTACTCCTCAAATAAATCGTAAAACTCCTGCGTTTCCTTACTGAAAAAATAACGTTATTTTTATTTAATATTAAAATTTTTATTTGATTGAAATGACAAATAAAGTCACTGAAGCAATGAAACAAAAGTTTTTGGTAGAATACATTAAATCAGGAACTATTCCAGAAGGTTTTTACATTCATACTATGAAGGATGGTAGAGTTCAGTTTAGAAAGATAAAGCAACCATTAGATAGAGAAGGAATTTTGAGAAAGATTAAACTTCATGAGGACAACATTGCTGAACTTAAGAAGAAGTTAGAAGAGTTGGAGAAAGGAAGAGAGTTATAAAGCAATGAATTCAACAGGGTGAAAAAAACAGGTGAAAAAAGAGGTGAGATTTCACCACTTCACCTAAATTTATTTTTGTGCTATGTTTTCATACGCGTGAAGGTAGTAATATCATTTATTTTTAAGTTTATTTTTTTTAAATTATTTTTTATTTTATTTTTATATAAATGACAGAACAAAAATAAAGCATATCTACTCAACAGGAATGAGACCCTTACTGACTATGTATTCGTTTAATGCTTGATGAAAACAATGGTACATATTATCGTATGGGTATACACAATGTCTGTTTCCATCGTCGTCGTATATGTAGAGCTCAAATCCAGTCCAACCTTCTTTTGTACAATATGTAGCTTTATTTAAGTATGCATTTATGTAGATAAGGCAATTTTCTTCATCGCTCCAGAAATAATTTTTGTTCTTTGTTGAAATAGTTTTCGTTCCTCTGCGACCATAAGGAATGTATGCAATGAATTTTGCGTCATATGGGATTGTAATATATTCGGGGTTTCTTTCATCGTCAATGGGTCTGTCTTTGTTAAAATGCATGTTTCTCAGTTTTACTTGAGTTTTGAATAGTTCACGGAAACGTTCTGGGAAAGAGTCATAGTAAATGTAGTCGGACATGTCTTTACAATGAAATAAAAAATTTAAAAAAAAATAAAAATAAGGTTATTTTTATTTAGTGAGGACGGTAGTGAATTCGTTAGTGAGTTCGTTAGTGAAGTCGTTTATGTGTCAGATGGTTTTGTAAATATTAAAGGTTAAGTTGGTGTTATTGTGTTGTAAAATATACGTTACCGGTTCGTAAAGTGTCAAAACCGCTAAGTGTGTACGGAGGCGCGCAGTGCCTCAGTACACGACTTAGGGATACTAACTATTTTAATATCAAAATTCAATAAGGAAAACGAAAAAACAGAATTTTCGAAAAAGTGACACCAACTATTAAAGTTATTTTATTACTAGATTTATTTACAAATTATAAGATAATATCATTAACCGAATATATTTTTAATATAAATAAAAAACTTTTTTATACAAAAAATTACAATCAATCGATAAATATTAAAAACATTTATTCCAAAAAGATTAAGTAATAGGTGGGATCCTGCATATAATATAATTTTATGTCATAAAGCTTACAAATTTTAGATGGACCACAGTGAGAATGTGAGTGGTTAATTTAAAGGTGGTCTGATAAAGACATCGAAGCTTACTCAACACAGCATGAAGCAGTTTCTAATACACAATCTTACTAGTGGTGTTTCGGTCGCCAGCGCTCTCATAGGGGTGCTGATTTCAAAAACCACTACTTCAAATTATTCAACAATATTCAATGCAGCATGAAGCAGTTTCCAATTCAACAATACTCAACACAGCATGAAGCATTCTAATAAATATATACATATATAAATATACATATATAAATATATACATATATAAATATATACATATATAAATATATACATATATAAATATATACATATATAAATATATACATATATAAATAATACATATATAAATATATACATATATAAATATATACATATATAAATATATACATATATAAATATATACATATATAAATATATACATATATAAATATATACATATATAAATATATACATATATAAATATATACATATATAAATATATACATATATAATATATACATATATAAAATATTACATATATAAATATATACATATATAAATATATACATATATAAATAATACATATATAAATATATACATATATAAATATATACATATATAAATATATACATATATAAATATATACATAATATAATATATACATATATAAATATATACATATATAAATATATACATATATAAATATATACATATATAAATATATACATATATAAATATAACATATAAATATATACATATATAAATATATAATATAAAATATATATACATATATAAATATATAATATATAAATATACATATATAAATATATACATATATAAATATATACATATATAAATATATACATATATAAATATATACATATATAAATATATACATATATAAATATATACATATATAAATATATACATATATAAATATATACATATATAATATATACATATATAATATATACATATATAAATATATACATATATAAAAGTACAGTATACATTGTGCGTCGCCTGTAGCCTACAGCTACAGTCACCGACACAATGAAAAAAGTGACAGAAAACTGACACCATACGGGCGCGCATATGTACGCATATATGTGTAAAAATAAACGTTCATATGTAAACTAACCTTTATTCACTAGCAGGGGCTGATAAATCATAATCGTCGAGAAGTACGATAGGTGGTCCCACCTGTTTAATCTGTATGGAGAGGCAAACGTGACGTAAGAAGCATAACACTGGTTTCTCAGTATATTTAATAGACTCTGCTGTTGGCTTAACTGTAAGCTTATATGTAATAGGTGAATTAGATAACTGACCCTGTTGGAATGTATAATCAGTTTCGCAAGGGAATCCACATAGGTAATGACCTAAGTCATTTGACTCGATTCCAAATTGAGGGATGTGGTTGTGATAGACCTCATGACATCATAGTTGAAGCCAACAGTATCGTTATTATTGTTAGTGGCATTTGCCTGCATCTCATAGAAGATTGGATCATTAGATGCTTGAGCCTCAGCGGGTATGTTACCATATGCTCCACAGTTCAATTGAATTTGTTCAAACAATGGATTTTCATAGGTAGTGTTATAATTAGGTGTTTTCTTAAATAGTGTATAAATGGTGTTCACATATAATGGAGTAAATGCTGCCGTGAATGTACAAGGAGTTCCTTCACCTTTAGCCATTGAACCATCCATAGTAATGCAGTCAATTCTTTTGATTGGGAAGTTTAGAGTCTTTGCCGAATATCTTGTCACCAAATCACTATAGATGTTAGGGTCCAAAGAGAATGAGTTACAGTATGTAATCATTTCAAAGAAGTTTGCATTCTTCTTAGTGAACTTAATAAACTTGGTACCAAATGATATCGTACTCTTATCGGCATTCCAAGTTACAGTATCAATAACTTTGATACCTTCATAGATAGGAGTGAAGTGATTAGTGATTGGAATATAGCTTGTAACATTGGCTTGCATGTTCGGTAATGGTAGAATATCCTGATAACTTAATGGTGTCCAAACCATACCAGCAATACTGAACTTAACCTTAAGTTGTAAGTTACCAGCAAACGCTGGAAGGAATCTAATGTTATTAAGTATTAGGAATCTTCTTAGGTCAATCTTGATTGGTATGTGGAACTTTAATGTAGTTGCACCACTAATTGGTTTATTGAACTCAATAATCTGTCCAGAACGAACTGTATCACATCTATTGAAAACATCTTTATGTCTAGCCTTACTAAATACATCAACTTTCTTAATAGCTTCTGTTGTAGATGCAGTAGAAGTAATGTAACCTTCTTCTCTAGCATTATCTTGTGTATAAACACTTTTACCATTAGCGATTAATTGATATGATTCAACAGCATAGAATGAATCAATGTATCCCAACCAAATTGCTGGAAGATGTGCACATGATTTGCCACCAGCATATTTAGTATCAATTGCTTTAATTGCTGTAACATTTGATCCTGTAGGAGCTGTCTCAACAGCTCTTTCTTTATATACTTCACCATCATATTTAGGAACTTTTTCATCAGCTGGTTCAGTTTCTGTTGTAATTATGCACTCACCATCGACATAACCACTAATGAACGTATTATATAAGTCAATCATGTTCTCACCAGGTGGTGATATGTTAAATGTAATATAACCGTTATCAATAGTATTTGTCGGCATAGCTGGCACTTTTGTTGGGACATATCTATGGTTAGTATCTCCAATAGGAACTGCCCCATCAACTTGATCGAAATAATATCTTACTTGTCTGATGGAATCAGCAATACTGTATGTATTGAGGTTATCGTTCAACATCTTTCTCAGCTATAAAAAATTTACAATCTTCTTATTCTTGGGATTATTCGTCTTATTTGTGGCTGAGGTTTAGGAGGTTCTGGTTCAGGCTCTGGTTCATCATCGAAGTGTATTCTTTTCTCTTCCATTGATTGAACATATTCTTGATTCTCTTTAGTTTCCTTCTCACGTTCAATTGGGTCCATGTTTGGTTCATTAACTACACTGTTACGTTCTAATATCTTTGTCATCATCTCTAACAACATTTTATTAGTATATGCTTGTTCTTCTTCTTTCTTCTCATCAACTTTAGGAGCTTCTTGAACAACAGGAGCTGGGGCAGGAGCTGGTGAATTCAATGGTGCCTTTCTCTTTCTAACTTGAACTGAACCATTCTTCATATGACAAACATAATATAATGGATGTTGTATTCCTTTAGCTTCATTCAATATGATTGATTGCTTTTCACTTGGTGAAAGTTTTGACGTCATTTCTATCCTAATAAAATTTTTTACTCCTAACAAAATGACTGAGAATACTTTCGACAGAGAAGCACTCAAGAATGAACTTCGTGAAGAAATACTTAATGAACTCAAACCAAAAGAACAAACACAAGAAGAGAAACCAGCTAAACCAAAGCGTAAACTCACAGAGAAACAATTAGCTGCATTAGCAGCTGGACGCGCAAAGAATCCACGAATGATTGCAAAGAAATTGAGAGAAGAGGAAGAAGCTAAGAAAAATAATAAGTAAGTGTTTAGAACTTTAACTTACGTTCAAAAGATGACTTCGTTGAAATAGTGAAGTCCTTATTTTTGTTGAAGCATGGTTTCGAACCAATGCACAAGTCAAAGGTTATCTCATCACCTTCATAAAGAGATTTGTACAATTCCACGATGCTATATTTTTCCCCAACTTTCTCAGGGAAGAACAAACCTTTCTTCTCGTCATAATGTACTTGTATCGCATCTGGGAACATTTGGTTTGCAGTAAGTGCAATTACGTCCTGTGTGATTCCCTTCATTCGACAGTGGAAAGCAATTTCCTTGAGGTCATTGGTTAATTCGTCGAGGTAAGTCTTCTTTCCAACGAATATAGATCTTTGTGCCTTAGACATATGTCCTGCAGTAATCTCTGCAAAGTCTGAATGAAATTGACCCAGTGCTTTTCCAATGAGTTCTCTGTTATACCTTCTCTTGTATTCTTCTGCTAACTTATCTAAGTCCTTCTCATACAAGTGTAAACTATCTGTATCCTGATAGAACAACTTCAAGCCCAAATCTTCTGCTGTGAAGAATACTTCATTCATGATTCGTTTGGACATAGAAAGGATTGAAACACCTAATGGACAATAGTTAAAGTGACGAACGATAGGTTTAAATGACTTTACACATGAAAGTTCGGAATCGGGGATGAACTCTATTGTCTGTATGTCATTATAGTTCTTAATGATATAGTCAGTGAGCTTATTGTCCTTGATGAAACGAATCTTTTTGTCAATGGGCTTTAATATCGTCTTACCATAGATACTGTTCAAAAGAAGTTTGATGATCTCTTGTATCGGATTACCTTCCTTCTTATACTTAGCACGTAATTCGAAGAGCTTCTTAACTTCATTCCTTATTGTCATGTCCCTTTTTCCATCATAATAGTATCCATCAATGACTTTGCATGAGATCTCTTGGAACTTGATCAGATCTTGAAGCGTAATGTGGTCTACGAACATCTTGCAGCATGTATTGGAACTTCTGGCAACATGTAAGTCAGGGTTGATGTCAGGATTGACGACAATCAATGGGAATGCTGAGTTCTTACCGATCGACAAGATCTCGATCTGACAGTAAAATCCTGAGATGAACTTTTCCTTTGTTGGTTCAGCTTGGTCATCATCAAAGAGATGCTCCAACAAGTATTCACTGCTCTTCATCTCTTCTGTCATAACTTTTGGAATTCCTTCTAAACAGTAAAGTCTAGCAATTGCTGATGGATACAATGATACAGCATCGAAGTCAGTGATGAGTTCTCCTTCATTGTATTGCTTCTTGTTCTCAGCTAGCATGCATCTTCCTCCTTGAATACACTTGGAAATATATTCACGAGGTTTTCCTGCAAGATCAAAGAGATTACCGTTCTTCCAATATACTCTCTTCTCAAAGAGTTTGTTTGAGATAGAACTTATTGAAACATAATCATAAGCATCTATTTCAAACTCAGTCATGAGGTCATTGCGGAACTTAAGAAAGCCATCTCGTAAAATGCGTACATCTTGACCGCAATAGAATGACGAATAAACTTCCATGTCAAAGTGTTCATCATCAATCTTGCAATCTTCAATCTTCTCAATGTTCTCATTAAAAGCTTCAATATCTTTGACATGATTCATGGCATCATCGATGTTACCAACTTTAGTTGTATTAACTAACTCTTCCGTGTAGTAATTATATGGGAAAACTTCTTTTTCACCACTAGTGAGGTGAAACATTTCAGGGAATCTTTCCAACTTAGTTGAGATGATTGCATAAGAGTCTTTGAAGCAGAGAAGTTTTCC
Source organism: Trichomonas vaginalis G3 (assembly GCF_026262505.1). Classification (NCBI taxonomy): domain Eukaryota; phylum Parabasalia; order Trichomonadida; family Trichomonadidae; genus Trichomonas; species Trichomonas vaginalis. The sequence continues at coordinate 10,104,962 of NC_067206.1, read as the reverse complement.
TTTGTACTTTCCTTGTATCTGCATCGTTTGTGAACCTTTGATGATTGGAGTTCCTGTAATCTCTTCTAACTGAGACATGAGAAAAGTGACATCGTACGATAAGTTGTGGAAATAAACTAAACTCTTATCTGGTAAAGCTTCGAGGAATTTTGACGCACAGTCACTTCCCCAAATTGATGTATAACCATCATCGTCATCTTCCATGAAACAAATGTTGTATGCTTTGTGAATGTTTCCATCAGTTGATGCTTCGAAGTCAGCAAAGAAAACATGTTCTCTTGGGAACTTCATGTCTTTCTTCGTCTCTGAACTCCAATCTTTCTTCATCCTTGCGCAATAACGCTCATTGTATGTGAGGTCAATCATTTCTTCAAGGTTCTCATTATACATCGTTGTGAAGTATGTGCAAAGTTCTCCTGTTCTAATTGGTTCGAAATAATTGTTAGCAAACAAGAGTTCAATGACTTTTGCAAGTGGTGTAACTAACTTTGAGTTAATTGCATACCTTGTTTCATATCTTCTGTTAACTAACATCTTCTTCTCTAAAGTCCAATCCTTGCACAACTTACAAACATCTTCATAGTTCTTGATGAACATTGAACTTATTGGAAGCTTTTCGTTCAACATGTAGTGGTCATACATTAATAAAAGTTCTACTGTCATCTTTGGTTCTTCATCTGGTTCATAAGTATATGAATGATTTGAATACTTCTCGTTGTATTTGATGACATGGAACCTTATTCCTGTTTCTTTGGCAATAACCTTAATCTTTGACATTGGAAAATCTTTGACACGAATGATTTCCCTCATATGATTAATTGTTGCTTCGTCAACACCAGCTTGAATACAAGCGTAGATGAAACATGAATCTTTCATCATCTTCTTTGCTGTCTCTGCATTAAGTTCGTTGAAGATCTGATACCTCTCTAAGTTAATAGGTAATTTGCATGTCCATGTCCAAAGCTGACCATTACGTGACCTGTTTCTCTTCTTTGAATGGTTTTGTTTGATGATCTTGAGTGCGATCTTTTCTTGACCTGCTGCTCTCATCGTATCTAACATAACTTGTTCTTCAGCTGTGAGTTTATATGGTGTGTACGTTCCTTTTCTCAAAGCAGAAGCATCAACATCTGAATAAGCTGTATAGTCAAAGATCTCGATCTTCCTTAACGAAGGAATACTACAAAGGAAGAAGTCATAGTTTGATTCAAGGACTTTAGATGCTAATTCTTGTACTTCTGCTATTGGAGCTTCATTAAGTAACTGATGAACTAATGATCCCATTGTATTGATGTTCAAATGACGCAAAATGTTTCTCTTCTCATCAAAGTCGTAATAGAATGTCCACTTCTGTTTGAAAAGGTCTATCTGTCCAATGAACTTTGCCATAACTCTTGGAAACATCTTGTTGAAGTAATCTTTTCCTCTTGGACTGTATTGGTCAATGTTAAACATAATGAATCTTTCTCCTGCTTTAGTTATTGGGTCTAACCATTTCTCATCAGGAAGTTTTTGACCATTAATGTTCTTAACAACGTAAAAGGCATTCTGTATTTCTTTGTATGCTAATTCGCTCTCATCAATCTTTGGTGGAGGGTCTGAGTATATTGGTTGCATCTCCATTAACGCTCTATTATGAGATCTCTGATCGTGATCTAAAGCAACTGGGGAATTTGAAGCTGGAACATTCATGATACCATTGTAGTCATCATAGAAGCTCTTAGCATTCTTGAAAATATCTGCTACACTTCCTGTACCTCCTTGATTCTTAATTGCCAGAGCTAATTTATTGGTAATGTCTTTAGCTTTCTTAGGCATTTTGATCCCAAACATATCAAGCATACCTTTCTTATCTTCTGGTGAAAGGTTATTAACTAATCCTTTTATAGCATTGAGCATGTTGGTCTTTTATAACCGATAAAAAAATATACGTTATTTTTTTTAATCGTCATCGTAATCATAATCGTACGAAGATTCTGTATCATCATCACTGACATCATTGGTTTCTCTAACTTCTGGCTTATCTGGTTTAATCTCTATCACCATAAACATTGGTGACAATAATCGAACAGGCTGATCTTGGAAGTCAACTAAGGTAAACGTAACATTAGTTAGTTCCCATGGAAATGCATCTATCCATGGTGAGGATTCCTTACATATAAGTGGTTTACCAGATATCCAGAACTCATTGATGTTATAACATGTAGATCTGTACATGATCTTTCTCGATCATCAACTTGGTCAATATTATTGAACCCAGAGATGACAGACATTGATGAACGAAGGTATAACTGATACCCGAAGTTGAGCATAGGTGGTTTTGGCATTTGTAGATAATAATTATGTACAATAGGTAGTTCTATTCCATATGCACCTAAAATAAGATTTGCTCTATGTGAAGCATCTTTTAAATAGACTTTATGTCCTTTGTCCTGTGACGTAAATATAAGTTGATTCGTAGCACTCAGTGAAACTGTTACATTATGTTGACCTTTTTTCTTGTTATAATAATCAAACTGTTTTGTTACAATCTCTTGTAGTTTTGATACAATAGTATCCATATCAAATGAAAGAGCTGACTTAAATGTACACACCTTTTCTTCTCCATCTTCGTCTAACTGTAAGACAAAATAATCTGTTTCGTCACAAACAATAAAGTTCGCCATAGTACTGACACTTTTTACTCTCATCTTTATCTTACTTGGATGCCCCATGTTAGGATCTGCTTGAAACTGTATTGTCCCGTAGTTATTAGGATCAGTCGATTGTAGATAATACATCATTTTTATATGTAGTAAAAGAATGAGTGTTGTTCCATATGCATATGAATGTTATAAGTCTAGCGTACTTCAATATAAAGAATATACTCTCAGAATTACTGATAATGCTTTAGTCATACATAAAGAAGGTGCTGATGAAGACATTACCATCGGTCCTGGTATATTACCTATCGAGCAACCAGATGGTACAATTGTTGAAACAGACTTAAATCAATACCTTCAAGCGTTACAGAATCGTGTGACAAAAGTAGAGAATAATTACTTAGATGCTCCATTCTTCACAACTGATAGAGATTATATGTTTTCATGTATGGCGAGTAATGGTTTGCAAGAAACTCGTGAGGTAAATATTAATGAAGCATTAGAGACTATAATATATCATGTTAAACGGTTATTATCGATTGACCATGGAGTTCATTTTGACCCAAGGTCTACACTGTTCAATATACCAATGATTGAAAACAGTCAATTAACATTTAAAGAAGATACATTGTATAATGCTTTAAACGCAGCATTTGCTTATATATTAGGTCATGAACAAGTACAAAATAGTGGTATTGCAATATACTTAGATAAAGTTATGTTAAAGAAACCATTGACATTCACAGAAGATGGTCCAAAAGCAACTGGTATTGTTGGTGATGGAACATTATTGACGAAAGAATACTTAGCAAGTCATGTCGGAGAATTTTTCTCCACTAATGATAGCATCAGTACAACACCAGAAGTTATTTTATTGAAGAAACCAATCACATTTGATGTTAAAGGAAAGACAAAAGCAACTGGTATAGCTGGCGATGGAGTTCTTCTGACTAAGGAATACTTGAAGAAAAATATCAATGACTTCGTTGAAATTGTCAAAGATAAAGAATCTGGTCTTAAGTTCAACCCTTTATCATTCATCTTTGCCATAGCAAACGCCGGTGCTACTGCAGCCTCATGGATATCACTCCAGAGTCAAATAAATGCTCTTTGGGCTTTTGTTGAAAGTCAAGAAGGTATAGATACTGTTCTTGACACTCTGGGTAATCTTGGTCCAAATCATAAAGGAGGTTTTGTGGATGGAATAAAAAATTTAGTTGAAAAGACTAAAACAAGTTTCCAGAAGATAACTCATATAGAAAGATTCAGAAATGAAGGTTATATGGAACTTGAGAGTTTTGATGTGACTGGACCTTTGGAACCAATTCCAATGCCACGTGATGCTAATGATGAAGAAGAGAAAGATCCTGGACCAAAAACAATCATTTCTACGTTAAGTACTTTGTACCCTGATTTTGTGACCTTAGTGAAAGTTGCTAATACATCAAGAAAGAACAATAATATTAATATGTCTGGTACTGATGACCTTACTGATTATCTTTATCTCATTCTTGCTGAATTAGCGAAGAAAGTTGAGGAGAACAAAAATAATGGAGGAAGAACTGCACTTAAGATTGCAGACAAAGCTGACAAAAGTTATGTTGACGAAGAGATACGTAAAGTTGCATCTAAAGAATATACTTTATCACAGTCTGTCATACTTAAGACAATCAAAGGTCCAGAGAAAGATATGTACCCAGGTGATGGTACAACAGTTAAAGTTAATGAAAGAGTTTCATTCCCATCTGGTATTGATACAAAAGAAGTATATATTAATGGTGAAAACATCAATACAACATTGTTTCCTTTGAAAAATAATGAGTTCACTGAACCTTTGACAGTTAAATCAATTCGTTCAAGAGAAGACAAACCTGTTATAATCAATAAAATAGGAGCTGATAATGACCAACCAGTTCAAATCAAGAAAATAAGAGCTGATGACATTATCTTGAACTATACTTTAGGTTCAAGTGCTCCACAAGAAGATCCAAGCACTAGCGTAAAAGATACTCTTAACAGTTTAGATAGTAAATGTACGAACATTGAAGGTCATGCCAGAAACTTCGAAGTATATGAACTACCAGCAATGTTAGATAAGAAAGCTGACAAGAACCATGTTCATTATATAAGTTCAGATGAACAGATTATAACGGACTACCACGGATATTTAACACAGGGTGAAAAAGTGAATACGAAAAATGTTAATGAAAGAAGATATAAATTCATTCGTGCTAAAGGTTATGACATACACTGTACTGTACAGTATGACACAGGTATAGCACCACAATCATTTGGTTATAACGCTGAAATTTATGCTTCATACTTCTTTGTTAACGGTGTATTAGTTGAGCCAAGATTTAGGTTGAGAGTTAAGGCAAAAATAACCGTTGAAGATGCTATTAAAAGTAAAGCTGACAAAGATGAACTTGACGCAACGAACAAAGTTTTGAAATCTCATAAACACAATATCTCCGACATAAATTCACTTCAAACTTCTTTAGACAACAAAGCAGACAAAACTTATGTTAATGAACAGATCTCAAAGATCTCTAATGCATCTGTAAACAATGGAATACCTGAAAGCATTACAGTTAGCTTTGGTAATAATGATATGGGTAAAGTTGCAATATTTATAAATTATAACATTGGTCCATCAGAAAAAGGTCCAAGTTACTATACATTGAGTCATGGTAAATCTATTGAACTTGTGTTCCACAAAAAAGATGGAACAAACTTAACTATTCATCCTGGAGATACGTTTGAGTTTTATTTGAACGATGTCACCACAGTAGATTATACTTATAGACCTTCTAACATGTTTGACATGATGTATCCAATTGGTTCTATATTTACATCAATGAGCTCAACAAGCCCGCAAACCCTTTATGGAGGTGTTTGGCAACCGATTGTTGATCAGTTTCTTTACTGTTCTAACTCATCAATGGACTTTGGTGGTTCAAAGACTATCAGAGTTGAAAACCTTCCACCACACTCCCATAGGTTCAGTGCAACAACATCTACTAATGGAGAGCATTCACATTCAATGACAAAAAGAGGTTATACAAATCTTGCAGCAGGTTCTGATAGACAAGGTATGAATAGATATGATATCACAGATGACCCTAGAGATGTTAGTACAGGTATTTTCTGCGGATCTGCAGGAAACCATACTCACACAGTAGCTGGAATCACAGATGCAACAGGAAAAGGTCAAGACTTCTTACCACCATTTATGACTGTATTCGCTTGGTTCAGAGCTGCTTAACTCAAGATCACGATCACAAACTGTTTCTCAGTATGAATGAGTAGCTCTATTTTTACATCATTACTGAAGTATTTCTTTTCTTCATCAATGACAGAAAGAATGTTTTCATCATCTTTTAAAGATCTTACCAAAGTTAGATCTTCATCAGAAAATCTCAAAGAAAGACTCATTTATGCACTAATAAAAATATAGCTAATTATTTTTTTATCTGAACTTTTTATCGGGTATATAAAGATGTCTGAACATCATATAAAGTTCTTTAAGATCCAACAGTTTGTAGATGAAGTGAAGAAGCAAAATAAAACAGCAAAGAGACTACTTATATGCTTACCACAAACATTATGTCAAGGAAAGTATGGTTATAGTGCAAGTCCGATCATGATCTTTGTCGATAAGCAGAAATACACAAATGAAGGTTTAGCTAATTTACTCAAGTTTGAAAAGATAGCTATAAACATTCCTGACCATTTCTCAGCGAGAATAAACCTTGACAAGACTAAAAGTTATTGTTTATATGTAGATCTCACGAAATCAACAAAGAGTAAAGACAAAGAATATAACCCAGTTGAACTTAAGACAATGGGTAAGAACTTACTCAAAGCTGCTATCAAACCTGTCGAAGAGATCGACATTGAGGATGAAGCAGAAGAAATAGATGTAGATCCTGAAGTGTTATAAACGATAAAGTTTATTTTTGGAGGAAGATGGTGTCAGACCATTTGATCTGGCATGCTTGTTCTAGGTAATTGCAGAAACCTGGAAAGATTGTTATTGGTCTGAGTTTCATACCTGGTCTCTCATCTCTCCATTGAAGCAAGTAAATTTACATGAAGAGTTCGTCTGGATTCTCAGGCTTTGGTACACACTGATCGAAGATCTGTATGACCTCTTCATGACCGTACTCCCTCTGGTCAGACATGAGTGTTCTGAAGAACTTTTGCATCTTCGGACCAGGTTTAGCATCTATGCAACGAGTGGGTCTCATTGACATTTTTGTCACTTTTATTTGGTCGAATGGAAGGATTCGAGTTCATGCCACTTGACAGCAAAGAAGGTGCAGAAGAGGTTGTTGTTGCTGCATTCTATGCGAGCTCACACGTTGACGCATTCCGAACTTACCAGGATGACCTCGAAAAAGAAGGTCGAAAGCTTGGAAAGATCCAAATGTTGCTTGAGTTCTTCCGTGGAAACCTTGCACAGAAGTATGAGAAGAAAGAATAAACAACTAATTATTACTGAGCTTAGCTCATAAATGTAAGTTTTTACTCTGATCAGATCTTAGATCTCGTCGGGACAAGCGGAAAGGATAAAGTCCATGAGCTGGACTTTTGTCTTAGTGAGCGGTACTGCGGTCATGAGTAGTTCGCGCTTGTTTGAGCCACTTGGAACGCGACCCTTCCAATTCCTCATAGATCTCAAGGCAGAGATCGTGAAGAACTCAAGGACAAAGAGTCTTTGAGACTTGGTAAGGAATCCCTCATCATCTCTTTCATCCTGGAGGGTCTTTGTGGATGCAGTGGACTTGATCTCGTCTTCCTCGATCGGATCATTCTCATAATCTTCATCACCCTTCTTCCTAAACGTCATCTGCTCTCTCTTGTAGTCGTTCCTGAGAGCATTGAGTCCAGCTTCAAGATCTTGTGAGTTCTTTGCAGGTTTATTGAAAGTTTTCTTTTCCTGCATTTGCTGTATAAGCTGGGTTTGCTGTTGCATCATCTGCATCATCATTGCCATCATATCTAGTGTTGGTGATGCTGGAGCTGGTGTTGTACCATCTTGGGACATTCGGTCGTCGGTTATGTCTTTACAAAAGACTGCTTTACAAAAGACAGCTTTACAAAAGACAGCTTTACAAAAGACAGCTTTACAAAAGACTGCTTTACAAAAGACAGCTTTACAAAAGACGTCTTGACAAAAGACAGCTTTACAAAAGACTGCTTTACAAAAGCATTTTCTCACAAAATTGAATACTTTTGCTTTACAAAAGACGTCTTGACAAAAGATTGCTTTACAAAAGCCATGACTGATCTTCATCCAATTTGTTTAATCGAACTTAATGAAGTAATTTCTGCATATCTCCTGCATGTATTTGGAAACGAGAGGATAAGACAACTCACCAAGGTTTCCAGACGCCAGATCCAAAGACTTGAATCAACTGCAGGAGTAATCCTAAGCTTTGAAGAAGGATTAACCAATAAGAAAGATGTCATTGACTCCAAGCGTGAAAGCCTTGCTGCTTTCTTACGCAAACACCCATGGGTCGATGTTGATCTCCAAACTCCTTACCAAGGACTCGTTGAAACCTTCACGACCTACAGACAGCTCCTTGACAGACCTGAGCAGAACCTTCTGGTCGAACGTGATGGCACATTAAGCCCTACAGACGAGTCAATCCAGAGAGAAGAAGCTCAAGAGTAAAAATCTGACATTTATACTTTACATGACATTTTTTCATGAGTGTTCACGTTAAGATCAATGATGAAAACATGACTTCATGGGAAGATATCATTGATGACATAGAGAATGACCTTGATGAAAACATGATGGGAGCTCAAACGTCAGTTAAGGTCAAACTTGGTGAAGTTCAAGAAAAGATCTCCGAGATCAATGCAAAAATATCTGCTCTTACAGAGGTTGACGTTTATTACAGAAGCTTGGAGAGAACTTTAAGCAAACTTGAACGTCAGAACCAAAGTCTCATAGTTGTGCTCCAGAAACTCAGTCTCATGCGTAAAGCATATAATGACTACCTACATGTAAGAGACTTACCTTCTTATTCTACTCCAGATCTCGACTTTTCCGATATAAGTCCAATCCTTATTGATACAACACTTACGATAGCAGGGATGCTTCCTACATATCCAGAATATGATAACTTACCTCAGCTCTTCGAGTATCTCAAGAAAAAGTTCATGATCTTATTATGCGAGACCATGAAAAGACGTCAAAATACCAGAACAGAACGAGAACAGAGCTTACTAATAGACTTATTATATAATACTAAAGAAATAAAGGAGTTTTTATTCTAACTTTGGTATTTTTGGGAAGAACTGATCTGGATCATATTTGTCAACCACAGGTTTTGGTATCAAAAGTCTCTCTGGTTCTTGGACGTCTGGTACTGGAAATGGTTCCTTTGGTTTCCTAGCTTTTGGGAGATCTAAAAATTTTCTTGGTCTCTTTCTTTTGTGTAAGTGTTGTCCATTTTTATCGACAACGAATGTGAGCTTTCCGTCGTCAAAGATGAATGTCGTCGCTTCTTCAGTTCCCTCATCAACTATTATCTTCTTGATCTTTCTCTTCTCCATTAACAGAAAAAGTGACATATATTACTTCATTATTTTTCTGAGTGTTAGGATTAATTAAACCTCTATCTATAACATGCTTTCTCATAGGAAATTTCTCTCCATATCTTTTTGTCAATATCTCTATAAGTTCTTCTGTATAAGATTTATCACTACTGAAGTAAATAGATGGATAATTAAGGACATCAAAGGTTTCTACAGTATCTTTAAGAGTCCATTCATCTCCATACTGTATAGAATAAGTATGGAAGTATGGAGGATCACATATAAAGAAAACATTGGGAAGATCTTTATACTCATTGAAGAGTATTCTCCAATCTTTATGAACAATAGTTAAACCTTCAAGATAGTCATCTATGTTTTCACCAAATAAGTTAGTATATCTGAGGTATAACACTTTCTTCATTAATGTGTCAAGATCATAGTATTTGTATGCTCCAGAATAGAGAAGACGTGAACATAATGTATCCCAGTCTATGTATGGAGCTTTACTTATAACTTCTCTGACGATCTCTTTCTGATCAGTAGGAATTTTCTCATCTGGCTTAACATTTATTCTCTCCTTAAGTTCCTTAAGTATTTCATTCGTGTCATGAATGTGTTTCAGTCTATCAACGTAGTTATCATAGTCGTTAGCTATGATCGTTGCTTTTGGGAACATAATATGCAACAGATGAGAGATATAGAGAGAACCACCAAATAGGTCAACGAAGACATAATCCCCTTTGATGTCTTTGAGTATGTCGATAAGATCTTTCCTGATCTTCGACTTATTACCTATGAAAGGTAAAGGAGGTTTGGTAAAAATCATTTATATGGTAATAAAAATAAGTGTTTACTTGAGACAATAACCTCTGTTGAGTTTGTAGAACAAGATCAGAAGTACGATCAAGTTCAAAACAACACAAATGGCTAGGATTGCGTTACCAACAATCTTTGTCTTTTCCCAGCAAGACTTCTTCTTTGGTTCATGTGCTGCTTCGACATCACTGTATGGCTCGGACATTAACTTAAAAAGTGTCATGACCACTTCATTTTTGATGAAGTCAACAGCTTATGTCCACTTCCTCCCACAAGCACTTGAGGGACAAGAGAAGGTCATCATTGACTACCTTCAAGCCACTGAGAAGCTCCAAAAGCTTCAAGATCTCCGCGAAGAGTTCAAGTCCCGCTTGAAACAGGAGAACTTACTGCAGGAGTACATGCTCATCCTTTATACACTCATTGATGGCTCCCATTTACCATCAGAGTACACTGCAGTTCTTGATGCACTCAAAGATCTTCGCGAACACCAGCCGATCGGTAAAGAAGCCTTCGAGCTCACCATTGAGCAAGCCATCTTCGCCAAGCACAATGCAAAGAAGCAGATGCTCGAAGCTCTTGACAAGATCAAAAAGTACGTCGAAAAGTACTAAAAATAATTACTTGAGTAAACGATAAGTTTTATTCATTGTTTCTCTTTTCAAGATATTCTTTCATCTTGACGTTATATTTTCCTAACTCATACAAGAACGTGTAGTATGAAACTTCAACCTCACGATGCTTTTCATACCATTTCATTATGAACATGGTAAGAATTGCTTCTTCGGGATTTGAGAAGGGATCTTCTTCACCAAATACGTTGTGATGAACTCTCATTGCTTTACCTACAGATATTGGTTCATCTTCCTCAGCAATTAGGTCAAAGAACCTTTGTAGTCTTTGGCTCATTGGAAATGTCACTTTTCGGTTAAACGATCACATACTTAAGACATAAATTATACCTACTTATTAACTCAGTATATTGTGCATTATATGCATACTTAAACTCTTGAGCAATATTGTTCTCATCAATGATTCTGATCTGAGCTATTTTTGAGAAAGGTGGTGGAATACCACAACATGTGATGTCTGGGTCCAGTAGGTCTATTTCACACTTGAACCCAGTCATTCTGTGAACAACTTCTTCCAAGTCTGGCTTAGGTAGTAAGATCTGATCTTTGCTCACTAAGTTAGAAAAGAGCTCTTTGTCTTGGTCTAGAAGTATCTTCTGGTATATACTAAGTAAATACTCTTCTACACCAATCCTCGATGAAGTCTCCACAGATCTCGATGAGGTCAGGTTGGAAGTTAATGGACTTAAAGGAGGAGGATACATTGGTGCTTCTGAGTTCGTAGTTGTTTCCTCTTTTTTTATCTCTGTTGGAGCATCACTTACTGTACCAGATGGATAGTTCTTTATCACAATGTTATTAGTTGTTCTTGAATCAACATTGCTTGTTGGTTCAATTGGAAGATTAGCTGCACCATAAAGAATTGACTTCGATCTCATTTGTTATGAGTAAAAATTGTTTTATTCTCATATAAATGACGAACATTAACCCAGAGAACAACACAGAATATACTGCAACAGGAGTTGTTTACAATGATCTAGATCAGATCGTCCAACTCAAAGCCCCAAGAGGAAGGAATTTAATAAGACAACCTCCACCAAAGATATATGTTGATGATGGTAGTAATGGGTTCAACTTAGTGTATCATTACTCATATCCTCAATATGCAAAAATTGGGTCTACCCCAAACGTGACAAACCATTATATGAACCTTTATGATGAAGCAAGGTTTCATGCACCAACGAAGAAAGAACCTGATGCATCAAGATTACATGAATTCGCAGACCATGATGGTTATAGCGATTACTCAATGCCTGTAAGACTTTAACGTTAATAAAAAAATGACTGTTGGTAAACAAGAAAAAACTTTAATACAAGAGGATTTGATGCTACCAATATATTCAACTGATATGGGAGCTTATCAATTCGATACATTTGAGAATCCTGGTGGAACACCACCATATTTTCTTTTGTTCATCAATGTAAACAGTAGAAAAGGTTATGCGTTCCCAATGAGTGAAAAGAACTCAAACAATGTTCTAAGTGCAATGCAGAAGTTCATTTCACAAGCTACAGGTGAAATGAAGCCTACAATACTTACTAGTGATGAAGACCCAGCTTATACGACACAAAATGTTCGAGATCTGTTGGTCAGTCATAACATTGAGCACATGACGACACAGAAATACAATCATAACATACTAGGTATTATTAATAGGTTCTGTAGAACTATTAGAACTATGTTACATATGAAGTTAAACCTCAAAGAAGGTGATAAAACACCACCTTTCACTGCAGATACAATGAGACAAATTATTAATGACTACAACACTGAATATCATTCAAGCACACAACAAAAGCCTGATGATTTCACAGAAAAGGATAATGAGGAATATATAAAGAAGCAAAGATTGAAAGAAGAGTATGTCAGAAAAAATAACCTTTATAACTTAAGACCTGGTCAAAAAGTTCAAGTCATAGTTGAACCAAGAACATGGGGTAAAGGTAACCAACAAAGAAGACATCTTGATCCTTCTTATTATACAGTTGATTCAGTTGATACAAGTGCATACTTGTTAAGAGCAAAAGATGGAAGTGTTGCAAGATATCCACGTTATCAGATATGGACAAAAATAGAGCATGGATTAAAGCAAGGAGAAACTTTAGATCAAGGAAGACACGGTGCTGTTAAAAGTATTGATGGTCATGAACTTGTCGGTAATGATGTAAAGTATGATGTTACGTTTGAGAACGAAAATACAGGAAAAGTGACAGGTAGAGGTATGCGTGAAGGTAATCCAAACAGGTTGTCACAAATGGAAGTACAGTATTGGAGGAAAAATATTAATGAAGGTCATGTTAAAGATATGCCTAGTTTTCTTGAGAAGTATCGTGGGTTTCGAGTTTAGCTTGTAAGTCCTTTATTTTTGTTTCATACAATGAGATCTTCCTTCTGATCTGTTCATCATTGAGAGGTTGCTTGACTTTACGGAACTGTACACGTCCGTCTTTCATTGTATGTACATAATATCCATCAGGAACCTTACCATCTTTATATATTCAGTTAACCACTTTTGTTTAGTTGATGCTTTAATGACTTGACTCATTTCTTACTGGATAAATTTTTATGTTTTTTATCTTTTGACGATTTTTTCTTATCCTTATCTTTCTTCTTGTCCTTGTCCTTCTTTGATTTATCCTTCTTCTTGTCCTTGTCCTTCTTGGACTTCTCTGCTGCAGGTGGTGTTGGATTCTGTTTGACTTTAGCACTTGGGTCAGGACCTTGTCTTTGAGACTTAGATATAGATTGTTTAGGAGCTGCTGCTTGTTTAGTTGCTTCAGCTTGTTGTTTAGCTAATTCAGCAGCTTGTTTATCATTCTCTTCTATTTCCTTTGCACCAGTTGCGACTTCATTCTTGAACTTTTGGAGATTCTCAGCAGCATCCATTACCTTATTCGCTCCTTTAAACAATCCATAAAATTTCTGCCATGGTGATACTGAAGGTATATTTCCACCAATTGCTGGAGGAACTGATGCTTCAGGAGTTGGAGATGGTGTTTTGTCTGAATTGAGATGCTTTTCTGCTTCAAGAACTTGTGTAGTATTTTTCTCCAGGTATGCTTTTGCAACCTCCTTAACTTCTGGACGTTCATTATTTACATCCTGTCTTGGTGTTGATGTTTCAGTAGCGTTTTCCTGAGTTACATTAACAACAGGTTGCTCAACTGCTGAAACATTAGCTGCTTCAGTAATGTTATGAGTAGTTGAAACATTTCCTGATATACCTTCTCCTGTTGGAACTCTTGGAGCAATTGTTGTGATGTTCGCCATTGCAGGAGTTGGAGTAGGAGTGTCATCAATCTTTCTGTCAGCTTTCGTCGTTTGCGTTGTAGTATTTGTTGTTTCATTACCATATTTTGATCTTAGTCTGGTAAGCTCTAACTTCATATGTTCTTCAGGATATGCATACTTATTATATTCACCCTTAATATTCTTTTTCCATTCATCGTATTTATCTTCTGCTGATTTCTTAATTGATGCTAGTCCGTTTACAGCCAATTCATCAGTACCGTTATCAGTAGTCTGGTTATATAAAAGATTAGCAGCTGATCTAATTGTGTAATCCGTAAGATTACCAAAACGCTCTATTGTACCTAATGTTGTGTTCTTCAGTTCCTTTCCAATTCCTTGTGCAGCATCTTTGACTAAATCAGCACCCCATGCACCAAATTGTCTCACAGGAGCCGCTATTGATGGTGAAGGAGATGGAGATGGCGATGGAGTTGGTGATGGTGAAGGAGATGGAGATGAAGGAGATGAGAGTTGGCGATGGTGTTGCTGCTTTCGCCTTTCTATCAGCTTCTTCCTTAGCCTTTCTATCTGCTTCTTCTTTCGCCTTTCTATCTGCTTCTTCCTTAGCCTTACGAGCTTTTTCTTTCTTCTTAAGTTCCTCTAGTTCTTTACGTTCAGCTTCTTCCTTAGCCTTACGAGCTTTTTCTTTCTTCTTAAGCTCCTCTAGTTCTTTACGTTCAGCTTCTTCTTTCGCCTTTCGTTCAGCTTCTTCCTTAGCCTTACGAGCTTTTTCTTTCTTCTTAAGCTCTAGTTCTTTACGTTCAGCTTCTTCTTTCGCCTTTCGTTCAGCTTCTTCCTTAGCCTTACGAGCTTTTTCTTTCTTCTTAAGCTCCTCTAGTTCTTTACGTTCAGCTTCTTCTTTCGCCTTTCGTTCAGCTTCTTCCTTAGCCTTACGAGCTTTTTCTTTCTTCTTAAGCTCCTCTAGTTCTTTACGTTCAGCTTCTTCTTTCGCCTTTCGTTCAGCTTCTTCCTTAGCCTTACGAGCTTTTTCTTCATAATATTTTGTATACTTATCATCAGCCCAATTACCAAGTGATTTGGCACCTGTTAGTATTCCATTTGCGGTTGATGTTGCTGTTCTTCCGAGCCATCCCCCTACCGCTGAAGCACCATTGCCAATAGCACTACCAGCATTTAAAATTCCACGACCAATCCATATCCCTGGTTTTGCCTTTGTATTAAGAGTAAGAAATTCTTCCTTCCTATCTTCAGGTGTAGGATTTGTAACAGTTCTTACAGTATCAACAACAGTGTCAACACTGGTTCCAATAGCACTACCAACAGCTGTTGCACCAGTTAGAATACCATGGGTAACTAAATCAGTAGCTCTTGAGACAACATTATCACTCGAGGCTTTCTCTGCTGGATAGTTTGATCCTTTGTAAGTTCCTGGACCACCTCTATTTGAAGCTTCTCCTTCAACTATTTTCTTCTCTTCTTGTGCTTGTTCTCTGGCAACACTCAATGCACGTTCTTGTCTTTGAATGTTGTCTTTCTTTAACATGTAACCACCAAGTGTCTGTGGTGGTGTGTTTTTATCTAGTGCAGCATCAATTGCAGCCTTTTCTTTTCGCTTTTCTTCGTCTAACCAATTTTGAATAGATTCTGCATCAGTTGGTTCAGCTGGAGTTGGAGACGGTGTTGGAGCTTTAGTTGGTGTTGGAGACGGTGTCGGAGCTTTAGTCGGAGTTGGAGATGGAGTAGGTGCTTTTGTAGGTGTCGGTGATGGAGTTGGAGATGGAGTTGGAGGTACTGTTGGTTCTGGAGTTGGTTCAACAGTCGGTGAAGGTGTTGGCGCCTTTGTGATTCTTGGAGTTGGCTCTGGTGTTCTAATAGGGGAAGCAGTTGGTGTATTAGCTCTTTTAAGAACCTGTGATCTTTCCGCTTGATTTGAATCAGATACTGGGTTAGTTGTACTAGGATGTGATACAGGAGTTATTTTTGGTGTAGGTGTTGGTTTATTTAATGTTATACCATGACTACTCGACATTGGTGGAGGACCTGCGTGAGCAGTTCAGAGCGTTGGAGCTACTGTAGGAGTTGGCGTTGGAGCTACTGTTGGTTCAGGAGTGGGAGTTGGTGTTGGAGCTACTGTAGGAGTAGGTGTAGGAGTTGGTGTTGGAGTCGACATTTGTTTTAACCTCTCATTATACCAATTCTCCAAATAATAAGCCTCACCCATTAAGTTACTCTGTCTTTGTTTTATAGAAAATTCACCTAACAGTAATTCATCATGAATCATTTTCTGCAGCTTTGTCGTGTTTTCTACTTCCTTTATTAGAACGCTCGATGTATTCGCCAATCCTCTATATTCCTTAATCATCTTATCTAGTTTGTTCATATTTGGTACTTCCTTTTTCTTCTCAGCGTTAATCTCATTAGATCGTTTCTCCAATTCTTCAACTACTTTGTAAAGCTTATTTATCTTGACATGTGATTCCTTTACTTCTCCAGTCCTTGGATCCTTAGGTTCCTTGTATTTAGCTAATTTCGTCTCTATATATCTTCGTTTAGCGTCATATCCAGGATCACTGGTTCGTAAAGGATGCGAAGGTGGACGAAAATAAGGTATGTAGAAATCTGGATCATCATTAATAGAAGAACGTGCTTTAAAGTTACGAACCGCGTCTGTAAAAGGGTCTCTACCACGTGCTGTATATGTTGATGTAATCAAAAAGCCTTCTCTTCTCATTGGGAAATTAATACGACCTTTTTGAACATATTCTTTCTCAAAGTATTGCCTAGCATTGTAATCAAAAGCAAGATCATTATATATATCGCGCAAAAAATCAAATGTATGCTGCTTGAACTTTTGATCGCTAATTATGGTACGAATTATCGGACGTTCATTCTCCCATTTCTTAACTCGTTCATCAATGAGTTTCCTCTCTTGTTCACTCATTTAAACCTCATAAAAATATATTATCTGCGTATAGTGCCACTAATAGCATTAATCCATGGCATGTCTGATAGTACACGTACTGACTGAACTAATGGCTTATGATTGTTCCAAATAGCTCCTCCAATGTATGCGTTATACTTATTGTTGTCAATAGTTTGTTGAGGTTGAACTATAGGTGTTTCAACAGGCTTGTCTCTACTGAAGTCACCACCAAGAGCTTTATTGAATGCTTTAAGATTCTTCGTTAATGCATTATCTTCACCTAATGTAGTTTTTGCAATTCTTTCACCAAGACTACCGATAACACCACCGACTTGACCAACTTGAGGGAAAAGTTTGTTAGCAATGTTAAATCCAGCACCTATTACAAGACCAGGATTTTTTTTCACCATACCCCATCCAGCTTTAACATAATCGCCAAAACCCATTTATTTCTTCTTAAAATAATGTCATCTTTTGTTGCTTAACTTCTTTAAAGTCCGTCTTTCCTGCAACTATATGAACTTCCATATATGAACGAGGTGTTGGTAGCTCTTTGTATTTGTTCCATAACTCTTCCCAATCTTCTGTTGCTCCTGACTGTTCAATCATTGACTGAAAGTCTCTCATAGAATAACCTTGAAAGATAACGAAGTCAGTGCATAGTCTCTTAATGTTTAAACATATATGTCTCCATGTTTGACACATGATGACAACAGTATAGTTATAATGTCTGACCTTAGTGATGAAGTTCGCTAATGGTGAACGTGGGTCATTCAATAAGTCATGACCACCATAATCGTCTAACACTAATAGAGAATTACTGGGATACTTTGTGAAAGGATATTTGTTCAACTTCTTTACAACATATATTGCAATCTTCTTATACTCAAACTTTCCATCAGGTTTCCTTAGTTGATGCTTTGTTAAGATGTGTTCCATCTCCTCTGAAATTTTTTCGAACTTACTTTGAACGAACTCAACAATAGCGTAATACTTTGCTTTCATCTTAACGTTCTTCATTAAATAAGGCATAAGTTCTTTATCATCCTTTTTCAGTACTGGTGCTTTAACTTGACTCATAAATGTCTTCGCTGTTTTATCCATTGTTCCTGATGTTGCTGAGATAACTATTGAGTCATAATATGGAGTATTAGTGAAGCGGTCTGTTATCATTATATGACGAATAACACCATATGTCTTACCTGAACCCATCTTACCGCAGTAGAAATAAACACCATTAGTACAAAATGGATAATCATCAGAAAATGGCATAATGAGTGCATTGTTTAGTTCTTTACTATTCTTACGTGCTCCATCATGAAGAATCTTATCTACTTGATTAATAACTTTCTCCATCTTTTAGTTACATATAAAATGTCTAAATATGATGGATTATACTATGAACATGTTATGAATGATGGCACGATAAGTGGTAATACAGTCTCATATAAATTACCGAGAGACTTCATTGAATATCCTGCGTCAAAAGCTCTTGAGATAAGAAAGATAAGTCTTGAGCATCCAGACTTTGAGTTTCTTGCTATTCCATTAGAAATGACAGATTCATCAAAATCAGTGAAAAAAGGTTTGACATGAGATATTACATAAAACCCAACATGACTACACAGGAGTTGAATGAAGGTCTTATGGAAAAAATGACTGAGGCAAGTAGAGAATTTGTTGATTGTTACTATGATTCAAATGAAAATAAATTGAATGTATTAAGAAAAGGTACATCACCAATCATAACATTACCTTCATACAGTAGTATAGAAAAAAATGCCTTGAATTATAAATATGACATGTCCCTAGGAGATGTGTTGGATTTCATCACTGCGTTATTAGAAACCACTGAAACAGACACAACATCAAGAAAACCAGAGCTTGTTTGGGAAGATGACCATGGTAGAACATTCACGCAAAAAGTAATTCCATCGAAAGCAAAATTTTTAGACTTATGGGAAAAAAAATATATCTCGCGAATGCATGTATATTATAGTTTTACCATAGCAGATTTCACTGACGAAAATGATAAAGATAAAAAAACATATAAGTACTTTGATGAGCTTTTCATAACTATAGCGAATATCAGGTTTATCCTTGAGCGAAAGGGCAAACCAACATATAAATTTGTCGGTTATCAGATAAGAATAAATCCTCTCCTTGAGCCTTTAGTAACGTTGAGTAATATTGCTCATGATAACAAACAATTTATATGTAATGTGAATGAACAGCTTGTGCCACCAAAATTTTACGATATCACTGGTTATAAAGATGCACTCGTGTTTGAGTTTTATAAGCGCTTTTCATTCAAAAGAGTTGAAGAATCAACTGATGGTCAAAAAAAGGAATATTATGTAAAAGAACCATATGAAATTCCTAAAGACTCTAATATAATGGTTGAACTTATATTAGAGTCTGGTACTCAATCTCAACATAAATAGTTTACGTGACAGAATTTTTTTGACACGTAAAGTTTACATTTTAATGGAAGCGAACAACAAAGCTCCTGCTAAGCTCTTGCCATCCAGAAGCCAGAGGTGACTGAAGAACAGTCCTCTGGCGACGAGGAAATATTGATGGGTGGCGAGAGTCCGAAGACCGAGATCAAGATCCCAGATCTCGATCACAAGCAAACGGCAAAGAAAACGGGTCCACGAGCTACTCCTCGAGAGCTACGTTTAATCAAGACCAGCCACAAGTATTTGAAGCAGCTGGAGGAGTCAAACGTAGCTCTCGAGGAACTAAAGCTCAAGCTGGCTGAAAAAGTAGAGGAAGCGAAAGGTAAAGAGCTCTACATCAGCCAGCTTGAGTATAAAGTTGACTCTTATGCCAACGAGATCTGCGATCTTCGATCTCGTCTCAACCGTGTGGGACATGAGTCAGACAGCTGGCATGAAAGGTTCCTTAAGGCTGACACATCCTACCATGAATTAAAGCGCGCCATAAGGAACTTAGCCACTGACTTCTGATCCCTCCTCTAAACCACGAATAAACACCTAATTTTACTACTATAACTCTTTTTTATACTCACATTACTCACATATATCCTCATATAACTTATAGTTCATTGTCACTCAGATCACGATCTTTGTGATCACGATCAACTTA
Organism: Trichomonas vaginalis G3; assembly: GCF_026262505.1. NCBI lineage: Eukaryota > Parabasalia > Trichomonadida > Trichomonadidae > Trichomonas > Trichomonas vaginalis. The sequence continues at coordinate 10,085,030 of NC_067206.1, read as the reverse complement.
GGAAAAGAGAAAAAGTATAAAAGTTAGTATAATTAATTGTTTAGTCTTAAGTAAGCTTATTGTTCATCAAGGAGTTGATGTAAGCGTTTCTTTGCCTCCGTGATCTGCTTCTTTTATAAGCTTACAGTTAAGCCAACAGCAGAGTCTATTAAATATACTGAGAAACCAGTGTTATGCTTCTTACGTCACGTTTGCCTCTCCATACAGATTAAACAGGTGGGACCACCTATCGTACTTCTCGACGATTATGATTTATCAGCCCCTGCTAGTGAATAAAGGTTAGTTTACATATGAACGTTTATTTTTACACATATATGCGTACATATGCGCGCCCGTATGGTGTCAGTTTTCTGTCACTTTTTTCATTGTGTCGGTGCCTGTAGCTGTAGGCTACAGGCGACGCACAATGTATACTGTACTATTGTTTGAGGCAAGAGTATTATAGGAATATTATATGATGGATTTGAGTTGCATATAAAGAGTGCAAAAGGATAAAGAGAGAAATTTTGTTAGATTAAATTATTAAATTTTAATTCTTTATTTTTTAGGATTGTTAGCTTTGTAAGATTGCTTTCTCACAAGAGAAAACAAGTATAAGGTTTAAGCTGTATGTATTAAAGTTATAAATATTTGATTTTAAAAAAAATCAAGATTTTAAACTTTAAAGGTATTAATTATGATTATCTTTCTTTAGCTTTGCATGCTGTATGCTACTTTTGGAAACTGCTCTATTGTATTAGAATGTTTTTAAATTTTGCACCTAAAAATGCGTAATATTAAAAATTAAGGTATTAATTATGATTATCTTTCTTTAGCTTTGCATGCTGTATGCTACTTTTAGAAACTGCTCTATTGTATTAGAATGTTTTTAAATTTTGCACCTAAAAATGCGTAATATTAAAAATTAAGGTATTAATTATGATTATCTTTCTTTAGCTTTACATGCTGTATGCTACTTTTGTCTTTGAGACATTCCATGATTTAAGTTAAGAAGCTTTAAAAAAATGCAAAAAAATTGAATACTTTACTGGCTGGGCAAATTTGTCGCCGCCCCTCCTAAATGTTAGTCACCGTTACGGTTTTTTCTTTGGGGGGCGAGCTTGCGAGCCCCAAAAAAAAGAAAAAAACCGTAACGGTGAGCTCACATTTCGGCATAGTTTAAGTCTAGGTTTTGCATTTTAAAATGTTTGTTACCTTATCTTCTTTCAAAAAGTGGCAAAAATTTGTTTGAAATTTGAAAAAGATATTTATATTTGCATAAATGACATTCAACTAAGCTGTAGCATGATTCTTTTGCATGCTCTAGTTTTTTTCTCAGTTCAATCTCCTTCCATACTCTTGCTTGTACCAGTAAGATCGCACCAAAATTCTCAAAAATTAAGATCTCCAAATTTTATGTCCAACTCCAATTATCAAACGCCCTCATTAACGCCACTCATAGCCATCTTTCATGCATGAGAAATCGTTATTAGAAGATTTTTTACGGCTAATTATCTGATTCAATTCAGATCAATACTCAAAGCCCCATTATTTATTTATAAATCCTTGTTTGTCGCCTATGCGAATAAAAATTCTTTTTATATTTTAAACAATTTTTTTCACTTTGGAAGGAGAAAGGTGACTAACATTTTAAAAATGCAAAAACCGACTAAACTATTTGGAAATGTTAGTTTTATAGTAATTCGGATGGGATTGGGCAGACTTTTTCCGTTATAATATTCGATGTAATGTTTTTACAGAAATAAAAATCTCTTACTTCTGTTATAATTAATTTTTCTAGCGCAATGGATCAATAAAATGAAAATTTCTATATTTTTGTAACCTTTTCTGGTATATTAAAGCAAAAATATCAATGAATGCTACATTTTCATGGAGTTCAATATATACTAATTGAAGCCATACTTCTATGTTCAGCCAAACAGAATATGATATCATTTATATATTTCAAACTCAAATTACTGTAAAATGCAAAAATTAATTAATCAATTCAATACAGCCATTAGTTTAACTATTAAAGATTCGGACAATAAAGAGCCTCTAAAATATGGCTCTGTTATGATTATTTGGCAAATTCCATCAAGCTCTGATTTTCCTTTAGAACAATTTCTGCATATAATATCTTCTGATCTTATTGCAAATTCTGATTCATTTAAAACAGATACTTTTCTACCGCAAAATGTTTTAAGTGAATAAATTGGTTTGACATAAATTTCTTTTGCAAAAGTTGAAATATCTGATATTGTCCTTTTATCTTGAATATCGGTATCACCTGTATAGTATAATTCAAAATAACTATAAAATGGACCAGCAGATCGAAAGTTTGAATCAATGACCATTTTACAAAATTGAAATTTATAAAAGTTATATTGCAGAATTGTGAGATTCTTTGTGTTGACTTTAACATATTTCAATTTATCGCATTGATGGAATATTCCACTTCCAAGATATTCTAAATTCTTTGGAAGAATGATATTCGTGATATTTGAACAGTTTTCGAATGCATAATTCCCGATTGAAGTCAAACTGTTTGGGAATACTATGTTTGAAATACATTTGCAAAAACAGAATGAATGATGTCCGATTTTTTCTAAGTTATTTGGAATGTTGATCACAGTGAGATTTGTGCATGAATTGAATGCATAATCTCCAATTTCTCAGACACTATCTGGAATTTTAACTTCATACAAACTGACACAATTGCTGAAAGTGTTATCATTTATTGATTTTATTCCTTCTTTTATTTCGAAATATGAAATTTTTGAACAATTTTCAAAAACGAAATACCCATATTCCATCAATCCATCTGGAAACGCGGATATTGATAAATTACCACAGCCTGCAAAAGAACAGTCACAAAACTTTATAATTGATGATGGAATATTAATTTCAGAAAGACTTGAGCAACCAGAAAAAGCACGTTTTTCTATAATCTCGATAGAATCAGGTAAAATAACTCTTACCAAATTATTGCAATCAAGGAAAGAATAAAATTAAATTGATTTAATTTGGCATGATAAATTTGCAAATTTAAGGCTTGAACAATTACAAAAGGCATATTCTCCTAAATTATTTACTTTAATTGGAATATTTACATTTATAAGACTAATACAATTATGAAATGCACTTCCAGATATTTCAATCATATTTTCGGGAAGAACAATTTCTAGCATGTCTTTGCAATTATAAAATGTACATGGGTATATTTTGGTTACACTGCTTGGAATTTTGATCTTTTTTAAACTAGAACAATTATGAAACGTAAAATCTCCAATATAATTTAGATTTTTTGGTAAAATTATTTCTAGAATGCTAGTACAATTTTCGAATAGCCAACGATTTATAGTTTGCATTTTGTTCGAGATATTTAGTTTGACTAAGCTTTGACAGCCTTTGAAAGCATGTGATTCGATTGATTCTACATTTTCCAATGTAGGAAATTCTTTTAAACTAATGCAATAAGCAAATGCATATTCCTCAATATATTTTAGATTTTCTGGTAGTGTGATATTTAAAAGACTATAACATCTAAAAAATAACTGCTGATGAATTACTGTAATTTTGTTTGGAATTGCGATTGTTTCAAGTTGTGTACATTGAAAAAAACATAAATTTCCAAGTGTTAATAAAGTATCAGGCAGATTTATATTTTTGAGATTATTACACCTAGCAAATGAATAATTTTCAATAAAAGTTACAGTGCTCAGTATTATAATATCAATAAGTTTAAAACAATAACTAAAAGCACTTTCATTAATTAAGATTAAATTGCTTGGTAGAGAAATGTTAGTTATATTATAGCAGCAATAACATAAGTAGGATGGGATCACTGTGACTTTTTCTGGTATAACGATAGATTTTAAGTTTTCACAGAAATAAAAAGCTTTTTCTTCTATTTCTGACACATTTTGTGGGATGGTTATTGTTTCTAATGCATTGCACCAAGAAAATAAATTCTTTGATATTGTTGTTATCTTTCCTGGTAAATTGATTTCTATAAGTCTTCTACAACCAGAAAATGCAAAAGCGTCAATATTTCCTATATTTTCAGGGATTACAATTCTATTGATGGATTTACAATACATAAATGCCCCTGCACCAATACATGTTAAATTTTCATGAAGTTCAATATTACTTAAACTAGAACATTCAGAAAATATGTAGCTACTAAGATTAAGTAAGTGCTTTGGAACGTTGATTTTTTTCAATTTTTTACACCATGAAAAGCAACGATGCCCAATACTTGTTGTTGTATCAGGTAAATAAACTTCTTCTAAATTCATGCATTGGCTAAATGTAGAATTACCTATTGTATATATTGAATCAGGAATAGATATATTTGTGAAATTACTGCATAACATAAAAATTCCTTCTTCTAATTCATGAATATTTTTTGAAAGGTTAATATTTTCTAGTCCAGAATATCGAAATGCAAATTTGCCTATTCTTGTTATATTTTCAAGGTTAAAATTAGTTAATTTTTCACAGCTGGAAAAAGCAAACTCTTCAATTATTTCAATTCGATATGGAGTATTTATTATGTTCAAATTGTAGCAATAACGAAATGCGCTGCTTTCAATTGATCTGAGAGAGTTAGGAAGTGAAACTTCTCTTAGATTATAGCAATCTTGAAATGAATGATGACCAATAGATTCAATTCCTTCACTTATGAACAACCATTTTAAATTTCTTGATCTATTGCATAAGTAATGAGGTACAAATGAAGAGTTAATTAGTGTTAAGATTATGAAATTGTGTTGCATGTACTGTGGGATTGAACAATCATCATTCCTTAGATCTATTTTAAATGCCCCAATATCAGGCTGATCTTCAATGGAACAGAGCATTGATTGTTTGAAAAATTATTTTTTACTTGCTAATTTTTGGTAAATTTATATTTCTGCATGTTTTTGTGCAAAAAAAGATAGAATCAAATATACTAAATAAAAATCTTTGAAGAACATTTATCAAAAAGTCGAATCCGAAAAGGATAACTTCTATTTACGATGATACTTCTTAATAGATTAACATTTTTATTTTAATTTGGAATCGAAATTCGGAAATGTCACCCCCTTAAATTTCAACCTGAGAAATGAATATGCGAGAATTCTTCGAGCCTCTTCGGAACGGACCATTGACAAAGGAGCAAGAGGCCGAAGAAATCGAAAATATCACTCAATTACAGAATCTTTTAATGAATCTAAAAAATACAAAGATAGAATTTTCGATTCCAATTCTCAAAGAGTCAATATATTACAAAGATATTCATTATTACAACCAATTCATATCAAATGTCTACTTTGCAGCAGAATATCAGCCACAATCAATTCCAGAATTAGCGAAATTGACAGCGGAAGTCATTTACAACCACAAAGAAGAGCAAAAGCGCATGTGTAGAGCCCTTATTAAATGGGGTATTTACTCTCATTTGGCAGAATCGAATTCAGAATTGCATTCTTGTCGATTATGCTTCATTAAGAACTGTTTAGACATCAGTCTATTTGATACCAAATTACTTGTCGTTATAATTAATGACTTTTGGAAAACTTGTTCTCAAAGAAGATATCATTTGTGCAGATTGTTCGAATGGTTTGCTCCACAAATACTTATAGGTGATCCTACATTCTTTATGCACTTACTTTCGATTGTAGATTACGAAAATATTTCAGGACATCTTCCATCGCAGTTTGGAGAGCTTCTTTCGAATTTTGAGAGCCTTAGAGACAATAACTGGATGCTATGGAATATACTGATTAAGAATGTAACTACAGATGACAGTATCGAAAGAATTTTGAAAAATAATGATATAATTAAATTAAAAGAGATTATTTCGGACCCTACATTTGATATAAATCAAAGAATAAGTCCACATTGCTTCGAACCATCATGGTTTATCCAAAATCATCCAAATTTAATTCAATACGCTGCTTATTTCAATTCTGTTGATTGTTTCAGCTATTTAATAGAGAAAGGATGTGATGTTAATGCCAAAGATGATAAAGGAAATACTTTAATTGATTTTTGTGTTGCTGGAAATTCAATTGAATGTTTTAATTTGATAAAAAACAACAAAACAGATTTTACGAATTCTTTACACATTGCAGCATTATTCCATAATTATTCTTTGTTCCAACACTTGTTTAGGAGCTGCTGCCATGACTTAAATGCTATTTCGCTCATCTATGGAACAGTTATTAATAATATTGTTTCAAGTAATAATTTAAGGTTAACAAAATTTTATGTTGAAAATGAGAAATCTTCAATTAATGAAGACTTAATGAGATATGCCGCGCGTGTAGGTAGTCGTGATGTTTTAAGGTACTTCTTGGCAATGAATGATAAACTTGATATAAATTCAAAAGATGAAAACGGAAAAACCGCTTTAAGTTTGAGTGCAATTTCAGGACATTTCAACATAATTCATGAACTTTTGAGCATGCCTGATTTAGATATAAACATGAAAGATAAAGATGGAAATACTGCTCTTTTAATTGCAGCTAAAAACGCTGATTCAACGAGTATTTTAACATTAATGATGTCTGAGAAATTGTATTTAGATGCACAAGATAATGATGGAAACACTGCTCTTCATATTGGATCTTTAGATAATTGTCTTGACGTTGTTAAAACTCTTTGTAACTCTAAGGATATAAACCCGAATGTTCTAAACAAAGAAGGTGACGCACCAATCCACATCGCTACAAGAAATCCGGATTCTTGCGGAACTCATTTTGTTAGAAATATGGTAAAATCAGAACAAGGAAGTGAAGTGAAATTAGAAGTTTATATAAGAGAACAAAATAGAATTGTTCATGTAGATATTTTGAAGTTTTTAGTGACACATCCTAAAATTGACGTGAATTTGAAAAGCGCAATTGGATGGTCACCTTTGCATTATGTTGCAAGATACGGGCATTACCAATTAGGAAATATTTTGTATCAATACAAAATGAAAGAATTGGATGTGAATATAAGAGATAGAAATATGAGAACTCCTCTTCACGTGGCATGCGAAAGTGGTAGATTTGAAATGGCTTGTTTCTTGATACAACCTGGAAATTGTAACATAAATGCTCAGGATATGTTTGGACAAACTCCCCTTCATAAGGCAGTTTTGGCTGATAATTCAGAAATTTGTCATATGATGACTTTGAGAGATGAAACTGATCTAAACATACAAGATAAATACGGAAGAACAGCTTTGATGATTGCAGCTATTAAAGGAAGAATTGGATCTATAAGAATATTGGCAAGAAATCTGAGAATTAATCTGGATTTAACAGATAAAACAGGAATGACTGCTTTGCAACATGCTGTTAAAAATGGAAGGAAATATTGTGCAGAATTACTGAGAATTGCTGCTGATTTGTGTGATATGCCTGATAGCGAAGATAACTCAAATGCTGGCGATGATAATGACCAGATTTAAATGTCATACATATCTTATGTTTGTAATAATTTTATATTGAAATAAACATATTAATATAAAATTACTAATTTTTTATATAAGCAATTCTGATTTAAATTGTTGAAACAGTTTCCAAACTGGGAACAGGACAAATTTGCCATTTAAGGTTGTTGAAAAGTGACATGTGGCAAATTTATCCCGCACTCCCTTGTATTGGAATAAGACCACAATCTATCATAAATTGAGTGTATTTCAAATAAACATATTCTAAAATACGTGAAAAACTTTAAATATATATGTTTTCAGACGAGTTTAGTAGATACAAGCAGATTTGTTCAATTTTTTAAAGGCTGCACTTACGCCCATCTGACTTTAATTCAAATTTTTGACAACTGGCGTGAAGCGCCATTGAAATTTAACCTTAAACATATGAATTAAAGGCCCTGTCATAGGAGCGTAAGTGCACCCTTAAAATTTCAATAAAAAAGGCAAAATCTATACAATTTGGAAGCAAAAAAGCAAATTTATGTTTATTTCTTAAAGAACATATCATTGATTCAACTGTATCATTGTGAGGCTTGAAAAATTAAACAGTACATAATTAAATTATGGAAATTCAGACATATTCAGTATGATTTTATGAAAACCACAAAATAAAATTATAATTTTTGAAAACGATCATAAAATTATGTTTATTTTCATGAGAAATAATAAAATTATGTTATTAAGCAAGTGCAGCCACTCTTTCCTTCTTTGGCTTGGCCCTTTGTGGTTCTTCGACTTCCTCAACAGGTGTTGGAACTGGTATTTCATCGATTGTTGGGTAAGCGACTGGTTCTGGTGGTGGAGCGTAAAATGCTTGTTGTGGCTGGGCTTGGGAGTAAGGATTTGCTAGTGTGAATTGGGCGTATTTGTTGTATGTCGATGGTGGGAAGCTAGTTTTTACTCTCTCCATTTCGTTAGTAACGGAGCACATAAATTTACTAAAGATGCCAACAAAATTACGGAATGGAGTTTCTAAGTATTGGGCTCTTTGCATTACGAGGCGATTAACACCTTGGATAAAGTCGTTATTAAGGACTGAGTATTTGTTATACGCTTCTTGTGTTTTTTGATTTTGGGCTTCTATTTCTCCAACTTTTCCATTATGATCCTGAAGCCATTTCAGCTTCGAGCGAGCTTGATCGTATTCCTTGCGTAGTGGTTTTCTCTGCTTTTGAATATCTTTTAGTCGATCAGTTTCTTTTTGATAAACTGATAAAGGAGCAACAACATTTTGATCAATGAGTCTAGCAAATTGGTTACTTACAATTGATTCTAATTGCTTTCCGAACATTTCTATTGCTTTTGCCTCTCCTTTTGAATTTTGTGAAGCAGTAATGAAAGAAATTCCTAAATCAGCTCCGATTTTAGTAACTGAACGTGAAAGGACTTGCATTTGATTGCTCATTTGAATAATACATCCAATAATTTGGACGGTATCAAGGCAAATTGTTTTGAATGCTTCTTTTGCTTGAGTATAGTCAGCATCAATTGTCTTTTCTGTAACTGGAATTCCTACTGTAGCAGCGACGTCTTTAACAATGCCTGTTGCCTTCTTCAGAGCTTTTAACATTTTTTTATAAAGTCACTTTACAAATTTGTAAACTCTATAAAAAAAACAATGATGTGACAATAGTTTCAGAAAACTATAGATACATCTTTTAGATATAAATGTCAATATAGTAGCATATAATTATATAAGTATGTAGATGGATTTGGGTATAGTTTTACTTCTATAACTAGAGAAATTGACCTGATTAAAAGCAAATTTTGAAATCTTCCATTTTTCCCTATTGCAAAATTTTGAATAGTTTACAACCGTTGGTACTAAAGTCGCATTGAAAGCTAATGATATACGTATTTTCTTTTGTTCTTGTATAATACTTCATTGGCATAGTAACAAATCGTTGATTTTTTGATAAAATCAACAATGAATCAATCAATTCTCATATTCAGTTCGTCTGTATATATGTATTGTGAATACTTACGTGTAAGTTTCATTGTGACATGTCAAATTTATAAAATTATGAAGCAAATATAAATTATCTATAAACAATCTATTTATTATATAACAGAAATATAAACAATATATTTATTAGAACATTAGCCCTTCCTCTTCCTCACCTGAGCATAACCTAAAGAAATGTTCTGCAATAATTCTAATATCTTCATCTTCATCATCTAAAAGAGATGATGCAGATTCCATAAATTCATCATTTATGAAATTTTCATTAAATGCCGCTGCTGCTTCTTGGTCATCAATTTCTTGCATTTGATCTATTACAAATACGAGAACTTCTCCAAGGAATTTATGATCATCCTCATCAACCATATTTGCAAGAATCTCTAAGAAAGGAGTTTTTGTGAAAACTTCGATTTTTTGCTCAACATCACAATAATCAAAGATTGTGCAAATGACAAAGAATGATCCCTTTTTAATTTCATACTGCCCGTTAAAAAATAAAGTAAATATGTTTGAAAAGCAGTTGTTGTTCATCAAAGAACTGATATAGTTACTAACGACTTTGCAAATGCTGTTTAAATGCTCAAGAATCTCTGATGCATATTCAGAATGTTCTAATAACTCTTGACTTATTATATTATCCCATGGAATAATTGAAACTAAATCATTCTGCAAATTTATATCACAATATTCCAATATAATCTTAAGTAAACATAAAACATCAATAAATATTTTTGATTGTGCTGGATGAATGTTGTTTAATGCCATAATAATAAATGAATCTGTAATAAATTCATTTGAAAAAAGTGTTTTTTGTGATTGATCTGCATATTCGAGACATTGAATGCAACCATAAAAAGAACTATGTATAGGCTTATCTTCAATAACAATATTGGCTTTAAAGAAATTAAATTGTTTTTCAATATTGCATGCATCATGATTAACACTTAATATTGAAGCGCATGTTGATATGAGATCCTCAGCGCACTCTGGTCTTTCGTCATTTAAAATTATTTGAATGAAATCGTCAAATTGTTGTTCGATGTCATTAATATATTCTGAATAAGTCATTGTAATGTTTAATATGCAATTTAAAGCAAATTTTCGAATAGAAACAAACTGCAATGGAGGAATTTGAACTTCTGAAACTACATTTGGTGATTTTGCAATATCTATGATCATTTGGAATATATCGTGATTCATTCTTGATAATAATATGATTTCATCATCAGATTCAGCGCAAAATAGCAAGGCAATGATTTTCAACGTTAATTCAATAATAATTGGCCTATTAGCAATTGAAAGGCTATTAAATAGAAAGTCCATTAATTGAAAGCTATCCAACTCATCATATATCAATAATATTGAATCAAATTTTTGAATTTTATATGCTTTGATAATAAAATTGTTCAAATAGTTGAATACTTGCTCTAACACACCAATACGGGCTTCTAGATCGTTTTGATCTAATGATTCAAAGAAAGATCGAAATTCTGCAATATCAAAGTCATCATATTGCTCTTGAGGTTCACCCTTTAGTTCTTTTAAATAATCTCTTGTTATTGGCCTAAAATCACTATCCTCTTCATCCTTATATGAACTCATCTCCTAAACAAAAATAAAATTTGACTAAAATTGCAATAAGAAAAGTTATCACAGTATTGATAAGAAGGTAAAATTCCATATAATATCAAACATTTTGAAGAATAATTTCCAAAATTTTAATAAATCTTTGAACAATATAAAAGAAAAGTAAAAAGGAAAAAGTGTAATGTTTTGAAAGCAGTTCAAATAGAACATATGCTTTAGGCAAGGTTGACTGTACCGCGGCGGCGACCTGTACGGCGGGAAGCGATAAGACCAAGCTTCTGACCTGGGCGGGCAGAGCGGGCGACTGTGCCTGGAGCACCCATGTGCTGGTGGGAACCACCACCGTGTCTGTGGTCGACTGGGTTCATCTTGATACCGCAAACGACTGGCCATGTGTGGCGTTTAGCTTTATACTTGTAGTGGACGTTACCAGCCTTAAGGAGTGGCTTTTCTGGACGGCCACCACCAGCAACGATACCTAATGTAGCACGGCAGATGTTGGAAACAAGAGCCTTGCGACCAGATGGGAGCTGGATACGTGTGTAGTTTTCTGTGTGGCCAATAACACGGCAGGAATCGCCGGAGCAGCGGCCATAGCGGCCACCATCACCTGGACGGTGCTCGACGTTGCAGATTTCTGTACCTTCTGGGATCTGAGCAAGTGGAAGGATGTTGCCGATGTGAAGGTCAGCTTGGGCGCCGCACTTGATGAATTGGCCTGTGTGGATGCCTTCTGGGGCGATGACGAGGGCAGAATCGAAGCCCTGGCCTTCAGCCTTCTTGTAGATAAGCTTGGCAAGTGGAGCACCACGGCCTGGGTCGTGGATGATCTCCTTGACCATGCCGGAGATGACGGATGTGCGCTCGGCAGCATCAAGAGCACGGAATTTAGCTGGACCAACGCGGTGGTGGGTATGGGCCTGGAAAACAGAGCCGTTACCTCTACGCTGAGCACGAACGATGTGACCCATGTGTAAAAGGAAGAGCCAAACGGTTTTCCTCTCAATTATTTAAAAGATGAAATTTGCCTTGTAAACTAAAAAAATATTGTAAAGCACTATTTTGGCAAAAAAAGTATAAATGTTAATACTATAGATTATTTAATGTTCCTCTTAGATGCTTAGTATATTTTTAGCTAATTTATTAAAATCAAATGACTTTATAAGTTTGTTAGCAAATGTTGATTGCGAGTAAAGAGGATAAAATACTAAAAAATGGGAATGGAACGTACATAATCGAATGCACTAAACACTTCGTGTATAAGCCGCATTGCTGTGTATGAACAAGATTTGTAGCATTTGCAAATTTATTATAAGGATATAGAGAATGAACAAAAATAATAGGTGGAGACAGTTTTTCAAACCAATCTGCATCAATTTTATCCAGCCCACAATATATAACTTTTTCTATTTTGGACATGGCTAAAACATGAAGTTTTGATGATGAAATTTTACTAGGAAGTCTAATGATCTTCATATTATTTTGAAAAAAACACTCCTTGATCAAATTCGAGCGAAGTGCTATATCTTTCTTCAAAAATAACTGTTTTCAAAGTAGGAATATAACCAAAACAATCGAAGCCTAGATAAACTATAGTGTTTGGGATATAAACTGTTCTTAAGCATGAATGTGCCGTAAATGCATTAACACCTACATGTGTTACAGGAATATTTCCAATTTCATATTTAATAATTAAATTTTCACAAGTGTTATCTGGATCAGCATTATGATTATTTCCTGCAACGCCAGTACCTAACATATAGTTGGTACCCATTGGCTTGTAAACTAAATTGTCACACAATATAAAATTTAAAACTACAATTTAGAAAATAAAATTTGAAATCAAAGATAGTACTAATACTGAAATAAACCCTCAATATAAGAGCACTGAATCTTAAGTGTAAACTAAATTATTGCGCATACTAAAAAAATAAAAAGTGATAAAAATATTGAATTTTATTTTATCTGAATATTTGATTCATATATCTTTTCATAATCTTCTTTGATCATTATAGGGGATAAAATTTTTGATAAACCAGTTCCACCATCTCTCATAAATGCCAGTGATTCGTATTCCGTGAGATCATAATATATATTTGCATCATCAGGGCACTCACTTAGTATAAAGAAGAAAAATAGTGCAGAAGCGTATGATTTAATTGTTCTTGCTGTTTCTGCAGATAAAATTAACGTTGATGCATTCATTGCGCAATAAATAACATTGTTTAATTCATCAGTATTAGAAAATAAATATGTTAAAGTGTATTTCAGACCATCAATAGCTTCTTGCATTTTATTCCTTTCTGAGTTAATTAAGTAAAGAAAAACAATAGTTGCGAATCTCTTAATAAAACTGGTGGTCGAGTTATTGAAATCTTGAAGGTATTCAATGCTTTTGTTTAAATTTTCTGCTAATGTTTGGATAGTACTAACTTTGATATTAATAAGTTGATCTCTAAAATTGTACAGATCGATTATTATATTTTTATGTTTTTCTTTCATCCATTTTGTTGTTTCAAATAATTCGTTTAATTGTTGTTCTTTCATTTGATTTAATTCCTTCTTCTTCTTTTTATTTTGACTTTTTAATCCATCAATTTCTTTTTGGTTTTTATCAATATTTTCATGCAATGTAGAATTGTTTTCAATTATTGAATTGATACCAATGCCATCAATTGCATCTATTAATTTTTTCAGATTATCAATCAATGGATTTATCTCTTTGTGTGTGTCAGCGTTTTTATTTGTGTGCTTATTGATAATATCGGAAAGATTCTCTATTATTTTTTTAATTTTTCTTTTAATTCGAACGTAATTTTTCCCTAATTTTTCATATGATTTTATATCAATTTTTAATACTAATTGATATATAGGTTTTAATATGGACTGCCATGATTTTGCTTTCGACTTACTTTGATGAATAACTAAATTGTAGAATCCATCTTTCTGATAACGACGATATCCATCTTTGAAAATATAAGGTAAATTGAAGTAGATATTTTGTAATTCATTAAAGGTCGAACTTAACTGTAAGCATCCTTCTACATTTAAGATGTATTGGCGTTGAATTTGATGATTAGGAGGATTATCCATGGCCAAAATTATTCGAGAAAAAATCCTGTCTAACGTTTCATTTTTACTTACAATATTTTGAATAAATTTGATTTCATTCATTTCATTGATGTAAGTTTTATGATTGGCCTCGTATTTGTGGAAAAAATCTGAAATTTTCTGAATTGGAATATCTCTAATTAGAACTTTTGAATTTTCTTGTTTAAGGTTTGCTAAAGTTTGGGTGATTTGTGATATAGCTTGAGTGCACTCCTCTTGGGATTGATCGAAAATATTAAGAAAATTTTTGGAGAGTAATTGGAATAAATTATGAATGTTGCTTGGTCCATTTGGATTTTTGACCCATTTTTTAATATTTTGGGATAACTGACATAATGCTTCTTGAATAAAATCTAGACCTTGTTCATGGCTCATTATAGAAAAATGTTGGAAATTTTTTATAAAAAAAAATGAATCTGTAAATGGCCGAACAATTATAATTGAAGGTCGACCTTTTTATGGGGAGGTCTATGAAAATGTAACTCGTTGAAAATTCAAACTCAAAATACTTAAATCAAGAAATATATTTTTATTTCAAACAAAAACTTTATGAGTTTGATAATCCATTTCTTTCTAGAACAGCGATTACTTCTTTGTTACCTTCAGCTGCATCGAATAAAAACTTTGCTCCATTACCAGGTTTTAAGTCACTCCTAATTCCAGGGCTTCTTAAAATTGCCTCCAAAATTTGACTTTTTCCTTCGGAAGCAGCGATAAAAGCTGGAGAAAATGAATCAGGAGGAGATGGCATATTCACATCAACATAAGGTGAAAGTACCATCATTCTCACTAAGTTAATATTTCCTGCTTTAATGGCTATGGCCAATGGTGTTGGATTAACTCCATTTGTGTAATTAGCATCAATACCTCTTAAAGTCAGTAAGTTCGCCATTATTTCAACATCTCCAGATGAAGCAGCAACAGCAACTGGTGTTTCACCGCTTTTATTAGGTGTGTTTAAAGCAATATCCTTTAATTTCATCAAGTAAAGCACTACTTCTTTATGTTTAAATCTGATTGCTTCGTGAAGAGGAGTATTATCATTATCATTTCTCAAATTAACATTAACGCCTTGATAATTGCAGATCAATTCAACAATATCCTTGCATCCTCTCATGCTTGCTGTCATTAATGCAGTATTTCCGAGTTTCCCTCTTGCATTAATATTCAAGTTTTTCTGTGCTAAAATTAATTTCGCCATTTCATAATTTTTAATTCCACAAGCAGCAATTAAGGCAGTATTCCCATTTCCATCTTTGTGATTTACATCTGTCCTTTCATAAGAAAGAAGTGTCTTTACACAATCAACATTACCAGACAAAACAGAGATAATTAATGGAGAAAAACCATTTGATCCACTTAAATTTGGATCAGCTTTTTCAGATTGTTCCATGATTTGAAGAATTGTACTTGATTTTGATAATCTCGCAGCATGGAATAACGCGGTGCAGCCTTCATCATCTCTGTTATTAACATCTATATTTGGATGTTCAAGTAATTTATCAATAATCTCTTCATTTCCAGAAATAACAGCGAATTTCAAAGGAAAATCTCCTTTTTTAGATTTGAGATTTGGATTAATTTTTTCACCTTTCGACATAAGTAATTTAACATCATATAAACTGGCATTTCTGCATGCATATAACAAAGCTGTATATCCATTATCATCTTTAGCGTTTAAATCAACTCTATCGCATTCTAAAAGTATTTTTGTGACTCTTGAATTACAATTTTTTACACTTTTTATTAAAGGTGTTTCACCATTTAAATCTTTTGTATTTACATCAACAGTTTTCCTTATTATCAGAGTGTTTAACAAAGAAAAATGACTTTCCTTGCATGCAATAGCGAAAGCAGTCATTCCTGTCTCTGGATTCCTGTAATTTATGTCTGCACCAAGTTCAATTAATTTAAAAATCAAATGATAATTTTGATAATAAACGGCACTGACAAAAGCTTTGTTCAACTCTAGTTCAGTGTATTGATTGTTCTTTAATAAATAAACTATTGATTTAAGACATCTAAATCTACCAATGTTTCGCAAAGAATCATGGAAAAATTCGTGATTTTTCTTGTATAAAACATATTCTAAAATTTTCAAATTTTCTCCCCATAAAACTGCTTCTAGTTTAAGGATATCTAAGCATTTTTCAGCAAGAAGCATGAAACAATTATAAGATCCATACAATGCAGCCATTGATATCATGTTTATGTCAGGATTTTCTGAATAATCTAATGGAGATATCCAAAACAATGTTTCTAGTTTTGGATTCTTTGAAATATATCCTTTCAATGATTCTACGTCATCATTGTAAATTATGTACTGTAGAGAATTCGGTTCTTGGCCGTATAACATTAATTCACGTAATTTTTTGAAATTTTCTTCTTCGTATTGGGCTAAATTTTTGGTAATTAGCTTTAAATGCTGCGAAAATTGTGTTTTGTTGGTAAGAACTTGGACCATATCATTGTATAATGAAAGATGTCTTTGATGCATTTCTGGAGCGATAGAAAGGAAGAAAACAAAGAATTTTTCTGGGGAATTACCTGTTGTACGTGCTACCAACTCTAATATTGTCTCCATTTCTTTGTAATTTATCATTCCTGCTAAAAATAATTTTCGAAGTAATAAGATTTTTGAGATTTCATTATCAAGATTGGAATCTGAAAGACAGCATTCTTCGAGTATTGCCATTTTTAATCGATGTAATTCATTCGATGGAATTTGATTTTGTAATAAAGTCATAATTAATATGATTAATTCCTGTTTTTGTTTCGTATATATGACATTGTATGTTAGTAGTTCATGTGCAAGAGTTCTAACTTTATCTGGAGAAGAAACAAGATCTGATTTCAATATATATACTGTTATATCATTAACTGTATCTTGAGATAAGTTATCTAGCATCATTTGAAGCTCAGCAACGTATTTAAGACCTCGAGGTATCTTGGTTGATAAAAAGAATTCCATTTAAAAAAAATCTAATTAGAATAATTCAATGATTAGTATCTCTTAAGCAAAAGCAATATGTAAAATACAGTCAACATTGTCTTATTTTGCTAAATATCTCATCATTGAAAATGATTATGCAAAATGTTCCATTTTGGTAATGGGTAGTAATAATAGCCCAAAAAATGGTACCATCTTCAACCATTCCTGTTATCATTATTAATGTTCGAAAAAATGAACTAAATTATATAAATATTCTTGCAAAAATTACATAGGAAAGTCTATTAGATCGTCTGCTCACTATATACATCAAGAAAATAAAGATATTCATCGAATACTGTCACTTTTTTCGTGCGTTACCAAAAAAGGGAACTTCCCTCATTTTGGAAGAGAAAAAAATTTTCAAAAAAAATAAATGGAAACAGATCATAGTTTTCGCGTTAACAGTGAATATTTAGGCCAACACAAATCAAAGATGGTTACAATAGTTGGCAGGATAGTTGACAAGAGCTCAGATCCATATATTATTTCTACAACGGATTCAAAAAGCGTCCGTGTACATAAGAACCCATCATTAAACGATAAGCGCTTTAGTGCAGAATGGATCGAAGTTACAGGCCGTGTTCAGGAGAATCTTGATATTGAAGAGAGTTCTGCTATTCCAATTACTTCAAAGATTGATCCAGAAGCATGGAACCAAATGGTCAAGCTTTCTCATAAATTCAAGGAAATCTTTTAAATATGTCATACAGTTGGTCCAAAATCAGCAACAAACGTTTACTTATATTATTTTTTGATGATTTTGGACAAACATTTCTTACATGTTCGAAATGGGTTATACAAGTAAATATTAACTAATCTCATTTACTTCTTCTTGAATTTTTTTTATTATCATAATTGTTTTATCGAATTTGAGATATCTATTATATATATTACATCACTCCTTTAGCTCTGAATATTGATTAATATATTTTTAAAAGTTTCAGAATTTCACGCATTAATATATTAAGATTGTAATAAAATTACAAGTTTCGATCGTGAAAATCAATCATTTGACTCTTTTATCCAGAAAAAAGTGCCCGAATTCATGGGAACAAAAGGTATGTTTAGCACAAATCTCAAATGGATAGTGTTTATTTTTAAGACAAATAATTGAACTTCAATAGATATTATTTTTGAATATTTTATCATTGCCTATAATTATTCTCTATTCTGTTTTGTCTTCCAAAAAGTATTTTTTCACAGAACTTTTTGCAACATCAAGAGCAGTCTTTCCATTATTATTCTTTGCTTCTTTATCAGCTCCAACAGAGATAAGATATTTAACAACTTCAAGATGACCTTCTCTTGATGCAAAAATGAGTGGAGTAGATCCATCTTTATCCTTTGCTTCTTTATCAGCTCCAACAGAGATAAGATATTTAACAACTTCAAGATGACCATTATCTGATGCATAAATGAGTGGAGTAGATCCATTATTAACCTTTGCTTCTTTATCAGCTCCAACAGAGATAAGATATTTAACAACTTCAAGATGATCATTTTCTGATGCATAAATGAGTGGAGTACATCCATCTTTATCCTTTGCTTCTTTATCAGCTCCAACAGAGATAAGATATTTAACAAATTCAAGATGACCATGTCTTGATGCAAAAATGAGTGGAGTAGATCCAAAATGATCCTTTGCTTCTTTATCAGCTCCAACAGAGATAAGACATTTAACAACTTCAAGATGACCATTTCTTGATGCACAAAAGAGTGGAGTCCATCCATCATTATCCTTTGCTTCTTTATCAGCTCCAACAGAGATAAGATATTTAACAACTTCAAGATTACCATTATCTGATGCCCAAATGAGTGGAGTCCATCCATTATTATCCTTTGCTTCTTTATCAGCTCCAACAGAGATAAGATATTTAACAACTTCAAGATTACCATTATCTGATGCCCAAATGAGTGGAGTCCATCCATTATTATCCTTTGCTTCTTTATCAGCTCCAACAGAGATAAAATATTCAACAACTTCAAGATTACCATGAGATGATGCAGAAATGAGTGGAGTAGATCCATGATTATCCTTTGCTTCTTTATCAGCTCCAACAGAGATAAGATATTTAACAACTTCAAGATTACCATTATCTGATGCCCAAATGAGTGGAGTCCATCCATTATTATCCTTTGCTTCTTTATCAGCTCCAACAGAGATAAAATATTCAACAACTTCAAGATTACCATGAGATGATGCAGAAATGAGTGGAGTAGATCCATGATTATCCTTTGCTTCTTTATCAGCTCCAACAGAGATAAGATAATTAACAACTTCAAGATGACCATGATATGACGCAAGAATGAGTGGATTATATCCGTTTTTATCCTTTGCTTCTTTATTAGCTCCAACTGAGATAAGATATTCAACAACTTCAAATTTACCATTACTTGATGCAAGAATGAGTGGATTATATCCGTTTTTATCCTTTGCTTCTTTATCAGCTCCAACAGAGATAAGATAATTAACAACTTCAAGATGACCATTTTTTGCTGCTTTAATGAGTGGTAAACCTAAAGATTCTACTTTATAGTTACCATTTTCTATAAGAGATTTAATATGTTCGAGATTTCCTTCTTTGCATGCTTTAGTAAGGGGATCTTCAGGAACTTTTGAAAGCATTAAAATTTTTGACTAGTCAAAAAAAAATTGACTAATATTCCTTCAAAAGTTGTAACTTATATTCAAGTCTTTCACAACCACTTGTTTTACATTTAATGTATGTAAACACATGAATGTCAATGTTCGTGCCTTCCAACATTAAAATTTTTGACTTTTGAAATATTTTCTGATGATAGAACTATGAAATATCAAATATTTTAACATAAAACAAAATTCAATATAAAGAAAACAAAATAAAATTCACCTCTATGGATTGGAGCATAATTCCAATCTTACAAACATATGATTTAGCAGTTCTCTGAGGTTGATAAAAATCAAGTATTTGAAGCAACGTAAAAAATAACAGCAGCGCATGTCGCAATAAGGAACATTGGTAGAGAATTACCTGGCTTAACTTGCTCTCGCGTCTTTTTGATTTCTTGGACGATGCGATCAGATCTTTGAGCTTCAACTTTCATTTCATCGATTTCCTTCTGGATAGAAAACCTATCTGGTTCGAGTAATGTGCAAACCTGGTTCAATTGATTTGTATTTGGTATTTGTAACGGTTTTCTGTCGATTTTTGCTTTATCTATGGTTACTAAGTATTCTTCTGATGCTTCTCTGAGTCCTTGCAACTGGGAATGAATGGCTAAATATTGTGATGCATGGCGAGGAGGAACAAATAATCCAGCAACTGGCCTTGGATCTATGTTATGGACAACAATCTCGCTGTTATTAAGAGGGAAGATGTGTTTCGCTATGGCTTTGAAGAAGTCATTTGCGATTTGATCTCGAAATGTTCCGCCATTATATTTAATTTCGAGAGTAAGAGTTTCGATGCAGCCATCTTTGCAATCTTCAATCGTTCTCGATATCTGTGCGGAAAGGTATGGAAGATTTGTTTTGATATTAGAGCTAATAATCTGTTTGAAATTTTCAGTTGTAAAATTTCTCGTTTCATTAACTACCACTTCATCACTACCGAGCATTCGTTGAACTGGATCCGACCATCCAACATTTATTCTAAATCTAACTAGACACGAAAATTTTGTTGGAAGCCACTCAAGAAGGGCTCCATTTCCTTCTGTGTGTATTTGTTTTTCAAAATCTGCATTTCTAAGTCTTGTTTGTATGAATTCTGTTGCAGTAATATTTGGGAAACGCTGAGTAAAACTACGCTTCATACCCCAATAAAAAGTGACAAAATCTCATGGGTATTTTAAATAGATTCATATTCGTTATTAGTGTAATTATAAATAATATTTAATGGAAATTCTGATTATCACAAATTTTAGGCCAAAAATAGTTAATTGAAGAATAATTTTTTACAAAATTCATTAAATTTCTGATTTTATTACATATTTTATGTGTGATTAGTTAGTATTAACTGATCTTCGCTGATATTAACCAAATACGAATCAAATAAAATCATTTGAATATAAATTCAATAAAATGAAATCAATATTTAAGCAAATGATTTCTGAGTTCTAAACTAAGTCAAATGGATACATTCATAAGTTATTTTTATGTTAAGTTTCTTATTAATTTGGTTATCAGTTGCTTCAGCATCATATTTCGGATTCGAAATAATGTCATTATTTCTTCAGAAATACTTTGATGTTGTCACTAGAGTAGCAATTGGTTCAACTTTCGGAATTCATTTATCTGCCTGGATATTTTTCATTGCTTCAATGAATATTCCATTAGATTTTCTACATGGATTAGTTCACAATGCAATATTATTTACTATTTCAATAATTATCTACTGTTTACGAAAGAATAGAAAAATTATCAGTCCAAAACCATTCAAACTTATTGTATACATAATAGGAACATTAATACCATCAGTTATTATTGGATATCTTATATGGTATGGTCTCTTATACAAAGGAAATGAAACGATGGGAGCTGCTTATGGCGATTTCCCCTTCCATATGAATCTTATCACCTCATTTGTATACGGATGCAACAAACACAGAAAGAATCTACTTGACATATTGTCTCCATTTTATGCACACGAAAATTTAGCTTATCCTTTTATTCCAAACTTTTATTCAGCTGTCTTGATATCATGCTACGACGCAACAATACATGACAGCGCTGCGATTCCTTCTATCATTTACATATTTTCTATTTTCATTATTCTTTCAAATATCACATTTCGACTTTCAAAGAGTGAAGCAGCTTGTTGCGTCGCACCATACTTATTCATATTTACAGGCGGTTTAGGTTTCACTCAATATTTCTACAGAGAAATCAGAAAAGAATGGAATATTGATTTTGTTCATTACTGGGGAAAGGGCAGAGAAGAATTTTGGTTCCAGACGATTGTTCACATTCTTTTACCACAACGCGCTTCCCTGTTTTCGATCCCTCTCGCTTGGGGAGCGATTTCAATTTTGATGAGTACCTTAAACAACCAGAATTACTCACAATTCATAGCAGTAGCGCTCATAGTTGGTATTCTACCGCAAGTTCATCCGCATTCCATCATTGCTTTAATGGAATGGGGCTCATGTTTTGGATTAATTCAACTAATTCGCGTAAAAAAGTCAAAAGTATGCAAATTGGTTGGATGCTATTTCGTTCTTGGTATTATTGCTATAAGTGTCGGAGTTCCTCAGTTCCTTCCTTATTTCAAACGCGTAGAATCGAATAATTTCATGAAATTGATGCCAATTGGACAAGAAATTGGGCAAGCAAGCCAATTAAAGTTATGGTGGTATGCATTAGGAGCTTTCTTTGTACTGAGTGTTGTTCATGTTCCAATATCTTTAGATTCAGAAAAATTATCTTATTATATACCATCTCTTTTCGTATTTTTACTCAGCAACTATCTTGTTTATCAGCCATGGGCTTTAGATAACACAAAAGTCTTTAATGCTGCCTATATACCTTTGGCTTGTGCTGGAATTGCATATTATATGGTGTCACTTTTCCGATATAAGAATTTCGGAAAAATTATTTCTATCGTTCTTTTTATTTTCTGCATTGCCAGTGGATTAATATCAGTTATCTTATGCTTCCAGTATTCCCATAAGCTATGGCCTGGTAGAGGCCTTGAAGAGTACACAGTTGCAAGATTTATCATAAAGAACACGCCTTACGACTCTATTTGGATTTCTGATTCAGACCACAGGAACCCTGTTGTATGTCTTGCAGGAAGACAAGTTTTTTTGGGTTACAGAGGCTGGTTAGCATCTCATAATCTTCCCGACCAGGAAAGAATGGCAATTATTAGTCACTTAGAGAGAAACCCTGAAAACACGTATGCAATAGACAGATTAAATGTTTCTTACGTAATAGTTAGAAAAGAATTTGACGAAGTGACTTTCAAACCTCAGCCAAATAGCGCTAAATGGAAGCAAATATACAAAACTGCTTATACTACAATCTATCAAAGAACTAAATAATATTGTTTTATATACTTTATTAAAGTAATGCTTTATAGTCTTAAAACCTCTTATTTAATTGTTTTTCTTATGATCATCTTTCATAATAGAGTCAAATCTATGTAAATACTTTATTAAATTAATTTTGAGTGATAAATTGTAGATTGGGGCGAAAATGTGCTTTGTATTCTCGTATTCGGCAGTCCATAACTGGAAATTCAATATCATATAGTGCAAATTAGAAAAATATGGCATGAAATCTAGATTAGATATAAAATTTCTATTCATAATCAATAATTTGATAATATTCCTAATTATGCAATTATTATATGAATAACTATATGCAACTATCGTATTGATACCTCTTTAAATTCATTTTTTCATTCCAAAAAAAAATCATATAAAAATTTTCAATAAAAATAATCAAAAAAATCTGGGAAATTTACTTTTCAAAATAGAAAATTCGTTTTATGTTATTTTACTATAAGATGAGATTAGCTTGCCCTACATATGTGTATTTGAATACCAAGAATTCAGGCATTGATATTGCTTAGAAGTAAAAATATGAATAATATTTCCATAATAGTTATAATAATAATGAAAAATTATTCTGGTACTGCGTTTCGAGCTCAAAACACTTACTTAAGTTAACAATAATAGTGAATTTTATTAAACAAATAAAATATATAAAACGAAATATCCGAACAAAACTAAAAATAAGATAGTAAATTAGGCCTTTTTCTTGAAAGGTCCGATCTTGCGGATCCTCAAAATTAATAAAGCGGCAAATACCAATCCAAGAAGTAAAGCGATGATCCATGCTAAACTACCATTCAAACAAGCACGACCACACATTGAATTTGCCAGCTTGTTAGCTTTACTCGTTTCATCCATGATGTTATCAACGTTTTTATCAATTCGAACAAGTGCTTGACGATCTTCAGCTAGTGTGTTCATTGCTTTTTCTTGCCCTGCGATAACCTTACCTCCAAGAGAGATAGCTTCTGAAAGATTTTGGTTTGCGTTATCAAGTTTTGCTGCAGTACGATTTAAAGAGTCTTGATCAACTCCAGAATTTCTCTGAGCTTCATCAATTAATATAAGACGCTTAACTTCTTCATCAAGTTTGTTATACGCAACTAACAGATTTTTATGGGAACTTTTACACGTTGCAATATCTTGAACAAAGAATTCTCTATCTCTCATTGGCATTGTTTGAACAAGACGATCCATTTCCATAATATTATTTTGACATTGATTTAATTCTCGAAGTCCTCTTGAAACAGTATTCTTTTTTTGCTCTAGATCATACGATTCGAATTCTTCTTTCGCATTTTCTAGCTGGTCAAGTTTACTTTGAACTTGATTCAGCAATGCATCGAATCGAGATCCGTTCGCCATCCGAAATTTTTTTTTCTCTCCCTGTTTTTTTTTACAACATCAGTATCGTAGAAAAATTGACACAGTTGAAAGCCAAGTATGAGATAACAATTTTGATCGGTCTTTCTTTTGCTTATATTATGGGCACAAAAATATGTTATTTCACTTCAATCGAAAATTTTGCCGTTTGGTGAACTGATTCATTCAAATTGCGTGAAACTTTTTTACTTCATCTTTTCAGTTTTGCAATAGAATAACAAAGCCGTTAGAAAGGTATTGAGAAAATTTACACTTTCCCGATGTTTTGTCAGGGGCGTGAAGCGACCCGAAAATGTCGGAAAAGTGTAATTCTCAGGTATATGATTATTTTTGCTTTTAATGCCGAACAGCATTTGAATATATCTATTGTTTTTCTGATAGGATCATAATGAGTTCCGGATTCATTCAGAACTTCTTTCCTAATTTATTTTTTCAATTCAATCTAATAAAAATTCACTTTAATATGAATTAATTATTATAGAAATTTACTTTCTGGTAAATATGCTCATATTTTTCTTATAATTAATGTTAGATAAATGAGTTCGAAAAATTCAATATTTTATTTTGTTTTTTTCAACTCAATTTGATACTAAAACTCAAAACACAAGCATTAATATATTCTATATGAGAAAGTAAATTAGTACTTCATATTAAGTGAAGTAACAGATTTTTTTGTCTATAGTCATTCCTCAGAAAAAGCAAATTTAGGAATTTTTTTTTCGTGAATTCAAATTTAGGAATTGAATAAACCAGATATATATTGGTAGTTACATTCAATTCGCTTGCATTTTCTGTTTAAAAAAATTAATTGGTGGCAAAATTTTCCAAAAATTTAATTGCTCATTCACTTTTTGATAGATGTCATTATTAAAAAAACTAACAACAGCCTAGATGAGCTCGAATTTTTGATAAATTTAACATTTTCGTCAAAGGCGGCTTCGAAATTTTAGATGTAAACTATTCAAAATTTAATACCGATCAGCATTTGAATCAAAAATAATCCTATGTTTGAGAATCTAATTTGTATTTCTTTGGAAAAATCAAAAACTTCAGAATAAATATTTTTTTTCTCCTCTTTTCTTGACTAGATCACTTTTCATATGATATCAAAGTCAACACTAAGTCGTATATTAGAAGGTGACTTTGATATCGATGAACAGAGTCTCCGAACTGTGATTGGCTCGCACGATCTTAAGATACAGCTTTACAAAAAAGAACAAATCAATCAGAATTTATCGGACTTCTTTTCATCGCCAAGAATCCTCAACATGATTATGAATCTCATATTTGATGAAAATAATTCCATTTCAACAGACTTTGCTGATTTATTACGGTACGCGAAAAACAAAATTTTTGATATTATTTTGGACAGCAACGAGGTTGGAGAATATTTTTACTCATTGATCAGAAAAGTTACGTTCTACCCTACACAATGCACAGTTTTCAAGTTAAGGACAGCTCAAACGTATTTTAACAAATTTTTCAGTTATTTAAGGTCATCTGACATGAAAGACAAAGTATTTATGAAGTACTCACAAGATATGTTTAATTGCTTAGTAGATAATTTTAATCCGACTTCTTTTGTTTTTCTTTTTGATTTCCTCGTTTCAGGAATTAGTTCGTTCATCCTTACGGATGCCCAGTTTGAAAAGATTCTTTTTACCAATCAGCGCGTTAATCCCGACTATTTGTTTTTGATTTACCAACTATATCTAAAGAGAGAGAACCTCAAGTTCAAACTCGAAGACTTATTTGAAAGACATTTCTATTCATTGTTTATTTACGCCATATCTCCTGATACTTCTGTTTTTGATTCAAAAATAATTTTCGAAATGATTTCCGAACAATTAAGCAAAATGCGCAGGGATCGTGATGTTAAGAAGCTCGTATACCAATTCCACGATTCCTGCCATCCATACGGCAAATCTTTGTTGGTTAAGAATTTTTATAACTTTTTGCCGAGAAATTACCTTGAAATCATCATGAATCCTGATGGAAACATTCAAGTTGCACGAGAGATTGTATCGGTTTTGATAGATAAGGCCTATAAGACTATGAAACAAGAGATTCAGGAAAGACTTTTCACACAGATCACATCGAATTTCAGTAATAAGAAGATAAGTGACTACTCCATTACATATCCATTCTTTATTAATGTGTATACAAAGTTTCCAATGATAAAACCAGATGATTTCGATGAATACATGAGTAAATACAATGAAAAGATTGGGCAAACCCAAATTTTAGCTAAAAGTGACAGGGAAAAAAACGTTTAGTATTAAAAAAAAGACCGATGAGAGCTTCGTTCGAAATATAGAGGGAACTGAGAATGCGTAACCATTCTCAGGGAATATTGGATGCTATTCCCGTTCCATCTGTATGGAAAATTGAGGTTTTCAAAGGGAGTTAAAATAATATCAAATTTATACTAATTTACTTCAAAATACAAAAGTATTTGACAGCTAAAATTAGTTACTTTAGCAAGCCTATCAATACCCTTTTACGATTATTGTTACTTTTTCGAAATAAAAGTAAAAACAAATTTATACTAATTTACTTCAAAATACAAAAGTATTTGACAGCTAAAATTAGTTACTTTAGCAAGCCTATCAATACCCTTTTACGATTATTGCTACTTTTTCGAAATAAAATAAATTTATTATCAAAAACCTTTTTTTTCTTAGTAAAAATAAACGAAATTTTTTACCTTATGAACTTTTGATGGAAATATGCAAATTTAAAATAATAAAGAAAGCAAAAAAAAAAAAAAAAAAAAAAAAAAAAAAAAAAAGGTAGTGGGGCTTCCAGGCACTTCGTGCCCTCTAGCCCTGAAGATGTTTAGTATAAATGAAGTTTTTATTCGGAGGGCTTCCAGGAGCTTTTCACAAATTATATATGTTTTCATGTTTTGTCACTTTTCTGTCACTTTTCAGGTAAAAACATTTTTATTATTATATATAAATGAATTTTACAAAACCACCGTTACCGTTCTTTGGAAATAAGAGTAAATGTAAAGATATTATATTGAGAGAACTTAAGAAACTACCGAATGGTCTAACATTTGTAGATTTGTTCGGTGGAAGTTTCTATATATCCCATTTGTGCCATATAATATTTCCAGACTCAAAGATTATATGCAATGACTTCGACAACTATATGGACCGTCTCAAACATATTCCAGACACAAACAAAATATTGAAAGAGTTAAAAGAAAAGATACCTATAGGTAAGATGGAACGTATACCATTAGATAAGAAAAATATTGTGAGAGAGGTTTTGAAAAAAGCAGAATATAGACTGGAATAGTATATCTGCTAGACTATTATATAGTGGTGCTATAAGAGTTCATGACATTGAAACACTTATGTCAAAAGTTTTATATCTCAACTATACAAATGTTTTCAAAGAGGACATAGAAAAATATATTGAGGGTATAGAGTTTGTGAGATGTCATTGGACAGATTTGTATGAAAAATATAAAGACAAGGAAAATGTTTTCTTTATAGTGGACCCGCCGTTCTATAACACATGGGATTTTCAATACCAAGTAGACTGGACTTTGAGAGACTCTTTAGAAACTTTAGACGTTATACATAACCATCCATGCTTTTACTTTACATCCGATAAAAGTGGTTTGGAAACCGTTATGAGATGGTTAGAGGACATACATGACTATGAGTTTAGATATGACAAGATAGAATATGAGAGAGGTCCTATAAACCGGAGAAAGTGTCACAATAAAGAAATTTTATTGGTAAGTAAATGTGGTTTGAAATAGGACTACTTGTTTTAGGTTTTTTCCATTGTGTCATTTATTTATTTGACGTGGCAGAAAAGTACAGAGAATATGAAGATGAACCAATACCAGCAAATGTTCAGCATATGTACTCGTAAGAGATTTTTTATCTAATATTAAATGGACGCACAGAACTTAGCGAATGCACAGCAACCTGGACAACCAAACCCAGAGAATATTCCAAATGAAGTTAGAATACAAACTGCAATGGCAAACTATGGTCAAGTGCCAACAGATGTACAAATGCAAACTGCCATGTCAAATGACGCTGCGTTAGGCTTACCACCATGGTATGCAAATATGAGATGGAAAGAGTTTTATACAAACCCTGAAGTGGGATATAAACAACTCTATGCAGATGACGCGAACACAGGAGTTGACCCAGAATATGTTTTCTACCAGAGGAGAAATAGAATGTATGAGCTCCAGTTAAAGAATGCAATGGAACTCAACAGGAAACGTAAGAGACTAGGCGGACATTAGATTTTTACATATAGTAAAATGGGTTTCTTTGGAAGAATAGGAAACTTCTTTCGAAATGTTGGAAGAGGTATATGGATGGAATAAAAACCGTAGGAAGAGGAATTTGGAACGGAGTCAAAAATATTGGTAAAAGAGTAGGTCAGTTTGTTGGTATTATACCTAAAGACCCTGAACCAGAAGAGCAAGCTCCTGTTATACAACAGCCTGAACCTGCACCACAGTCTAGTTGGCAACCAAATCCAACACCTCAACCGTATTAAAAAATTATATTTTTACCGTTCGATAGTAGTTGTATATGAAACTAAGTTCTAAGTAAAACGCATGGTATAATGGAATTATTCTCTTTCTTCCATCTGTAGTAAACCATACTTGAAAATCCGAAATACTTCCACTCGGTGGTTCATATAGCTTTGTAGGTTTTTCGTAAAAGTCATTTGCCAAGCATAAAAAGAGTTTTGTGCACCAGAAAATGAAGCATGAACTATAATAGCATCTGAGTCGAAAACATTTTCATATGTTCCATTAGGGTTTTCGACTTCATAATAGTCCGGGTGTACTGGATACCATGCAGGCTGATTTAACATCCTCAAAAATCTATGCCATGCCAAGTTGTTATATTTTGTAGAAATATAAACGTTTTCTCCAAGGTCTTCTATTTTATTGATTTTAACAGTTGCATTTTTCCTGTCATAAATAATATCGAGATGGTATTCTCCTTCGTCAATGTTATACTGGTTTGCATATTCGAGATAGATATCGTTTATTTTTTCTTGAAAAGCTTGAAGAGTTGTTTCTAAGTTTACAAGCAAATTCACTTGTAAAAGTTTTCCCTGTTCAAATTTCTCATACGTATGTTTTTCTTTGTTATAGTATCGAATTTCAAAAGCGACCGTAAATGGGAAACCATGTATGGCTTCTGAAATGAATTTCATTCTACGAAAGCCAATAGCTTTTGTGACGGATGGGTCTCTTAACCATCTTAATGGGTAGTCAAAACGATAGCCTTCATGCTTTACGGTCTCTGTCTCAAACTTTTGACCGACATTCGTAAAAAGTTCATCTAATGGTTTAGTTGTAGCAACTCTTGAATTTTCTTTTTCTATTGAAAGCATATTTTATCTAGAATAAAAATGTCGAAAGAAACAGCGTCTATGAGAGAAATACAACACAACCGACAACTCATTGTGCAAGCTCTAAATAAGAACACAACAAACTTTTCAAACTATTCTAAGATATCTGAGTCATTGAAAGAAGGAAACTTAAAACTGACGATAAACCCATTGACAGACGAGTTTCTGTTTCAAGACAGTAAGAACCATACTGTTTGTATAAATCCAACAAAAAGAACTTTAAACGAGAAACCTATAGATGAACTTCTTTTGAAGGCAGATATTGACAACAAAGCTGACAAAGAGTATGTAGATGCAACAAGAGACTATATTCTCGCATGGACAGATAGAACATACCCACAAAAACACCATACACATAACATCTATGACGTAGATGAACTACCAGCAATGTTAGATGACAAAGCGGATAAAACATATGTTGACAATAAAATGTCAAGTGAAGTGACAAGAGCTGACAAAGAATATTCTAAAAAGACTCATACACATACCATTGCAAATATTACAAACTTACAAGAAACCTTAAACAAGAAAAGTGACGTTGGACATACACACGATTTCTTCGCAACTGTTGGTATAGAAAATATTGCAGGAACGGTTGAAGAAACTGGTGGGGATGTATTATATTGTAAACCTCCTAACTTTCCACAAGGTTTAACATCGGATGACGACATAACGACGATGAAAAACATTAGATGTAAAGATGTTTATGTCATGAAGGATGAACATAATATTAAATTCACTGCTCAAGATTTATATGACAAGAAAGCAGACAAAACAGAGCTTCAAACATTAAAGACAGAAATACTTCAAACATTATATCCTATAGGCTCTATTTATACGTCAATGAACTCTACCAGATCAGAAACAGTTCTGGGTTTTGGAACTTGGACTCAAATAGTCGACAGGTTTTTGTATTGTGCAAACTCTTCAAAGGAAACAGGAGGAAGTAAAACGATTTCAGGTGAAAATTTACCTGCACACAGTCACTACATAGATTTAAGTACATCTCAAGCGGGTTGGCATAAGCATAGATATTGGGATTGGGCAGCAATGACAAAAGGTAAAGGATATGATGTTAAAGACAACGTTAAGTTTGCTATAAATTGTTTCTGGAGTAACACTGAGGGAGGAGGAAACCATACACATCGCGTTTCAGGATATACGCAAACAACGGGACAAAGTAAAGACTACATGCCACCTTACATGACAGTTTACGCATGGTATAGAAATGCTTAGTCGTCATTTTCAACTTCTTTAGCATATTCGTAGGAGTTGTCTTATATTTGTTAGGAACTGTCTTTGAAAGTATACCACCTTGAACTTTGACAAGTTTGAAACGAGGTCTGACAATAGTAGTTTTATCTTCTGCTTGCAGTCTGTACATTTTGCCATGTTTGCCTAAAACTTCATAATATTCTCTTGTATACTTTCTTCTATTTTTACGAACACGAATGTGAGTACTGTCGGGTTCCATTGTTGTCATAGTCAATAGTATTTTCATATGGGTCGCGTTTAGGTATTTCTATTTTTACTTTGTCGCCTTTCTTAAGTTTGAAGCCTGGCATTCTTTCTTGTTTGTCTTTTTGACTAAACTAATTAAATATATAGTCTTTCTCTAAGTCAGGGTTGTTTTTCATTTCTTCGGGGGAGTGGTTTCCCAAACCTTTTTGTTTACGGTTATTGTAAATATTTAAAACTTGTCTCATCTTTGCCATGGAGAAGTGTCTATATTTGTCGTCATATGACATTTCATCTACCTCACCACCTTGTGGTTGGTTTAAGTCTCTTAACATTTTTATACAACCGTCAATGACACCAAGAGCAGAATGGTTTTGGTCGACAATGAAATATTGGTTTACATTTTTTGAACGCAGATAGTTTTTTACATCATCTGATTTGAAAGAACTTTCACAGTCAGATGTCAGTTTTGTTGGATGGTATTTGTCAACGAATATTGTCAAAGCAGTTTTCACATCTAAAATATTTTTGGACCATAATGGTATGGCTTCACAGTATCTTGTGTTTTGACCAACAAATATTAGCCAGTATGGTGGTCCATCTTCTCTATACCTCGGAATGTTTTCCAAGATATCCATAAACCAAGCATTTGGTGTTGAACTAAAGATTTTTACCATGAGTGCTTTCTTTGTCGCTTTAGAAACATAGGGGTCCTTGTTTGGATTCGTCATTTTTACCCCATAAGAAATGGGTTTATTTGGCGCATTAGCAGGAGTTGCATCCAGATTTTTGCCCGCAGTTGGAACAATAGCCAGAGGTGTATTTGGAGTTGGAAGGAAGATTTTTGAGTACATTAGGTATACTTAAAGAGAAGCACAACCTATTATACAAACTGTACAGAAAGGTTGGGATGTAGCACGAGATGCAGCAAATCTTATTCCAAATCCTGAAACAAGAGGAAAAGTTCAAGGATGGATGGACAATGTAGGAAGACAAGCAGGAAACTATTATAACAAAGCAAATGACTACTATAACCAAGCAGGACACTATATGGACCAAGGTGAAAGATTCTTTAACAGAGGATATAACCATGCACAACAATGGGTAAACAATAACCAACCTCAACCGCCTCAAACGTGGGGAATGTAAATTTTTTTTACTGAGATGAAATGAACAATACAGCATTGAGACAAATGGGTTCAAGATGGATTTGTCGACTTCCAGCAGTTACACAACGTGTTTGTCAAGTTCTTCCTATACCTCAGGAAGTTTTAGACCGACTTAAAAAACAACAACAACCAGTTGAAAACAAACCAAACTAAAATTTTTTACTGAGATGAAATGACCGAAGAAGTTGAAACGGTAGATTTGACACCACAAACAAAAAGTTCAGAACCATTGTCAAAACCTGTCAAAGAACTTACAGATGAAGAGAAAAATTCAATAATAGAAAGTGCCAGGTCTGGAAATACAAACCCTAACTATAAAGTCACTTTTCATAGAAATGGAACGGCTAGTATCTCAAAAAAGAAACAGACTCTCACAAATAAAATATTGAAGTCTGAAGGAGCTTTCGAGACAACAGATGGAAAAGTTTACTTCACTGACCAACAGTTCATTATAGAACATCTCATTGACTTAGAGTCGAAATATTCTAAACTTTACAACAAACACAAAAAGTTGAAAGAAAACAAAACAAATGGCATATGATATTTATGAAGATGTTGACGACACAACCATACCTGCAAGTGAGGTAAAGTCAGAGGAACCGAAAAGTGACGAAAAACCGATAGAAGAAGAGAAACCAAAAACTGAAGATAAACCAAAAACAAAGTTTAGTTTCCAAACTAAACCAAGTCAACCTTCATTAGCTGGTATGGGTTGGCGTCAAAGACTTATGGCAGCAGGGGTTATGTAAAGTAAAGAAAAAAAACATTTTTTTTATTTTTATAAAAATGCCCCCCATATAGAATGGATAGAAAGTCTGCTAGAATAAAAGCAGAGTTGCAAAGATATGGTTGGAGAGTTTCGAAGAAGTTTAAATATAGGAAGGGAAGACCCATAAAAGTCTATGACAAACTGGCTGGTCTTCGCTACGAAATGGATTTGGAAACAGCACGTGCCAATTATCCAAACAGATTAGGAGGTTAGAAGAAGAACGTCTTATGGACATGCCTTTCGATGTTAGTGAACCTCAAGTTGAAGGACACGACGGCTTTGCCAGATTCTACTGGAAACATGACGAACAATTGCATCCTTTGAGAAGGAAAAAGGAAAAGGTGAAGACGCACATGCTCCCATAAAGAACAAGATATGCATATGAGAAGTATCGTGAAGTTTAGAAGTCAAATTACATCTGGTCGAACCTTTACAGTAAACTTTGACGAAGGAAAGAACAAAGAAGGCTTCATGGGAGTACTTGCTGCAATCAAGACGGAAATAAGAAAGGATACAATCTCAGACTAACCGTAACAGATTTAGATGGTCATATTTACTATGCACATGGCAATGTCACAACAGCTGCAATGCTTCTTGACGCTTTCAAGACTACAAAGAGAGAACAAATGGTTGACTCCGACTCAGACATTTTGAATGCAATTGAAGGAATTGCAAGTGTCAAGTTCGAATGGTACCAACCTAACCCTCAAGCAGTCAGACAACATGCTGGATACTTCCCCTTCATAAATAAGTCTGACATTGACTGACAAGGTATGAATTTTACAATTCAATAGAAACAATTGTCAATGAACCTTGCATTCTTACATGTCTCAGGAACTCTGGTCTTGTTACAGAAGAGAAGATGAAGTATCTTGAGTCATGTGTGAAGACAATGGTACATTCTCAGAGGTCAATTGGCAAAAATTGCACCGTTGGCAAATGTTAATATCCGAGTCAACATACCTACAGCTAAAGGTTCTTCACATGACGACTATGTTGTTGAGTTCAATTTACCATGGTTGAAGAGATTGTAATTGTCCACAACCACTTCATGTTGAACGAAAGTCTTACAAACCCATTTTTTGGTAAAAGTAAGTGCAACATTGTCAGAGCTGTAAATATTTTTTCGAGAAAGGTTTGTTGGAACCAATTCCAGATGACAAGCTGACAGAAACTTTTGTACCAAAAGACGAAAACAAACTTTTTTCACTGTTAGCAAGACCAAAAAGTTGTTCCAGACAAAGTTCTAGTACAAAAAGAAGTACACAATTCCACAAGGAGTTGGATTGTTCGGATACCAACCTGAACCAGAAGAACTTCCAATGAGGTTGCAAGAACTTCAAGATGCTATAAACAAACTTCCATTGAGACATCCAATTGACGTCAAATTGTATTGGAGAGCACCTGAGTTAGGTCAGAAGGTTTTATATGAAACAGGTTGCTTCGACGATGTTTATGAGATAACAGGAGAAGTTTCTCAGAAGATAAGAGACTCACTTGAATTTCCACAAACTGGACCAATTGGTTGCGACAAGCTCGACTCAAACGAAAAGATATACTATGTCGACCTTAACGCTGCATACATGAGGTTTGTCCAATATATTCCGACTGGAATTCCAAACGAAGATGGTGAGTTCCCGGGAAGGAACTATACAGTTGGAAAAGTCATACAACAACTGTATGATATTAGGAAAGCTTCAAACCCCAAACTTGCAATGACACTCAAATTGCTTATGAATTCGACATGGGGATATTCCATTAAGAAACCTCAAAAGATGAAGAGTAAACATTATGAGAAGGTCGACAACTTTGTTGAAAGGTTTTCTCCTTTTGTTTTGAAGTACGAATTCACTCAAGGTCAAAGTGGCTTAGTAACCACATTAAAACCTATTGTCGAACATTGGTCTTACCCTCAGTTCGCAAAGGCAGTCCTTGACGAGTACAACAAATTCTTCTCCGAAGTCAAATCCAAAGTGAAGGTTTACTATGAGAACATTGACGCACTCATGACGAACGAAGAAGGCTATAACAAACTCATTGAAATGGGTTTAGTCGGTGAAAAGATGGGTCGATTCAAATTGGACAAAATTTTCACCGAAGTTCATGTCCTCTCCAAGCGTAAGTATTGGGGCATACTTGAAGACGGCACAGAAATAAAACATTGCATGAAATAAAAAATTTATTTTTTAAAAAGTGACATTTTTTTAATTTTATTTGAAATGTACGCTGAGTTTGTTAGTGAACCTCAAGTTGAAGGAAACTTGTTTGTTAGATGAGAAATATGAAATGGCATACCATTTTAAAACAATATATTTTTACATATATTAAATGCTTCAGGTTGAAAAACAAAGAACAAAAGTAGCAGATACAAAACCGTTAGACTATATCTTTACAAATGCTGGTAGGACTATTTCAGATGAAGAAATTTCATCCCGAGCATACAGGTTTGACTATCCAATTCGTTGGCTTCAAAGTCCTTCAGATGCAAAGGCAATAGGATTTAGAAAAGTTTTGTTTTCAAAAAGAACTAACGCATTTATGTTCGCAGTATATTTTCATGGGCAGTATAAAGGTTCTGATGGTCTAATAGACAAATTTGACGAAATGAGAATCTTTACAGTTCGTTCAGACGAAAGTCTTGAGAAAACTCTAAATGACTTTCAAACTCAAATGAACAAATATTATTGGGAATTTCAAGAAAAATACGACTCTTTACTAAATGGAACATACTATCTGAAACTAGAATATGACAAGATGAACTCCACCGTTTCATTTCAAAAGATTGAAATTAACCCTCCAAGAGATACAGAGATTTTATTTTGGAAAGTAGACAAACGTTCTTGGGCACAATTTCTTCGGTTACTAAACCAGAACGAACCATTACCACCAGATGGTCCATTTAAATTTATACTTCCACCAGCAGATTTGACAGTTTATAGAAACGTGTTTGACCCTCAAAATGTTATGTGTCATGCAAGTTTCAGTTCAAGCAACAATAGTTTTCTATGTATTGGTAAGGACTTTTATGACTTTGCTTCTAAATTCTACGAACCACCTAGTAACAGTTTCTCTGACTTTCAAGTTTGGTTCACAACAAATGGTGTGCAACATATTATTCCATTGTACTATGACTTTTATCTCGAATTGTCTTTCATATATAACTACGGAAAAGTGCTGAAAAAGTATTGAAAAATAATGTTTATGTTAGCATGTTAGATCTAACACGTTTTCTAACCACTTTTCTAACATCGTAGAAAACTCATGAAAACAATTTATTTTTGACACTTTCACAAAAAACATAAAAAAGTGAAGTTAAAATGAGATGTTTACTGAACTGGTTGGATGTCGCCTTCACAGGTTATGTAGAATGGTTGACCCGAGAAGTGGAACAGTGCTCTGAGAATTTGTATAATTCGTGGAATTGGACTCTCTCTGTTTGGAAGTTGTATCCAAGGACGTTTGTTTAGGAACTTAACAAGAGCTTCTTTCTTTGCTTGCTTTATGTCGTCGTAGGCTGTCCCGTCTGGTATTTGAATTGGAATTCCAGTCGAAGTCTCGAGATTCAAGGCAGCCCTTCCCGTTATCCAACAGTTAACAAGCTTGCCTTTTACATTCTGCCTGAGGAAGTCTTTAACAAGCTCGTTAATTTCAATTAGGTAAATTGCCTCATCTAATGGCTCGATGTTGTCCATTGCTACTGTCAGTAAAAGTACTGCTACTGTCAGTAAAAGTACTGCTACTGTCAGAAAAAGTACTGCTACTGTCAGAAAAAGTACTGCTACTGTCAGTAAAAGTACTGCTACTGTCAGTAAAAGTACTGCTACTGACAGTAAAAGTACTGCTAGGAGCAGAAAAAAGGAAAATTTGAGAGGGTTTTCGACGATAAAGTACTGCTACTGTCAGTAAAAGTACTGCTACTGTCAGAAAAAGTACTGCTACTGTCAAAAAAGTACTGCTACTGTCAGTAAAAGTACTGCTACTGACAGTAGCAGTACTGCTAGGAGCAGAGATTTTTATCGTTGTGGTCCGACGGTTAAGCCACAAACGAATGTCCGACGTCCCACCAACCGAGTCCATTCCCAAACCAGAGGAACCTAAAGCACCAGCCCCTGCACCTCAGTTCCAGCAAGTCCCTCCACCAAATTACTACCAATTTCCACCTCAATCCAAATCGAAGAGAGACCAAGAGTTCGAAGAAGGTCTGAACCGCTTACGCAAAGAGTATGCCACAGCTCCAATTGAGAGAAAGTTGTTGCTAAATTCAGTAAAAAATATAATTTATAGGTGACATTCACTCATTTTTTCACCTGTTTTCTCACCCTCTTGAATTTCCTTAAGATAGAAAAATAAAGTTAGTTTTTTTAAAAAAAATATTTTTTATTTTTATTGTAAGAACAGAAATGTCAGTCGAAGCAAAAACATTCACTAACAAATATAATGGCGAAACATTCACAAAAGGCACTTATAACGGTATTGAAGTCTTACGTAGAGACAAGGATGGTTATGTAAATGCAACAAATATGTGTCAGCAGGTTAGGAAAGACTTTAGAAGGTTGTTGGAAAATAAGTCCTGGGAAGAGTATTTTAAGGCATTTTGTGAAGAATATACCAACCCGCCGAAAACAGCGGGTTGCTTTTTATACAAAATTCATGCAGGAATTCCTGATGAAATCAAACAGGTTAGAGGAATGTATGTAGACCCAAGACTTGTAAACTATATAGCAATGTGGGCTTCTCCAAAATATTGTATAGCAGTTGGAAAAATTTTGGACTCCATAGACAAGAAAGTTCATGAGAAATTAGATGAAGAAGAACTTGAAGATACAGTAGAGAATGCAAAACCTTTGTTCGAAGAAGAAGTTAGAAAAATGCATGAAAAACAAATAGAACATGAACGTGAGATATGTTCTGGTTATAGAGACTCGCCATACGAACTAGACCAATGGGAACAAGAAGATTTAAAGAGAGAATTTAGAGAATATGAACTCGCTAAGATAGCATTTGAAGCTGCAGAAAAGAAGTTAAAAGTTTGGGGTCGTTTTGTACAAAAATATTGTGAGTAAATGAACCATTTTTTTCGACAAAAATAATGTTTATGTTAGAATGTTAGATCTAACATGTTTTCTAACATGTTTTCTAACATCGTAGAAAACTCATGAGTTTTATACAGAATTCGGCAAAAATATAATTTAGGGTAGAAGGTTAGATCTAACCTGTTTTCTAACCTCATTTCTACCCTCTTGAATTTGTCAAGACTTCTTCGTAAATGTTTTGTCGAAACTTCTTCGTAAATGTTTTGTCAAGACTTCTTCGTAAATGTTTTGTCAAGACTTCATCGTACATGTTTTGTCAAGACTTCTTCGTAATGAGCGTAAAAGACCCAAAAATAATGTTTATGTTAGAATGTTAGATCTAACATGTTTTCTAACACGTTTTCTAACATCGTAGAAAACTCTCGAAATTCATGAATTTTGACACTTTCACAAAAAACATAAAAAATAAAGTTAGTTTTTTAAAAAAAATATTTTTTATTTTTATTGTAAGAACATGTTAGCAACAACAGCACCAAACTCTTTAGTCATGAACCCAACTTCAATGTTAGTAGAGATGAAAAGCTTCATTCCTTCTTCATATACTTTCGAAACAAAAATCCAGAAGATAAAGCAAGAACTTTTAACAAATAATTTAGACTGTAGTGCGAAAGATGAAACAAATGAACAGTATCTTTATGAAATGCAGGACATTATTGACCATTTACCCAAATTGCCTGAAATCCAACAACAAAAACTAACCATTCCCGAATTTGACGAAATAGAAGTCAAAGCAACTGACTCAGTAGAAATAAAGAAGTTCATACGAAAGGTAAACTATGAGTTTCTAGGATTTCATTGCAACCATAAGGTTATGGACAAAGATTGCGACATGGTATATAAGAATGTTTCTGACATATATAAATCGGGGGAGTTTAAGACCTACGACAACTTTGTTTCGTTAGTTGCAAAATGTGTATGGCAGATAAGAGATAAAGATAGTAGGGGTAAGGTATGGAACGAACAAATAAAACCCGCTATGTTCGAGATGAAGAAAACCATTGACGCCTTAGTTGTTTTAGCAGGTAAGGTTTCAGAATATAACGCAAAAATGAACCCGCAATGTTCTAAATGTAAGGCAGCAATGAGGAAATATAACTACTCCGTCAAAGAGATAGAACGTATGCGAAACGACTATGCAGATTTAAAGAAAGAAGCAGAAAAACCAGCAGAAGATAAAATGAACATGTTAGAATTTCTGAACAAAAACTATCCAACTGCTGACGATTTCCTTCTATCTGATGTCAAGAAGAAGTATAAAGAAACTTTCGGTATCGTTAAAACATTCGATGTACTGACAGAAGAAATAGAAGCTACAAAATTGTTTAGAGTCATGAACCATCGCAACATATACCATGTAAAACGCTTGTAAATAGTTATGTTAGAAAACATGTTAGAAAACATGTTAGATCTAACATTCTAACATAAACATTATTTTTGCTGAATTCCGTATGAAATTTCATGAGTTTTGTGTGTTTTAGACCATGTTAGAAAACATGTTAGAAAACATGTTAGAAAACATGTTAGATCTAACATTCTAACATAAACATTATTTTTATTGAATTCCGTATGAAATTTCATGAGTTTTGTGTGTTTTAGACCATGTTAGAAAACATGTTAGAAAACATGTTAGATCTAACATTCTAACATAAACATTATTTTTATTGAATTCAGCACAAAAATCTGAGTAAAATGGCATATGTTTGCTTACCTCGGAAAAACCGAGAGAAGAGATTCCGTACGAAAACAGTGAAATTTCTCTAGACCGACTTCCTTCGGTCTTGCATAAAACTCTATGAAAATCATGAAGAACAGCGAGTAGGTAAGAAATCCTGGTCGCCTAAAACTCTATGAAAATCATGAATTTCCTTAAGACAGAAAAAATAAAGTTAGTTTTTTGTAAAATATTTTTTTATTTTGTATGTAAGAATAGAAATGACAAACACTGAGTTTGAAACAGTTAAAAAGATAGACAATGAGACCAAAGTGGTTAGAATTGGTGATTTAAACGTAAGATACTCAAAGAAATACAAAAAATATTCTTTGTCAGACATTTTAACACTATCTGGAAAGAAAACACACGACTGGGTTAGAAATGCTTCTACTCAGAAAATTTTGACAAGAAATCCTGAGCTTATGATATCGGTAAGATTCTATGGAACTACAGCATATCTCATCGACAAAAGTCTTATACCAATAGTTTTGTTATGGTTAGACCCAGTTGTTGGATATAACTTCATAACATATGGTTTATTCGACTCAGAACGTTGCAGTGAAGGCTTACTTTACATCGTTCAGAAACCGAAGGACTTCAATACAAAGAGATATAAGATAGGAAGAACATATAATATAACTCAAAGATATGACAGTACAGTCAATAGAGTTAAGGTTGTGTTTGCTAATGATATGAGAGCTGCAGAAACAGAACTACTTGAAAAGTTTGAGAAAATATATGGTGCTCCCATAAAAGGTAAAGAAACGTTTGAAGTAGATGAGATAGATAAAGCTATAAAATTATTTGACGAAGTTGCTGAAAAATACATGTAAAGCGTTTATTTTTGGTCTTTTGTGAAAGTCAGAAAAAATAAAGTTAGTTTTATTTTTATTTATTTTTTTATTTTGTATGTAAAGACAGATATGTCAACAACAGAGAACACAACAACAGTTATAGTCCATGAAGCTATAAATGAAGAATACGAGTACATACAATATAACAAACAACTCCGTCTCATTCGTTCAGTCAAAGACGATATGTACCAAATGCAAAGTATTTTGAATGCTCTTCGTTCTACAAAGCAAGCACGTCATTGGTTTGAAAACCAACAGACAAAAGAACTTTTAGAAGAATTTCCTCATATGTTTGCGACCCGAGGAAAACCGCGAGTCGAGATTCCGTACGAAAATCGTAAAAATTTGGCTCCTGGTTTGAGAGGATATTATGTACATAGACTTCTTGTAAATGCTGTTGCAATGTGGGCTTCACCTCGTTACGCTTGTTATATTTTCATGATGTTAGATGAAATTCATAGACAAGAACGTGAAGAGATGGAAAACAAGCTTGAAGCAAAAGACAAAAGCATTCAGAAAAGAATACCACGTTCGGTACCAAAAGGAAAGGAAAAGAACTATAAGTATATGATTTATACTGAAGAGTTGGAGAATGAAGAAGACAGAGATATGGTTATGTTGCATTTAGTCAGAAGAAACAACAAAAGCTTTTACGACCTTGCTAAGATTTACAAATCTGACAGAAATTGGTTCTATCGCGAAAACTTACCGATTTCAATGACACCGAATGAAGATGTGAAACAAATAGTTCAAGATACGTTACCTCAAACACACTATGATATTAAAGGTTGTACAATACTTACATTCAAAGAAGATTTGCCGCTACTGAAAGAAAAAATAACAGAGTATTTTGACAACTTCAAACAAGCAGAGTAAATGAACCATTTATTTTTACGCTTGACTTCAGATGGCTCAGGTAGCTCTAGATGGTAAATTGGCTTGTCAAATCCTTCTGGCATTCCAAGTTCTTCCTTCCGACATTCCAAGTTCTTCCTTCCGACAGAAAAAGTTTTTCCATCCGACAAGAAAAAATTTTCCTTCCTACAAGAAAAAATTTTCCAGTTGTCCGTCCGTAAACCATTCAAATTTTCGAAAATTGAGAACTTTTTGGTCGAACTTCAGGAAAAAATTTTCCATCCGACAGGAAAAATTTTTCCATCAGACAGGAAAAAATTTTCCTTCCAACAGGAAAAGTTCTTCCTTCCAACAGAAAAAGTTCTTCCTTCCGACAGGACACAAACGAATGTCCGACGTACCACCAACCGAGTCCATTCCAAAGCCAGAAGAACCGACAGCCCCAGCACCACAACAGACTAAGACTAAACACTTAGATTTTTCAAGCTTGACTTTTTACAATTTGAACTTTGTTTGCGTAGATATGAATTCTGAAAGAAGTATGAGGGTCTTGTATGACTTTGTACTTCTCCCATAGTTCATGTCTGTCAAACTTACCTGCCATGGACTCTTTCATAAGTTCCATGAAATCGTCTTCGGACAATCCGGGGAAAAGTATAATGTCAGTAAGTATTCTTTTAACATCCTTACTTAAACTCTTTGCTGTCTGTACACAAATGACAACTGAAATGTTAAAGTGTCTGAGCTTCTTAAGAATTCGACACATGTCTTGTTCTCTGTTCTTTAACAAAGGATGAGAGGCGAAATCATCTAAGATAAGAAGACATCTATGAGGGTACGTTTTCCAATCGTAAGATTGCAATTTCTTCGAAATGTATTCTATCTCTTTCTGTTTGTTTCTGAAGTGTTTCTTCTCTAATATTCTCTGCATTTCCTCATTTGGGTCTTTAAACTTCGAATTTATATACTCATTTATAGCATTATACTTCAAAACTCTTCTTTGGTACTTCTTTATCCAATCTAACAACTCAGTATCCTTTATACATACTAACTTAGACTTCTTTATAATATCTTTGAACGAATTGACGGTTTGGTCAAATTGACCAGAAGTCGAACAAATAACAACTAACTCATAGAATGGGTTCTTCTCATCTAGTTCTTGTTGTTGTGCAGCCATTTTAAGATAAGTGAAAGTCTTACCCGACCCAGGTGGTGCGATTAGACCTGTTATACCATTCTGAGCAAATAAGAACTTGTCATGTATAGGCTTTATCTGAGCATTTTCTAACTTCCTCTTGTTCTTGTTTAAAACATTCTCAAATTTTTTGTCAATGTCAGCAAACTTTTTTTCTAACATATTTTTAGAAAAATTAAAATTTTTATCTTTTAGAAAATGTCTAGTGATTTCGCTATCTATATTCGAGACAAGCTTTTCGACTCTAAAACATCTGTCGACCATAAAATCTTACATAGTGTAAACAAGAAAGGTGAATTTGTTCTAAAGTTCTGTTTCTGGGAATATGACAAGAACCATAAAACATTAGGCAGAGAAGTCTTTAAGTTTGTCAATGACAGACTTGTTGACAGAGATGACGCCGATTGGAAAGATGAAGTCCAACAAAAGTTCTTAGAATGCAAAGAAGACACATGCGCTGTTCTTGAAAATGAAATAGAAAACAGAATAGAAGAGCTATTAAAGGACAAAGAACTTTTACATAAATATGGTTCTGAGAAATTTGACATAACTCCACCAGAAAAGAAGAAGAAGAGAGAAAAGAAAGAAAAGAAAGAAAAGAAAGTAGAAGAGAAGAAAGAACCTGAACCAGTTCCAGAGAAAAAGAAATTTGACATGTAAAAATAAAATTTTATTTTTAGAACATTTCTGGGTCAATGTCAATGTTCTCTTCCTCTTTAGGGGCAAACACTGGCTTAGACTCTAAAATCTTTTTACCCAATTTACCTTGAACTTCAACTATCTTAGACTCATAATATTCATAGTCGTCTGCTTTCTTTGGTTCATAAGGTATAACAAGTTTGTATGCTTTACCTTCTTCGAGTTTTGAGAACTTTCTGTCAAAATTTTCTTTGACTGTCAACATACCGTCAATGTATAAGTCTTCAAATTTCGCACCACTTTTTCTAACAACAGCAAACTTAACTGGTGCAATGTTCCAAATTTTGTCAAATGTAGACTTTTCAAAATTGTAGAAGTAAACATTCAAATATGCGAATGGAGCTAACTTATCTTTGACTTCTGTCATGTACTTATTTACTGAGATGAATTTTGCCATCTTTTCTATCGGATAAAAAAATATTTTTTTAAAATTTACTCAGAAAAATTTTTCTTTGTATATACGCCGTTCTGAACATCTAAAAGACTTTTGACATTTGCCAAGAATGTTCGTTTAGAAGCTGCCATATAACCATATTCTTGACAATATTGTTTATACGAATCGTACAATGACCTTTCATCTAAACACTCAAAGTCAGTTTCATCTATAAACAGTTCATATACACTCTTGTTTGCTTCTAACAATGTTTGTCTTTCTTCGGTATGTGGAATTTGTCTTGGATTGAACTTAGAAATATCTAATGTCATGAAATATGAGAACAAGTGGTTGTAAAAGTTAGGTGTCAAAGTTTCTGCTAAGTCGTCAAAATATTCTGTATCTT
This sequence comes from Trichomonas vaginalis G3, assembly GCF_026262505.1. Taxonomy (NCBI): domain Eukaryota; phylum Parabasalia; order Trichomonadida; family Trichomonadidae; genus Trichomonas; species Trichomonas vaginalis. The sequence continues at coordinate 10,040,517 of NC_067206.1, read as the reverse complement.
GCATATGAGAATCTGACGTTCTGACAACTACATATCTTCTGTCAGAACTTTCTAACTTCATCGGAACAGCATTGTTTGAAACCATAATGAAGTTTGCAACATTTTCACAAACTCTTTGGTCTTTATATTTTCTTTCAACAACTCCAACTTTGTCTGTTATAAGACTCTTCAAAGCATCTGAGTTCAAAATTTTTGTTGTATCTATACTTTGAAGTTCATTGCAAACTATAAGTTTCATATTCTCAATTGAAGAGTTAAATTTACCGCAGATGTTTTCTAAGTTTGTCATATTAGGGTTCGAATAACCTTCTAATAGTTTGCATAAGATATCTGTAAAGAATGTGTTCTTACCAGTTCCTTGTTTTCCAATTATAATGAGAGCAGTTTCATTTTTAGCACTTGGATGTTGTAAGATATTTGCAAACCAACATAAGATATACTCATAGACTCTTTCGTTTCCATTGCATATAATTTCTTTGACATGGTCTAACCAAGCTTCTATAATACTGTGTTTCCATTCTACTTGTTCGTATTTATATCCAGTGAAGATAGAATAGAAGTTTGGAGAAGGTGTATAAAACTTTATACCTCGAACTGAAAAATCTTCTAACTTTGACAATAAGATATCCCAAGCATCTAACATCTTCATGCCAACTTGTACGACTTTTATTTTCTTAAGTTTCTGTCTACATTCTTGTTCAGACACTATTGTTGCTTTAGGTTTGTTAAAGACAACATCCCATTCTTTCATAACATAACATTCTGGGGCAGAGTCAACATAAATGACTAAACGTTTCAAATTCTCGACTGCTTTGTTATAGTCTCTAAATGGACACATATTTCTGAAGGCTTGGAAGTCATAAAAATCTGAAACATCTATTCTGTACATTTTTATAAAAATAAAAAAAATATTTTTTTTATTCTTGACTTTGTTGTTGCATTTGTTCCATTTGTTGTTCTTGAGCTATTTGTTGTTGAAGTTGTTCTTGTAATACAATACTTTCACCAGTTGCATCTTCCAATTCGAAACTTTCTGCCGTCATTGACAAATACATAGGACATAAAAGTTTTTACAGGAACAAAGTTTGCGTCAACTAAGGTTAAGTTTATGTTTGCTAAAGTGTTTGAGTTTACTAAAGCTGAAAACTCTGCATTCGAATGAACAATAGGCAAACCAGCAGAGAAAGTGTTGTTTATACGCATGAGTATCTTTTGGTCATAGTAGTTTCTGTCGACATTCGAATAACACTTTGAACCTAAGTTTGAAACAATATATAAGATTGGTGTGCTTAATGTCAATGGAATAGACATTCCTTGTATGACACCCTTTCCTGTTATAGGAAACTGTTGTAGTAAAAACCAGATATAAGTTTTGTATTATAGCTCATATCGTTTATAGTAAACTCAGTCGGACATCCAAACATAATGAAACCTGCTCTAGTTGCAGCACATGTTACATCCGTCCTTAAAGTATTAAATAAGTCAACAAAACCTGTTGGTGGTATATCTGAGTAAGTATCTTCAAAGGAGTATTTTTTACCATTCACAACAATAAAATCTTCTGGTGTCAAAAGAGCAAAACAGGCTTTAGTCGTCATCGTGTTTAAGGTCAGTTTACAATATCGTCCTTGAGGACTTTGTAAGTTTGTTGTTATAGAATTATATGACTCAGGGTTTTTAGTCGTAATAGTATAAACCACTATGTCTTCTGCCATTTACTTAGCAACTAAATTTTAATGAAATGTTGTGGTCGTCAAATATTTTTATGACGTCTGGGAAACTATATTTTAAATTCAACGTTTCACCTCCTTTCATAACGTATATCTTGTCAATGCATTATATGAAACACCACAGCAACTAATGTCGGGTTCTATTTCTTTGATGTTTATATCGTCTGCCTCTGTCAAAAGTTTCAATAGTTCTTTCAAAACTTCATGAGGTGCAATGACATATGAGTTCACTTTTACAGGGTTGTGTTCGACCAAGTTTAACATTATACTTAAAGCTTGACAAATCTTCTCCTGAGTTTTAAGTTTGTCTTTAAGTTGTTGGTAGTCGTTTCGAATATCTGCAACAGAACTTAAGTCTCTGCTAACTTCAGGGTATGTTGGTTCTTTTACAGGAACTATTGTTATACCATTTTCGTCTTCGTATGGTTTCCCCACTTCAACATCTCTTTCTTTGACATTGACAACAACACTTTGACTGTTTGTTTGAGTTGGTGAATTTAACTTCACATCTGCCACCGCCATTAAACCTTTTGAAACACTTACGCTTCTATTTTTCGGAAATGACATTTTACTTAGAATAAAAAGATGGACGTATTCGAGTATCTCTTCGAATTGAAGCAGAACAAAGTTTACACACACAAACAATACAAATACATTGACAGAATAGTTCTTTATACAAACAATGGTAAATGTTATAGAATAGCAGTCTTTGCTGAACCAAAATATTTTCATAAAGCAAAGAAAGTTGGTATAACTGAAATGGTGAAAGTTCTTGACGTTGACAAAAATATAACAACAAAACTTACAGATATTTCTAAAGGTAAGTTTATAATACAATTTTATGTCAAAACTGGTGTCATAACTATTTACGATGGAGAGAAGTCAGTTCAAGAACAACTTACTGACCTGCTGCCAAAATCTGCTCAATGGAAGCTGTCGTTATGCCAATCTGAGGAGCCCCAGCAGGTTTCATCGAACGAATCTTCAAAAGAGCATCTTCCGTGAAAAGTGCTATTGGTTTTGTAAACTTCTTTGCTTTCAATTCATCTGGACCGTCTCTGTCACCAGTATATTGTATTTGTACAGTACCAACAGTTGAAATACCACCCATAAAGTCTTCTGAGTCAGCAAATGGAATGCCAAGCCAAAAGTTTGAACGGTCTCCATTTGTATATTGAGTTTTTTGAGCTCCTGTATGGGTCCATACTTTCACATATGGCATAATAGAACTTTGCATTTCAGGGTTAATGGTTGTTGTGAAGTTGTTGTTAAAGTTCATAGCATCTAATGTCAAGTTGTATGACCTCATATCTTCAACTGTGGAATATTCTTCTCTTGGATAATATTTGCCATCTATGTTTATATGATATTTAATACCGGGGTTGTAGAAAACAAGAATAGTCATTTATAGTTCGTCTGAACAGTACAAACATAGTATCTGCATGTTTCATCGCAGTTGTTAAAGCAATATCTGTTCTTGCACCTGGGTCAGCACTTTTCCAACTTCACCTGCAAAGTCTTTGACAGATATTTGGTGTATAGGGAACATAAGTGGAACTGCCAATATATTTGGCAGCTAAAGCATTTGAAATATCTGGGTCCAACATATAGACTGCAAGTCTGCTTTCTATTCTCTTGCATTCAAACTTTTCGCATGTAAACTTAACTGGGTCCCAAGCAGTTCCAGCAGCATTGAAATAATAGTTTACTTCATTGTTGAAGTTTGAGAAACCAAAGTCTAAGTCAACTTTGTCTTTGCAAAAGTCACAGAACTTGGCTCCACCAGTTCCAGCTATAGTAATGCTGAATGGGTCTTGTGTTGGTGCAATGACTAAGTTATTTTTGCTTGGAGTAAGTTCGATAGAAATTTTTCCTGCCCAGTTTGGCAAGTATCTTAAAAACCTGAAGATGAGGAAAAGATGACAAAGGAACTCGCGTGGAAGATTCGCTATAAAGGTATACCTTACATCAAAATTGCAGATTCAATTGCTTCAAGTTTCGAATCTGTTGAATTTAATGCAGCAGCAAAGACCGATGCCTTAATTACATACACTAATGCAAGCCATGCATCAATATTTGCCGTTGCTTTTGTTAATGCTTCAATTCCACTTTCTTTATCTAACTATTCTTCCATGGCAATTCGCAGATCATGCATGACTAACACTATCCAAATATCTCTACAAATGATTCCATCCTTGTCTACCAGAATTTCACTAATACTTCGAGTTGCAACCTCGATTACATCAAAATCCCAACATCTGTAGCTGAAGCCGAACTAACAAAGGCAGAGAAAATAGCTGCTTGGGTAACATTCGCTTTCTTCATCCTCTTCTTCGTTGTTGTCTTCGGAATCCTCATTTCACTCATTTTCTGCAAGGTCGGTATGAGTGAGGAACTCAACTTCTCTGAGGAACAGCAGGATGAGGAAGACTCGTTCGAATCATTCGCTGCTTAACTTTTATTATATATTGTTAATTTTTATTTATTTAATTAAAAAAAATAACTTCTTTTAACCTTTATCTGTTTTTACTTTATGAAATATATTTGCTGTCTTGATAAGAGTTAATAATGGTGCAAATTTTATTATCTTTAATATATTTCATAAAATTATCCTATGGTATAATCTTATCAAGTTTACACAATGAAACAAGAGAAATTTGAAATTTTCTATCATTCGCGTTGCATTTGTGATGATATTTAAATTAAATGTATGTATTACTTCTTTGGCCATTTCGCAATTTGTTTAAACTTTGTCTAAAATATGAATTGGTAAGTAAAATTTCCTATTTTATTTATTAATTGGCGATTTTGAATTCGATTTTTTAATGAAATTCTTTATTATTTTGGTTGTTTTAGTAATAGTTTTCCTTTCAGAAGTTTATCAATCATGAATTTAAATAAAAATGCGATTTTCATGTTTTTTATAAACGGGTCAAAAAAATTTTATAAAATCAAAAATCTCCTGATGATTCCCCTTTTTTTCGCTCTGGCGAAATCAAGGGAACTCGTCATCAGATCATTGACAATAAACCAACATTTGAGTAAATCTCCCTTATTACTCAACAAAAATATTCAAATTTCACGAATTTAGCACTAAATAACGTAAAAGTCTCAAGATTCGCTTCAAAATTTCTTATATAAGACTAATTTAGGTAGTGAAACAATTAAACTCTAAATTTTCCAAATTTTTAAAGTCTCCACTAAAATTTAGCTCGATTCCATCAGAATACGTTGTCTATTTTCTGCATACCTTTAATGACTACAACAACATTTAATACTAATAATACATGGATTAAAACAGTTGATTTTACAAATTGTATCGGAAGTGCGATTAAAACAGATAAAAAACTTCAACTTTGGTCATGCACGTTTATTTACTGCTCCACAGATGAAAATGGAGGAGTGTACGTTTCTACTGGTACATTTTTACGATCCAATTCCTGCCTTTATCAGAGCTGCACTGCTCAATACATGGGCGGAGCAATATACTTGATAGGAGGTCAGCTAGATACCTTTAGAACAGATTATATAGAGTGTACGGCCAATGTAGGTCCTGCAATTTTATCATTCTGACCTTGGCGAAAATGGTCAGAAGAATCTTGAACCAAATTATTTTGTTTCATCGCTTTTTTACAAATGTACAGGCATAGATGATTATGTTTTTTACAGTCGCATTTATTCAACCCTTGTCCGTGAAGGTTTAATGAAAATTAACGTTGAATTCTGCCGTTTTGAAGCTGGAAATGAAACCGATGCATTTACAGTTGACTCCATTGATACCGGAGAGAAGGTTAATTTCATTAATCGGACTTTACAGAAATATATTTTATATTAAAGGAGGAACAGCCTGGCGACCAGCTACAGCTACGTTTACTCCAACAGCATCTCGTTCCTTATTCCCTACACTGTCTCCAACCATCTCTGCCACCTTTCATCCTACAGTTACTGCAACTTTCGCTGCCACATTATCTCTTACACCAGGAGTTACTCCACAATATACAGTTTCCCCAACTGCCTCGAAGCCTCCTACTATTTCTGCTACGTTTTGGCCGACGAGAACCGCGACATTTTGGCCAACTATTACTGCAACGTTTTGGCCAACTGTTACAGCCACATTTGCACCAACTCCAGAGATTACTCCAACATTTCCGGCAACACCAGCTTATACACCAGAGAGAACTGCTCCTTCTCCATCATTTACTCCATATCCATCAAGAACGCCTTGTATCACATGGCCAAAACTTGGTTTGGGATTACTTATTTTGTTCCTTATTATTGCAATCATTGGTATCATTGCGAATATATTCCTTTGCAGAATTAGTGCAAGGTCTGGAAAGAAGATGGCAAAGCAGATCATCGATGGAAGACAAGGAGACGAAGAAGACGATGGATGCTGTGCAAAATATTGCGGCCTTTATTGCTGCTGCTAATTTATGTTTGTTATTTAAAATGTTTTTGTATTGTATTGATAATTTACTAATCATTTTTAAATCAAAATATATATATAGAACATTGCCTTAAACAGATAAAGTAAATAGAATACTGGTGATGGATATGAATGTTTTATGGTAAATAAAGCCATCATACTCTGATTTCTTTTGAGAATGAGTAAGAATTATAATGTTTTCAACTGATTATTACTATTAAATTTCCATGGATTGCTTGTAAACTTAAATATTATAACAGTGTATTCTAAGAAAAAATGCGTAAGAGTTATTTTCGTAGAGAATCTAATATTTCCAATATGTTTAAGAGCATATGATCCTTGAAAACTCATTTATAGGCCAATATATTCATATTTCAAGTATCAAATTACATATTTTGAAAATTTATATAAAATTATTAATCTTCATTTGATTGAAATAATAACATTTGTTAGTAATACAATTCTGGTTAATATAGAAAATCGAAAAAAAAGTTTTTACTCGAGGAGGTTGTGTTCCTGAAGGTATTCGTAGATCTGGAGGAGTCTTGTGTACTTCTGGATACGTTCGCCACGAGCGCAAGAGCCAGTCTTGATGGCCTGAGCTCCGATACCGACAGCGAGATCAGCGATTACGGAGTTAGCTGTTTCTCCGGAGCGGTGAGAGACCATAACCCACTGGTCCTTCTCAAGGATGAGGCGAGCAGCCTGCATACCCTCAGAAATTGTACCGATCTGGTTGACCTTGAGGAGGAGAGCGTTGCACCACTTTCCTTCAAGACCCTTAGCGATTGTCTTCGGGTTAGTTGTGTAAAGGTCATCACCAACGAGGTGGATCTTGTCACCAAGAGCCTCATTGAGCTTAGCCCATGTTTCGTAGTCCTTTTCATCGAGGCCATCTTCGATAGAGATGATGGCTGGGTGCTTTTCGACGAGATCCTTCCAGTACTGGATCATCTCTTCGCCTGTCTTGAAGTTTCCGACTTCAACTTCGTACATGTTTGGATGTTCCTGGTTTGTATTGTAGAATTCGGAGGAGGCTGCATCGAGAGCGATTCTGACATCTTCAACTGGCTGGTAGCCGGCTTCTTTGATGGCTGTTTCGATGTAATTAAGAGCTTCATCTGGAGACTCGAGCTTTGGAGCGTAGCCACCTCATCACCAAAGTTCTTGTATGAAATGTCGACCTTGGAAAGGATTTGGCCAAGTTTCTGATAAACTGCAGGCAACACGAAGCTGATCTGGGAATTGGTACTTGGCTGGGTTAGGATTGATCATGAACTCCTGGAGCTTGAGGTTGCCACCTGCGCTGCTTGCCACCGTTGAGGATATTGAAGAATGGAGCTGGCATGTGGAACTTCTTGCCTTCTGGGATCTGGCCTCCGTAGTATTGCCTTGCGAGGTAAAAAGAGACTTGTTCTCCTCGAGATTGGCTGCAGCTTCAGCGAGAGCGAAAGATGTAGCTGTTGTAGCGTTTCCGCCGAGCTTTGTCTTGAGCTCTGTGCATCAGCTTCGATAAGAGCATTATCGAGTTCCTGAAGGGAGTCGAATGGCTTGCCCTTAAAGCTTCGGAAATAGCTGTATCAACATTAGCGACAGCCTTCTTTGTGCCCTTGCCGTTGTAGCGGTTATCGCCATCACGAAGTTCCATAGCTTCGCCGGAACCTGTTGAGGCACCAGATGGAGATGATGAGCGGCCTGCGAAGATAACATCGCCGAGATATTTAGCGTAAACATCAACTTCGACTGTTGGATTTCCACGAGAGTCTAAAACTTCACGACCCTTGACATGATCGATAACTGGTGGAAGAGCTCTCTTCTTTAAGAGTTTGGAGAGGGCACCAAATGGATCTTCTGGGCGCTCATTGAGGATCTTTGTGAGATCTTCCTGAAGACCATCAGTAATCTTTGTTTGCTGAAGGTAGTTGCTTGCTGCTGCAGCTTTACTTTCGGCCATTTTATGTGATATGACCGTTATTTGAAAATTTGAATACATGTGATTCAATAAAAGTTATACTCTGACTTATGGTTATTAATATTCAATTAAATGATAAATTTTTTACATTCAATTTTTGGCCGATACAAAGCGGTGTATAAAAAGTGACTTTTAATGTAATTTCATTCATTTCTTTGATGTTTTTTTCTGTACTTCTTATTTCGTTAAAATTCATATACATATATAACTAAAACTACTAAATAGATTATTATATCTTATGCTCAATGAGTACTTTTCGAGAAATTTGATCAAATAGTAAGGGGATCTTCTGAAAACATTAAATTTTTGAATCTGGAATCTGCAAAATATTATGCCAATTCGCCTCATCTGTATAAGCTTCCTCCAAAATGTGAAAGATTAAATTTCATTAATAAGGCATCATATGCTATAATATAGTGCATATTGCTCCATTCTGACTATGTGTCGCATATTGTTGAATAATAAATTTCATTTAAATATATCCTGTTATATTAAATCAAGCCTTAAGATTCTTAATATAATAAATGATAAATATAAAAAGATTATGATTAAAAGAACTATAAAAATAACATTTATACAAAAGATCCGGTGATGAGAGTTGTATTGATTGAATCAATTCCAAAGAAATTAACTTTATCAGGTGTCCGAACTCCCATCTTCTTATCCAACCGAGTTTTTCATCACAATCCATGCACCGATAGCCATAAACCCATGGAGCAAAGTACATCGTGCATGTAACGGAAAGGACACAAATAACAATGTTAAATATAAGAGAAATCTTCGGCCAATTCTTCAAAACGCATTCAGAAACTGCTGCCAAATTCATTGAAGCGAAAAACATCGGAACAATGTAAATGATATAGGTACATGGCACGAGAACCATAATAAATGGTAAATATGAAAAAGCCCAACCGAAAAATGTAATAATAATTCTCCAATCGAGTTTTCTGGTAAATAAGAGCAAAGGAGTGAGAATTAGAAATACTGATGAGGACCAGTATGTCATTGGTGTATCCATGACAACGAATGAAGTTGTAATCTACGTCTGAATAAAACATAACATATTTATCAAGTAAAAAAGGCCAATTTATTGGCATGGATGACCACGGATGAGGGTTTGTAATTCTCATGTTAGCATGGTGTGTCCTTACTAAGTCTTCAAATATTGTTTTTAAGTGATTTCGTTTTGAAGTCTCCAGCCTTTGTATGTAATATTCATTATATCGGGATTGTATAGATATTGCGAAAATCCTTCTTCCGAATATGCTCCACCAGTGTTATCTTTGAATTTTAAGATATCAAAGTGGATTATCCAGCAAATTAAGTGAATTGAGAAGCATGGGACTAATAGCAATGATGCTCTGGCAATAATCTTCGCAATTGGACGTCGTTTCTTCAAGAGCCAAATGAATTGTGATAATCCATCCAAAAGAATTAAACCACCAGCAGTAAGCTTGCATGAAAATGCAAATCCAAGTTAATTCCGGCGAATAGAGTTCGTAGAAAGCTTGTTTTCCTTAAGAACAATGTATAAAGCGAAAATATGAAGACAGCTGAAGAAATGAAGCATTCCATCAGATAGAATGAACCTACCTTCAACAATAGATGTTATATCAAAAGAGTAAGGAAGGAAGCTGCTGTTGCTGTTGAAATCGAAAATCCTAAATTTCTCATTGAACAATAAATTAAAATGAACAGAATGACGAAAATACGCTAGGCGTAAGTCGAAGATTAATATAATTTGTTTCATTATCATCATATCCTTGTATATCTTTGTATCCCCAGTTGATATTTCCTGGATATTGAGTTAAATAGGCAATTCCTGCCATTAAAAGCTTGCCAAATGGTGGATGAATGTCACTGTAAAAATGTTCTGTGAGATATGCATTAGAAAAATTACCGAAATATACTTCATCGAAAATTATAACATTTGGATAGCCTAGCATATACGATCTAACACCAAAAGAAAGAAAACTTATAAGAACTATCATGAAACAATCCGCCAAGTGTAAGCGGGAATTAGTTTTAGAAAGCTCATCAAAGTTTTGAGTTAAAAACAAGTTTGAAATTCATGAATTGAATTTAATCTAAATTATTGGTTTCTAACGAAATGAAATCTTTTAGTAAATTTCAGGGGCGGGAGAACGATAGAAAGCACTTTTTAAGCGAAATATTTTTGGAATTCTCAGAATTGGAATGCTATTACGAGAGTTTAGAGAATCCTGACTTGCAGCATTGATTCAACTTTAATTTTCTGATATACCTACATCTGTATGACTTAGTCTTCAATGTTGCTTCACGTCCTTTGTCAGGTATTTGAAACACAGCCGGATGGATAGTATCTCAATTATATATGACACTTATTAAGGGTTCACTCACCACTTTCTGACATGCTCCCGTAATATCAATATATCTTTAATGTAATTGCTAAAAAAGAATAACATTAATATAAGGTACACGATAGTGATTTAAAATAGCCTTTTCCCAAAAAAAATATTCCTGTCAAAAAAATTGAGAGAATGTCAAAAAAATTGAGAGAATGTCAAAAAAATTGTGTTGTATCGTTTTTAATAAATTAAAGTGTATAAAAATCTTTATTTACTTAATTTACTTGCATTGATTATTTCGTCAATTACATTAGTATACTTTTCAGTTGTTATTCTCTGGAAAACAGATGTATGTTCAATTCTTATATCTGAACAATTTGCAATCAAAGCAGGGAGAAGGAGAACAATTGATTTCTCATCAAAGATATCTCTGTTTGAATCCAAAGTCTCCTTAATTGCTCTGAAAGGGTGATTGTTCTCTCTCACCAACAAGAAAACAGACAAATAACAAATGCATTTGCCAACTTGTGAAACAGTCGCTTTGTTCAATATAGCAAACAATCCTTCTATAATAGTAAATAACTGCTTCTTCCGACTGAATGCAAAATTGACAATACATTTAAATGTCACTTTTTCAGAACTAACGATCTTCCAACAAATGTTTGAAATTGAGAGATTCATTAAATGACTTACGATCAACGCGAAATCATCGAAATCAGAGTAAATGTATTGCTCGATTTCTTCGTTCTTCAACCGCATCAAACTGTTCTTTAATCGTTCACCATATGTCGTGTTTACATAATCGGTTATGTCACTTTTCCTTATTTGGCCGCATACTTCAATTATATGTTTTGGATTTGAGTAAACATCGGACGATAACAATAATGTTTGTATGTCACTTTTTGGAGCATTTCTTTTAATGAACTCCAAAACTAAATCTTGGTCTATGTAAGTGATGAGCGGTTTGACAGCAAAAATGGTCGAATAATCGTCTGATTTCTGGAGTATGTGGTTTATCAGAAGATTATTGTTGTTTCTAACTGCAACGGACATGACACTTTTTGACAGTTCCGGATATTTGTCGAAAAGAGCGAAATAATCGAACTCCGGAGCCGTCGGCATCTGAGAGATCGCGAGGAGAGCGAATTCCCTCTGTTTGTGTTCCGATGAATTTGAAACAAGCATGGAAATGATTTTATCGGATGAGATCTTCGATACTTGCCTGGAAGGAAGCAAAATATATGATGATAAACTAAGTAACATGAAATTGTCACAAATCATGTTTACATCGGCAAAAATTTTTTGTTGGCAATTTTTTGTCAAATCGTCATTGACAAAACCGTTAATTGTTTTGATCATTTCTAAGTATTTCTTGCTGTCTGAATCTTGTGGAACATAATTGGATGTGGAACCGATTGTTGACAAAAGTGACAAAAATTTGACAGTCAGATTGTTATCTTCATCATTTTTAGCGTATTGTTTAGCTGGTTCGAACTGGAATGTGTTGAGAAATTGTAATTGCTCTGCTTGCGGCTTTTTTAATGACCGAAGAAGTGGAATTCATTGCGGAAACTATTGAATCTAAGGAATCGTGAGCTCCAATCTCGATACAGACTGCACAATGAGCAAATACTGATGAATAAAGTAACTTTCTTGTCATCGAAGTCGAACATTATTTTTAATTTCGCCAGTGCATCCAGTTGTGAGTGATTTCCTTTAATTACTGACCTTGTTAACTCGAATATAGCAATTTGTTCAATGATTTCTTCAGCATTACTGCGTGATTGTGGTAAAAGCGATGAAAAACTGTGAATCTCCAGCTCATCATGCTCTGTAGTGTAGAAGCAACAAGGAGATATGGTATTGCTGATAAGGGACGCATTGTTGATGGACATCTCCTGATAAAATTAAGAAATGACTGTCGCCACTGAAGAAGAGGAGCGGTGAAGTTCCTCGTGTCACTTTTTTCGGTTTGATCTTCCTGAGTTAAGAGCATGCACTGAGCGATGTCCATATCTCCTGGATATGCATCGGCAACAGCAGCCCAGTTTATCTGTCCGGATGCTCCAGAGTAGAAATTAGTGAAAACTTGAAGAAACAAACGAGATATTTCTCTTGTCTTAGGACGTTTTTGCATTTGGAGGATACCTTCGCGTATAATATCTCTTATCTTTTCTTCCTCGGCTTGATGAATTGGAATAAAGAGTTTTTTGAACTCAATAATATCTGCTCTTATTAATAATGAAACTAATGTATGGCATCTTGAGAATCCGAGCTTAGATATTGAAGAAAAGTGTGGTTTGATGAGTCTTGGATTAACTCTAGCAACAATTTCAAGAACATTTAATGCAATATCGATATTTCCTGATGAAAAAGCCTTTTCTACAGCATTACGGAATGCTTCTGGTTGTTTGTCAACTATCAGGTGTTAAAACGGTAGAGAAACAACAGGAGGAAGCTGAGATAATATTTTTGGAGCGTCATATGGATTGGTTTGGCAGAAATGGAGTATTTGTATTGTAAACTCTTTCTGGGGATTTGGCCTCATTCAGGTTTTTGATGTCAACAAACCACTCTTTGTACAATGAATAAGGTCTGGAAAGGGAAGGAGCTTCCGAAAGGCTTAATTCTTTGTTGTATAAGCCTCCTGTAGATGATTCGAAGTGATGGATTGTAGAAAGTGGCATCTTTTGTAATTTGACAAAATCTAAAATCGCAGGATGAACTGATTTGAGTTTTAATAGCGGTGCAAAGGATGATGCGAAGTTTATAAGCCAATCACGCATGAATCCAGAAAGTATTGCTGCTAAATTCATGACGTATTCAAATAATTCACGAACAAAGTTTTGATCTTGAGAAATAAGTGATGTAATTGAGGTTGCATATGCAGAAAATTCGAGAAAATCATCATGTGAACGAGCTGGGTAAACAGAGTAAAGAATTTTAAGGCATTTTTGCGTTTCATGTCTTAATGAAGCAAAACGAAAAGCAATTTGACGAATATATCTTTGACGTTGGTTAAGTGATTCCAAATTTTATTGCATTCTAGCATTAAATCGAGTTTTCAGAATGATTCATAAAATCTTGCAAAAGTTGATTTGTATAGATTGAATTATCCATCATATTTACGAATAAATCTTTTTCGCTTAGGTATTTCATGAATATATCATGAATTTCGTTAACTTGTGTAATATTATTTGCACTGAGTAAGAATCCTGATAAAAGTTCAATGTGTTTATCTGTAGATACATTAGCTAAGTCTAATTGCTTGAGCTTATTAAAAGCAACTTGAAAAAACACCATTCCTTGATAAGAAATCAAGAAGACGACTAGCATCATTAGAAGGATCATCTGTTGGAATATCTTCAATTAATATTTGAAGATCTTTAATTTCTGTTGAATCCGTGATGCATCAATTGTATTCAATATATTTTTTTTTTTGAATTTTTGAATTTTTTTGACTGCTTGTTTCGATGTTTAGAACCTCACATTCTTGGTAGGACTGATCAAAAATATGTTAACATGGGTTCCATGAGAATTATATGCAAACCCAACTTATTTAAGATGCCTACTTTAAATATTTTTAAAATTAATATTGAATTTAAAACAAAATCTGGATTCTTAGGAAAAGAGTTTCATGGCATATGATAATAACGCTTATAGAATGTTACGTTAAATCGAAGAAAAAAAAAAATTAAATTTATGAATACAAACAATTTTAGTAAGGCTTAATATTCTTATAAACAATTTTTGAAGCAGATATTATTTTTGGATCTTGTTTCTGATGAATCAGAACATCCCATTGAAAACTTTTTATCATGTATAAGCAATGCTTCATCTTCAGGTTTAATCTTTCTTCTGAGATTTCTAACAATCAGTTCCATCTTTGCAACTCGCGTTCTTCTTCTGCTTTAAGTTCAGCATATTTATTTTCATATCTAAACTTAATATAATTTAGTTCTTTCTCTTGTGCTGTTTCAGTCGAGCAATTCACGATTAAAATCGAGTTCGTATCTGAGTTTTTGTTCGTTTAAGTCATTGAACTCGAGCCAATCGGCAATATCTCTACACTGCTCAGCTTCGTCAAACATTTCGGCAGATAAACATTTATTTTCTTTTGTTCTCATATCGAGGGTTGTCTTGCTAAGTTTTCGATGACTTGGTGGAAGTTCTGATGGCCATGTCTTTTCAAAATCAATAATTTGTTCATCATGAAGGTTTTCCATTTTTTGAATAGCATTCATATGTTTAATTCATCATTTCTTATGAT
>NC_067206.1:9811926-10025767 GCF_026262505.1 Trichomonas vaginalis G3 | reverse complement strand
GAACTCTAAGTTTCAGTTTTACTTTAGTGGCAGCAGTTCCATCTGAACCAGAAAGGTTAACATAAACTCCTGGAACGTTAGGGTCAAGTCTTCTTATTTTCTCAATAGTTGCATACTGGTCTGTTTGTTCTCTAGCTTGTGATAAGTATAATAATCGATGGTATTTTTAAGTTCTTCTTCAGCTCTAGCTAATTGGGCTTGCAATGACATATATTTTTCGACTTTTTCACCTTCACAAATTGAATCGGTTGAGCGATTTTTAAATTCTGCAATCATATCAGTAATTACCTTAGCAGAATGATATTTGCCACTTGCAATTGCATCTTTTTTCTCTTTCTTCAAAATTGGGATAATTTGAGATATTAAATTTGGATCAGTAAGTTCTGCAAATTGACCTTCTAATAGCTTTCTTACGTAGTTTGAGTTATCTGGTGATTTTTTTCTAGAATTCGAAGAAATTGATGAAAATGAACTGTTAGAAATTTTCCTAGATGGCTTTTTATTTGTCTTGCGTTTCAAATCGATACATGCTTGATCTAATTGCTTTGTAACTTCTTGTATTTTCTTGACAATGTCAGCACGACCAAGTTTGATTGCATTTTGTTTTTCTCTCAACAATGGTTCATGCAAAAATGGCAAACATTTCGGAGGAACTCTAGATATATGCATTCCCATAATTAAATTCTGAACTATTTCATCTAAATATTCTGAATTCGCTGAAGAGTGCATAAAATATCAAAGACGTTAATACATCACTTTTTAGTTTGTATTTTTTGCTTCAAAATCATCATAAAATAATGATCATAATTAAAAATTAAATTGATATGTATCTATTAAAATATCCTAAAAATCGATATTTCACAAAATAGCAATGATCTAATGAGTAAATACTTGACGGATTTTCAATGAGTCGCCTCAAAAATTGAATTGCATTCAATTTAAAAGAGGCTAAAAATTGAAAATTCTTCAAGTATTCCCATCATATGTCGGAAATTGAGACTTCGTCTCAATTTCCGACATATGATGGGAATATATAAACACATTTTTCTACGTAAAGTCTCCCTATCGTTTTTTGCTTCAATATTGAGCGAGTCTCTTTCAAAAATTTGAATAAGAGACTTTACGAAGAAAAATTCATTTTGTCGCATAGCTGTTGGTTGGGGTGCAGCTCTTTTAGTATTCGAATTCGATATTAGGGAGTTGTGACAATGTTACTTTACTCAAATTTTCGATGACCTGATAGTACTTGTTCATCTATGAAAACAGCAATTAATGTTTAATGATGAAGTTTAGTATCAATTTGCCATAAATGCTTAGTAAATTTGGAAAAAAAAGTGCTTTGGCGTCGCGTCGCGATGTAAATTGTTCAATTTTGGCCTTGCGACGCCATAAACCTTTGAAAAAATGGTGTAAACCTCTCAAAATTGAATAGTTTACATCGCGACGCCAAAACATAAGCGACCCATAAATTTAAAACTCAAATTATATATCTCAATAAAATTTTGGAAAAATCTCATGGGATCAGTAGATCATTGAAATAACAAAAAAAAAGTTGCACAAAAGAAGTTTCCGTGAACAAGTCTTTTTTTTCATATAGAAAATTTGACTCACATAACTTTACAAATCTGACATTTTGTAAATTATCAAGGCTATTAAAAATTTGATTGCAGTAGAAAATGGCGCTAGACCAAATCAACACAGAGTATCAGTTTTTAGAAATTTTAGAGAGGCAAAAGTTATCTAAATATATTTTTTTGTTTATTGGTGAATTAACGGAAGGGATCGCCAAAAATTCTAAATATTCCCTTATCCAATTTTGTAAAATTTTTAAGAGTAGGGGTAATTTTAGCTAAAAGTGACACACCCGTGAAGGGTGTGATTACCGATCGGTAATTTCGACAGTTTAGAATTTAAAATTTTTTATGGAACTGTTGCGAGTTTCATAAAGAATTTAAGGAATATAAGCAAAGATTTGAATCAAAATCTTAGACCTAAGCCGCTCGATTCGCTCGCGGCTTCCGCGAATTACAGATCAGCAAAGATTTGAATCAAAATCTTCGAACTAAGCCGATCGCTTCGCTCGCGGCTTTAAAAAAAAAAAAAAAAAAAAAAAAAAAAAAAAAGGAAGTGGGGCTTCCAGGCACTTCGTGCCTTCTAGCCCTGAGGATGTTTGGTATAATGAAGTTTTTTTTTCTTGGGATGGCCTTCCGGGCGCGTTGCGCCCTCTAGCCCATAAGAAATTTTTCCCAAGACCCAAGAGGAGGACCGAACCCCAAGCCGACCAGCCGGTGACACTTTTTTGTGTCGCTTTTCACAAATTATATATGTTTTCATGTTTTGTCAAACATGAACGTACATGTTTTTGTCAAGACTTCTTCGTAATGAGTGTAAATGACCAAAAATATAATTTAGGGTAGAAGGTTAGATCTAACCTCTTTTCTAACCTCTTTTCTACCCTCTTGAATTTTCATGACTTCTTCGTAAATGTTTTGTCAAACATGAACGTAAATGTTTTGTCAAGACTTCTTCGTAATGAGTGTAAATGACCAAAAATATAATTTAGGGTAGAAGGTTAGATCTAACCTCTTTTCTAACCTCTTTTCTACCCTCTTGAATTTTCATGATTTCTTCGTCATAGGCACGGAGATAGGACGGTTATTTTACAAAACTGACAACACTTTGACCGAGTAGTTTTTTGTGCTGAACAAAAAGTGTCATATAAACATCTGTCAAAAGCCGCTTTTTAACTTCACTTAAAATGCCACGTAAGCTACGTAAGAATATACGTAAGAGGAAGGGAGCATTGAAACATCCAAAAGTAAAACTGACACCACAACAACAGTTGCAACAACAAATGCTGAATGACCCCACTATGTTGCAACAAATGTCAAGCAATCCTATGCTCTTAAACCGAGTTATTGGTGCACAGAGTGGAGGTTTAAGAGCGGCACTTTTAGCGAAAATGGCAGGCTATGGTGGAGCTGCAGACGGAACAGCCTATAACCCTCAAAGTCAAATGAATTTGAGTTCACTCAAAAATCAAATAACAGATGTCAAAAAGTCAAACATAGACATACAGAAACAAATAAGTGAAAACGAAAAGAAACTAGAATATGACAGACACACAAAGAAACTCAATGAGTTAAACGTAGAGAAAAAGAAGAAAGAAGAACAACTGAAAGAACTAAGTACAGAGGAATATGCGAAAAAAGTGTCAGAAAAAGCAGCAGAAGTAGCAAAAATGGAACAAGATGTTATAAATTTGAAAAACCATACTACTCAATATAAAGTACTGAAAGATGAAGAAATAAAACAAAAAGCCCTGAAGACATATATGGATAGCGATGAGTATAAAAAAGAAGTTGAAGCAAATGTAAAGGCAGAAAAACTTTTACAGTTGCAAAACCAAACCGTACAGTATGAAAACTTAGCACAAGAAAGTAAAAATAACGACGCAGCCATGCAAAAGGCAATGAAAAGCGCAGAATATATAAAAGCTAATAATGACTGGTTAGATGCCCAAGCCAACGCTAAAGCAGCCCAACTTATAGGGTCAATAAGGACAAAAATACAAGCGGATGAAGACAGTTCAAATGAAGCTTTAATGAATGCTGACTTTAAGAACGCCTTCGAAGCTCTTCATAGTAAGGTGAAACTAGTGAACGACTTCTCATCTGAAAAGAAACTGAAGTCTGAAGGTTCGACAAAGAGTTAAAAGAAGTAGCACAAAATATGACGAAAATAACAGATGCAGCAACGAGACAGGCAGTTCAAAGTGCCTATGACGCCGTTAGAGCAACTGTTGTGGAAAGTCAAGAAAAAGAGTTACAACACACCAAAACAGACCTAGTAAATGCTTTCTTAAGAACGAAAAGTCAGGTAGGACATTATGCTGCAGATGGAACATATGTGCCAGCTGGTGGAACTTATATACCACCAAACCCTCCAAGAGAAGCACCTGCACCAGGACTACCTAAAACATTTACATCGTCACATGGACACAGACACAGGCATGCACCAAAACCAACACAACAACCAACACAACAACCAACACAACAACCAACAGTTCAAAACACTGCACCACAACCAACAGTTCAAAACACTGCACAGCAACAACCACAAACAGAGCAAGGACATAAAAGAAGTAGAGAACAAGGAAACCAAGAATTCTTAAAAATGCTTAAGGAAAATTATGGTTACCCAGATACTCTTGACTTTAGTGACAGATAATAAGAAGCTATTAGAAAGTTCAAGGAAGGAAATACTGACCGAACCTATTTAGCTTTATGGTTCAGCACCAAATGGGATATAATTTCAAACCTGGAAAATACAAGCTCGCTAAGGGATATGATTTAATAGCATATCATCCAAATGACATGACTGAATTTACTCAAGATATTTGGTGTCAGAGCTAAACGATAATTCAACTCTCTTCATGAAACGCGTAAAAAATAGAGACGGAACGAAAGAGAAAGGTTTATGAGTCCGGATGACTTAGATAGGGAACTTTTTAAAAACGGTCTCGGAATATATGAAATGCCAGCAGATGAGGTACAAGAAACTCCACAGGAAGAAGTTCAGATACAACAAGACATGGAAGAAATAGTTCAGCAACAACAGCTAGAAGAGCCTGAAGGAAACAAACAAGTCCCTCCTTTGGAAACTAACTTCACAGAACTAGATGAAGATTTGGAACAGCCGAAAAATCTTGACCCTCAACAAGTGTATGCGGGGAATATGGAATCTTTCCAAGAGTCTAAGAAAAATTCGGCTGACATAGTAGAAGAATATCGAAAAATGTTCGCCGACATACAAAAGACTCCAACATCAGATGAAAATATCCAGCATAGAATGGAAGAACTGAAAGAAAGTGTACACAAATACAACAATCCTTTTTACTTACGAGCATATAACGTTCAATCTTTGGATGAACTCGGTGAAAATAAAAGGTTAAATTTCAACAAAACATATAGAAATAAACATTGTTTAAAGTTCATTCAGAACCTAGCCAAGATGGAAACAAACCTACTTTTGTTTCTGCAGACGATGGAACTACAATGAGATGGGGTCATAAAGCTAACCCGGATAGGTGTTCATAAACTTACAACCACAATTCCAAGAAGTTGTAGACGCAATGGAAGTCAATGGTGAACCAGATATAGCTGGTATTTTCAGCGCGGCTTTAATGCCATTGAAAGATATGAAAGATGCAGATATTTTGGACCAGTATGAAATGAACATGGCTGATGGAAATATAACACCTGACGTTCTAAAACATTTATCTCAAAGAACTACACAGAACCATAGAGATGGTATATTTGGTGAAGAGTTTAGAAAGAAAGTTATGGACAGCGAAGGAAGAGAACCTATTGTACATGACCTTGCAAACGAAAGTTTACAAAATGTCATAAAAACTTACTTTGCAGACAATGAACCGAGAAGGGATGAATATTTAAGAAAACTCAAATGGACAGTACCAAATGAAATGTTAGTATTGAAAAACATGTTCCTTGACAAAATAAAACCAACTACAGAAATAAACGACGCAAGACTGAAAGATTGGGTAAAAGCTTTCCCATTCACAAAAGATATAGTTGGTAACATGGAAAGAAAACCAGAATGGCTACAAAAACATATATTTGGAAACGAGCATATTCCATATGGACAGGCACTGTTTGAAGAGCTTGAACCGGAAACTCAGGAAAGAGTCATGCAAACAATACGCGAAGACTCAAATACAGACTATGACAAACTCTTTCTAGGATATAGGTTACCTGAGATGGGCGACCAGAGCCAAAAGGCAAAAAGGACATGGGAAATTTGCAACATACTAGATGAACATAATGCAAAGATGCAACAACTTCAAGCAGAGGGCAATGAAGGAAAAAGAAGAGTTAAAAACTCAGTCAGGAAGAAAGTAAAGCTTGGTCCACGTGGGTTTCTATTAGACAAATAAATCCAACTATTCTATATTTTTACCCATATGAAATGTACGCCGCTCAGAATATAACGCCAACAGTTTTGGATGCCATGAACGGAAATGTTTCTGAATGGTATAACGAATGCGACAATGCCATTAGAAGGTCAGAAATAGTTCCTGGAACTTACGAATATACAACTGCTGTTTCTTATGGAAACGTAGGTGAGTTTGGAGAAGGTTCTTCAACAACAGTAGATATTGCTTGCGACAGGTTTCATATAATTTCTATTGACAACTCTTTCTTATACGTGGAACAAGACATTGAAATAAAACCTTCTGCCAAGTTGTCTGACAAAGAAGGTTGCAATGGAATTTTCTATGTCGGATACCAATATGCTCCAGAAGTTTTCATGGGATATAAGATATATTCTAACTCTGACTTAGTTCAAACAGTAACATGGGCAAACTATGAATGGTTCGCTTTGAGAAACTCAGTACAACCACAAGCTAGAGAACAAACAGACCAGTATGCAACTATTGAGAAAATAAGAAGACTTGACCCTAACGTTCCAGGAGTTTATGTTAACCTTTCTGGTTCAGATGGAACTGCTGCCACTAAAGTAAAACTGAAACTTAGAGTTCCTTTGTCATCTTTCCTCATCTTCAGGTTTTTAAGATACTTGCCAACTGGGCAGGAAAAATTTCTATCGAACTTACTCCAAGCAAAAATAACTTAGTCATTGCACCAACACAAGACCCATTCAGCATTACTATAGCTGGAACTGGTGGAGCCAAGTTCTGTGACTTTTGCAAAGACAAAGTTGACTTAGACTTTGGTTTCTCAAACTTCAACAATGAAGTAAACTATTATTTCAAATGCTGCTGGAACTGCTTGGGACCCAGTTAAGTTTACATGCGAAAAGTTTGAATGCAAGAGAATAGAAAGCAGACTTGCAGTCTATATGTTGGACCCAGATATTTCAAATGCTTTAGCTGCCAAATATATTGCAGTTCCACTTATGTTCCCTATACACCAAATATCTGTCAAAGACTTTGCAGGTGAAGTTGGAAACCAAAGTGCTGACCCAGGTGCAAGAACAGATATTGCTTTAACAACTGCGATGAAACATGCAGATACTATGTTGTTACTGTTCAAGACGAACTATAAATGACTATTCTGTTTCTACAACCCCGGTATTAAATATCATATAAACATAGATGGCAAATATTATCCAAGAGAAGAATATTCCACAGTTGAAGATATGAGGTCATACAACTTGACATTAGATGCTATGAACTTTAACAACAACTTCACAACAACCATTAACCCTGAAATGCAAAGTTCTATTATGCCATATGTGAAAGTATGGACCCATACAGGAGCTCAAAAAACTCAATATACAAATGGAGACCGTTCAAACTTTTGGCTTGGCATTCCATTTGCTGACTCAGAAGACTTTATGGGTGGTATTTCAACTGTTGGTACTGTACAAATACAATATACTGGTGACAGAGACGGTCCAGATGAATGAAAGCAAAGAAGTTTACAAAACCAATAGCACTTTTCACGGAAGATGCTCTTTTGAAGATTCGTTCGATGAAACCTGCTGGGGCTCCTCAGATTGGCATAACGACAGCTTCCATTGAGCAGATTTTGGCAGCAGGTCAGTAAGTTGTTCTTGAACTGACTTCTCTCATCGTAAATAGTTATGACACCAGTTTTGACATAAAATTGTATTATAAACTTACCTTTAGAAATATCTGTAAGTTTTGTTGTTATATTTTTGTCAACGTCAAGAACTTTCACCATTTCAGTTATACAACTTTCTTTGCTTTATGAAAATATTTTGGTTCAGCAAAGACTGCTATTCTATAACATTTACCATTGTTTGTATAAAGAACTATTCTGTCAATGTATTTGTATTGTTTGTGTGTGTAAACTTTGTTCTGCTTCAATTCGAAGAGATACTCGAATACGTCCATCTTTTTATTCTAAGTAAAATGTCATTTCCGAAAAATAGAAGCGTAAGTGTTTCAAAAGGTTTAATGGCGGTGGCAGATGTGAAGTTAAATTCACCAACTCAAACAAACAGTCAAAGTGTTGTTGTCAATGTCAAAGAAAGAGATGTTGAAGTGGGGAAACCATACGAAGACGAATGGTATAACAAATAGTTCCTGTAAAAGAACCAACATACCCTGAAGTTAGCAGAGACTTAAGTTCTGTTGCAGATATTCGAAACGACTACCAACAACTTAAAGACAAACTTAAAACTCAGGAGAAGATTTGTCAAGCTTTAAGTATAATGTTAAACTTGGTCGAACACAACCCTGTAAAAGTGAACTCATATGTCATTGCACCTCATGAAGTTTTGAAAGAACTATTGAAACTTTTGACAGAGGCAGACGATATAAACATCAAAGAAATAGAACCCGACATTAGTTGCTGTGGTGTTTCATATAATGCCATTGACAAGATATACGTTATGAAAGGAGGTGAAACGTTGAATTTAAAATATAGTTTCCCAGACGTCATAAAAATATTTGACGACCACAACATTTCATTAAAATTTAGTTGCTAAGTAAATGGCAGAAGACATAGTGGTTTATACTATTACGACTAAAAACCCTGAGTATATAATTCTATAACAACAAACTTACAAAGTCCTCAAGGACGATATTGTAAACTGACTTAAACACGATGACGACTAAAGCCTGTTTTGCTCTTTTGACACCAGAAGATTTTATTGTTGTGAATGGTAAAAGCTATAAGCAAATGATGAAATTAAAACATATGAATGCTATTCAAAAAATGGAAAACCTTCATGATGAACAAATTATTGATTTTGAAAAGACATGGCCATCAGAACTTCCACCAAGTCATCGAAAACTTAGCAAGCAAACCCTCGATATGAGAACAAAAGAAAATAAATGTTTATCTGCCGAAATGTTTGACGAAGCTGAGCAGTGTAGAGATATTGCCGATTGGCTCGAGTTCAATGACTTAAACGAACAAAAACTCAGATACGAACTCGATTTTAATCGTGAATTGCTCCGACTGAAACAAGCACAAGAGAAAGAACTAAATTATATTAAGTTTAGATATGAAAATAAATATGCTGAACTTAAAGCAGAAGAAGAACGCGAAGTTGCAAAGATGGAACTGATTGTTAGAAATCTCAGAAGAAAGATT
Organism: Trichomonas vaginalis G3; assembly: GCF_026262505.1. Classification (NCBI taxonomy): domain Eukaryota; phylum Parabasalia; order Trichomonadida; family Trichomonadidae; genus Trichomonas; species Trichomonas vaginalis. Next base: position 10,016,657 of record NC_067206.1, on the reverse strand, counting down.
AAACCTGAAGATGAAGCATTGCTTATACATGATAAAAAGTTTTCAATGGGATTGTCTGATTCATCAGAAACAAGATCCAAAAATATATCTGCTTCAAAAATTGTTTATAAGAATATTAAGCCTTACTAAAATTGTTTGTATTCATAAATTTAGATTTTTTTTTTTCTTCGATTTAACGTAACATTCTATAAGCGTTATTATCATATGCCATGAAACTCTTTTCCTAAGAATCCAGATTTTGTTTTAAATTCAATATTAATTTTAAAAATATTTAAAGTAGGCATCTTAAATAAGTTGGGTTTGCATATAATTCTCATGGAACCCATGTTAACATATTTTTGATCAGTCCTACCAAGAATGTGAGGTTCTAAACATCGAAACAAGCAGTCAAAAAAATTCAAAAATTCAAAAAAAAAAATTATATGAATACAATTGATGCATCACGGATTCAACAGAAAATTAAAGATCTTCAAATATTAATTGAAGATATTCCAACAGATGATCCTTCTAATGATGCTAGTCGTCTTCTTGATTTCTTATCAAGGAATGGTGGTTTCCAAGTTGCTTTTAATAAGCTCAAGCAATTAGACTTAGCTAATGTATCTACAGATAAACACATTGAACTTTTATCAGGATTCTTACTCAGTGCAAATAATATTACACAAGTTAACGAAATTCATGATATATTCATGAAATACCTAAGCGAAAAAGATTTATTCGTAAATATGATGGATAATTCAATCTATACAAATCAACTTTTGCAAGATTTTATGAAATCATCTGAAAAACTCGATTTAATGCTAGAATGCATACAAAATTTGGAATCACTTAACCAACGTCAAAGATATATTCGTCAAATTGCTTTTCGTTTTGCTTCATTAAGACATGAAACGCAAAAATGCCTTAAAATTCTTTACTCTGTTTACCCAGCTCGTTCACATGATGATTTTCTCGAATTTTCTGCATATGCAACCTCAATTACATCACTTATTTCTCAAGATCAAAACTTTGTTCGTGAATTATTTGAATACGTCATGAATTTAGCAGCAATACTTTCTGGATTCATGCGTGATTGGCTTATAAACTTCGCATCATCCTTTGCACCGCTATTAAAACTCAAATCAGTTCATCCTGCGATTTTAGATTTTGTCAAATTACAAAAGATGCCACTTTCTACAATCCATCACTTCGAATCATCTACAGGAGGCTTATACAACAAAGAATTAAGCCTTTCGGAAGCTCCTTCCCTTTCCAGACCTTATTCATTGTACAAAGAGTGGTTTGTTGACATCAAAAACCTGAATGAGGCCAAATCCCCAGAAAGAGTTTACAATACAATACTCCATTTCTGCCAAACCAATCCATATGACGCTCCAAAAATATTATCTCAGCTTCCTCCTGTTGTTTCTCTACCGTTTTACACCCTGATAGTTGACAAACAACCAGAAGCATTCCGTAATGCTGTAGAAAAGGCTTTTTCATCAGGAAATATCGATATTGCATTAAATGTTCTTGAAAATGTTGCTAGAGTTAATCCAAGACTCATCAAACCACACTTTTCTTCAATATCTAAGCTCGGATTCTCAAGATGCCATACATTAGTTTCATTATTAATAAGAGCAGATATTATTGAGTTCAAAAAACTCTTTATTCACATTCATCAAGCCGAGGAAGAAAAGATAAGAGATATTATACGCGAAGGTATCCTCCAAATGCAAAAACGTCCTAAGACAAGAGAAAATATCTCGTTTGTTCTTCAAGTTTTCACTAATTTCTACTCTGGAGCATCCGGACAGATAAACTGGGCTGCTGTTGCCGATGCATATCCAGGAGATATGGACATCGCTCAGTGCATGCTCTTAACTCAGGAAGATCAAACCGAAAAAAGTGACACGAGGAACTTCACCGCTCCTCTTCTTCAGTGGCGACAGTCATTTCTTAATTTTATCAGGAGATGTCCATCAACAATGCGTCCCTTATCAGCAATACCATATCTCCTTGTTGCTTCTACACTACCAGAGCATGATGAGCTGGAGATTCACAGTTTTTCATCGCTTTTACCACAATCACGCAGTAATGCTGAAGAAATCATTGAACAAATTGCTATATTCGAGTTAACAAGGTCAGTAATTAAAGGAAATCACTCACAACTGGATGCACTGGCGAAATTAAAAATAATGTTCGACTTCGATGACAAGAAAGTTACTTCCTATTCATCAGTATTTGCTCATTGTGCAGTCTGTATCGAGATTGGAGCTCACGATTCCTTAGATTCAATAGTTTCCGCAATGAATTCCACTTCTTCGGTCATTAAAAAAGCCGCAAGCAGAGCAATTACAATTCTCAACACATTCCAGTTCGAACCAGCTAAACAATACGCTAAAAATGATGAAGATACAAATCTGACTGTCAAATTTTTGTCACTTTTGTCAACAATCGGTTCCACATCCAATTATGTTCCACAAGATTCAGACAGCAAGAAATACTTAGAAATGATCAAAACAATTAACGGTTTTGTCAATGACGATTTGACAAAAAATTGCCAACAAAAAATTTTTGCCGATGTAAACATGATTTGTGACAATTTCATGTTACTTAGTTTATCATCATATATTTTGCTTCCTTCCAGGCAAGTATCGAAGATCTCATCCGATAAAATCATTTCCATGCTTGTTTCAAATTCATCGGAACACAAACAGAGGGAATTCGCTCTCCTCGCGATCTCTCAGATGCCGACGGCTCCGGAGTTCGATTATTTCGCTCTTTTCGACAAATATCCGGAACTGTCAAAAAGTGTCATGTCCGTTGCAGTTAGAAACAACAATAATCTTCTGATAAACCACATACTCCAGAAATCAGACGATTATTCGACCATTTTTGCTGTCAAACCGCTCATCACTTACATAGACCAAGATTTAGTTTTGGAGTTCATTAAAAGAAATGCTCCAAAAAGTGACATACAAACATTATTGTTATCGTCCGATGTTTACTCAAATCCAAAACATATAATTGAAGTATGCGGCCAAATAAGGAAAAGTGACATAACCGATTATGTAAACACGACATATGGTGAACGATTAAAGAACAGTTTGATGCGGTTGAAGAACGAAGAAATCGAGCAATACATTTACTCTGATTTCGATGATTTCGCGTTGATCGTAAGTCATTTAATGAATCTCTCAATTTCAAACATTTGTTGGAAGATCGTTAGTTCTGAAAAAGTGACATTTAAATGTATTGTCAATTTTGCATTCAGTCGGAAGAAGCAGTTATTTACTATTATAGAAGGATTGTTTGCTATATTGAACAAAGCGACTGTTTCACAAGTTGGCAAATGCATTTGTTATTTGTCTGTTTTCTTGTTGGTGAGAGAGAACAATCAGCCTTTCAGAGCAATTAAGGAGACTTTGGATTCAAACAGAGATATCTTTGATGAGAAATCAATTGTTCTCCTTCTCCCTGCTTTGATTGCAAATTGTTCAGATATAAGAATTGAACATACATCTGTTTTCCAGAGAATAACAACTGAAAAGTATACTAATGTAATTGACGAAATAATCAATGCAAGTAAATTAAGTAAATAAAGATTTATATACACTTTAATTTATTAAAAACGATACAACACAATTTTTTTGACATTCTCTCAATTTTTTTGACATTCTCTCAATTTTTTTGACAGGAATATTTTTTTGGGAAAAGGCTATTTTAAATCACTATCGTGTACCTTATATTAATGTTATTCTTTTTTAGCAATTACATTAAAGATATATTGATATTACGGGAGCATGTCAGAAAGTGGTGAGTGAACCCTTAATAAGTGTCATATATAATTGAGATACTATCCATCCGGCTGTGTTTCAAATACCTGACAAAGGACGTGAAGCAACATTGAAGACTAAGTCATACAGATGTAGGTATATCAGAAAATTAAAGTTGAATCAATGCTGCAAGTCAGGATTCTCTTAAACTCTCGTAATAGCATTCCAATTCTGAGAATTCCAAAAATATTTCGCTTAAAAAGTGCTTTCTATCGTTCTCCCGCCCCTGAAATTTACTAAAAGATTTCATTTCGTTAGAAACCAATAATTTAGATTAAATTCAATTCATGAATTTCAAACTTGTTTTTAACTCAAAACTTTGATGAGCTTTCTAAAACTAATTCCCGCTTACACTATGGCGGATTGTTTCATGATAGTTCTTATAAGTTTTCTTTCTTTTGGTGTTAGATCGTATATGCTAGGCTATCCAAATGTTATAATTTTCGATGAAGTATATTTCGGTAATTTTTCTAATGCATATCTCACAGAACATTTTTACAGTGACATTCATCCACCATTTGGCAAGCTTTTAATGGCAGGAATTGCCTATTTAACTCAATATCCAGGAAATATCAACTGGGGATACAAAGATATACAAGGATATGATGATAATGAAACAAATTATATTAATCTTCGACTTACGCCTAGCGTATTTTCGTCATTCTGTTCAGTTTTAATTTATTGTTCAATGAGAAATTTAGGATTTTCGATTTCAACAGCAACAGCAGCTTCCTTCCTTACTCTTTTTGATATAACATCTATTGTTGAAGGTAGGTTCATTCTATCTGATGGAATGCTTCATTTCTTCAGCTGTCTTCATATTTTCGCTTTTACATTGTTCTTAAGGAAAACAAGCTTTCTACGAACTCTATTCGCCGGAATTACACTTGGATTTGCATTTTCATGCAAGCTTACTGCTGGTGGTTTAATTCTTTTGGATGGATTATCACAATTCATTTGGCTCTTGAAGAAACGACGTCCAATTGCGAAGATTATTGCCAGAGCATCATTGCTATTAGTCCCATGCTTCTCAATTCACTTAATTTGCTGGATAATCCACTTTGATATCTTAAAATTCAAAGATAACACTGGTGGAGCATATTCGGAAGAAGGATTTTCGCAATATCTATACAATCCCGATATAATGAATATTACATACAAAGGCTGGAGACTTCAAAACCGAAATCACTTAAAAACAATATTTGAAGACTTAGTAAGGACACACCATGCTAACATGAGAATTACAAACCCTCATCCGTGGTCATCCATGCCAATAAATTGGCCTTTTTTACTTGATAAATATGTTATGTTTTATTCAGACGTAGATTACAAATCTATTCGTTGTCATGGATCACCAATGACATACTGGTCCTCATCAGTATTTCTAATTCTCACTCCTTTGCTCTTATTTACCAGAAAACTCGATTGGAGAATTATTATTACATTTTTCGGTTGGGCTTTTTCATATTTACCATTTATTATGGTTCCTCGTGCCATGTACCTATATCATTACATTGTTCCGATGTTTTTCGCTTCAATGAATTTGGCAGCAGTTTCTGAATGCGTTTTGAAGAATTGGCCGAAGATTTCTCTTATATTTAACATTGTTATTTGTGTCCTTTCCGTTACATGCACGATGTACTTTGCTCCATGGGTTTATGGCTATCGGTGCATGGATTGTGATGAAAAACTCGGTTGGATAAGAAGATGGGAGTTCGGACCACCTGATAAAGTTAATTTCTTTGGAATTGATTCAATCAATACAACTCTCATCACCGGATCTTTTGTATAAATGTTATTTTTATAGTTCTTTTAATCATAATCTTTTTATATTTATCATTTATTATATTAAGAATCTTAAGGCTTGATTTAATATAACAGGATATCATTAAATGAAATTTATTATTCAACAATATGCTGACACATAGTCAGAATGGAGCAATATGCACTATATTATAGCATATGATGCCTTATTAATGAAATTTAATCTTTCACATTTTGGAGGAAGCTTATACAGATGAGGCGAATTGGCATAATATTTTGCAGATTCCAGATTCAAAAATTTAATGTTTTCAGAAGATCCCCTTACTATTTGATCAAATTTCTCGAAAAGTACTCATTGAGCATAAGATATAATAATCTATTTAGTAGTTTTAGTTATATATGTATATGAATTTTAACGAAATAAGAAGTACAGAAAAAAACATCAAAGAAATGAATGAAATTACATTAAAAGTCACTTTTTTACACCCGCTTTGTATCGGCCAAAAATTGAATGTAAAAAATTTATCATTTAATTGAATATTAATAACCATAAGTCAGAGTATAACTTTTATTGAATCACATGTATTCAAATTTTCAAATAACGGTCATATCACATAAAATGGCCGAAAGTAAAGCTGCAGCAGCAAGCAACTACCTTCAGCAAACAAAGATTACTGATGGTCTTCAGGAAGATCTCACAAAGATCCTCAATGAGCGCCCAGAAGATCCATTTGGTGCCCTCTCCAAACTCTTAAAGAAGAGAGCTCTTCCACCAGTTATCGATCATGTCAAGGGTCGTGAAGTTTTAGACTCTCGTGGAAATCCAACAGTCGAAGTTGATGTTTACGCTAAATATCTCGGCGATGTTATCTTCGCAGGCCGCTCATCATCTCCATCTGGTGCCTCAACAGGTTCCGGCGAAGCTATGGAACTTCGTGATGGCGATAACCGCTACAACGGCAAGGGCACAAAGAAGGCTGTCGCTAATGTTGATACAGCTATTTCCGAAGCTCTTAAGGGCAAGCCATTCGACTCCCTTCAGGAACTCGATAATGCTCTTATCGAAGCTGATGGCACAGAGCTCAAGACAAAGCTCGGCGGAAACGCTACAACAGCTACATCTTTCGCTCTCGCTGAAGCTGCAGCCAATCTCGAGGAGACACAGCTCTTCCTTTACCTCGCAAGGCAATACTACGGAGGCCAGATCCCAGAAGGCAAGAAGTTCCACATGCCAGCTCCATTCTTCAATATCCTCAACGGTGGCAAGCACGCAGGTGGCAACCTCAAGCTCCAGGAGTTCATGATCAATCCTAACCCAGCCAAGTACCAATTCCCAGATCAGCTTCGTGTTGCCGCTGAAGTTTATCAGAAACTTGGCCAAATCCTTTCCAAGGTCGACATTTCATACAAGAACCTTGGTGATGAGGGTGGCTACGCTCCAAAGCTCGAGTCTCCAGATGAAGCTCTTAATTACATCGAAACAGCCATCAAAGAAGCCGGCTACCAGCCAGTTGAAGATGTCAGAATCGCTCTCGATGCAGCCTCCTCCGAATTCTACAATACAAACCAGGAACATCCAAACATGTACGAAGTTGAAGTCGGAAACTTCAAGACAGGCGAAGAGATGATCCAGTACTGGAAGGATCTCGTCGAAAAGCACCCAGCCATCATCTCTATCGAAGATGGCCTCGATGAAAAGGACTACGAAACATGGGCTAAGCTCAATGAGGCTCTTGGTGACAAGATCCACCTCGTTGGTGATGACCTTTACACAACTAACCCGAAGACAATCGCTAAGGGTCTTGAAGGAAAGTGGTGCAACGCTCTCCTCCTCAAGGTCAACCAGATCGGTACAATTTCTGAGGGTATGCAGGCTGCTCGCCTCATCCTTGAGAAGGACCAGTGGGTTATGGTCTCTCACCGCTCCGGAGAAACAGCTAACTCCGTAATCGCTGATCTCGCTGTCGGTATCGGAGCTCAGGCCATCAAGACTGGCTCTTGCGCTCGTGGCGAACGTATCCAGAAGTACACAAGACTCCTCCAGATCTACGAATACCTTCAGGAACACAACCTCCTCGAGTAAAAACTTTTTTTTCGATTTTCTATATTAACCAGAATTGTATTACTAACAAATGTTTTTTCAATCAATGAGATTAATATTTTATATAAATTTTCAAAATATGTAATTTGATACTTGAAATATGAATTATTGGCCTATAAATGAGTTTTCAAGGATCATATGCTCTTTGGAATATTAGATTCTCTACGAAAATAACTCTTACGCATTTTTTTCTTAGAATACACTGTTATAATATTTAAGTTTACAAGCAATCCATGGAAATTTAATAGTAATAATCAGTTGAAAACATTATATTCTTCTTTCTCAAAAGAAATCAGAGTATGATGGCTTTATTTACCATAAACATTCATATCCATCACCAGTATTCTATTTACTTTATCTGTTTAAGGCAATGTTCTATATATATATTTTGATTTAAAAATGATTAGTAAATTATCAATACAATACAAAAACATTTTAAATAACAAACATAAATTAGCAGCAGCAATAAAGGCCGCAATATTTTGCACAGCATCCATCGTCTTCTTCGTCTCCTTGTCTTCCATCGATGATCTGCTTTGCCATCTTCTTTCCAGACCTTGCACTAATTCTGCAAAGGAATATATTCGCAATGATACCAATGATTGCAATAATAAGGAACAAAATAAGTAATCCCAAACCAAGTTTTGGCCATGTGATACAAGGCGTTCTTGATGGATATGGAGTAAATGATGGAGAAGGAGCAGTTCTCTCTGGTGTATAAGCTGGTGTTGCCGGAAATGTTGGAGTAATCTCTGGAGTTGGTGCAAATGTGGCTGTAACAGTTGGCCAAAACGTTGCAGTAATAGTTGGCCAAAATGTCGCGGTTCTCGTCGGCCAAAACGTAGCAGAAATAGTAGGAGGCTTCGAGGCAGTTGGGGAAACTGTATATTGTGGAGTAACTCCTGGTGTAAGAGATAATGTGGCAGCGAAAGTTGCAGTAACTGTAGGATGAAAGGTGGCAGAGATGGTTGGAGACAGTGTAGGGAATAAGGAACGAGATGCTGTTGGAGTAAACGTAGCTGTAGCTGGTCGCCAGGCTGTTCCTCCTTTAATATAAAATATATTTCTGTAAAGTCCGATTAATGAAACATTAACCTTCTCTCCGGTATCAATGGAGTCAACTGTAAATGCATCGGTTTCATTTCCAGCTTCAAAACGGCAGAATTCAACGTTAATTTTCATTAAACCTTCACGGACAAGGGTTGAATAAATGCGACTGTAAAAAACATAATCATCTATGCCTGTACATTTGTAAAAAAGCGATGAAACAAAATAATTTGGTTCAAGATTCTTCTGACCATTTTCGCCAAGGTCAGAATGATAAATTGCAGGACCTACATTGGCCGTACACTCTATATAATCTGTTCTAAAGGTATCTAGCTGACCTCCTATCAAGTATATTGCTCCGCCCATGTATTGAGCAGTGCAGCTCTGATAAAGGCAGGAATTGGATCGTAAAAATGTACCAGTAGAACGTACACCTCCTCCATTTTCATCTGTGGAGCAGTAAATAAACGTGCATGACCAAAGTTGAAGTTTTTTATCTGTTTTAATCGCACTTCCGATACAATTTGTAAAATCAACTGTTTTAATCCATGTATTATTAGTATTAAATGTTGTTGTAGTCATTAAAGGATATGCAGAATAATAGACAACGTATTCTGATGGAATCGAGCTAAATTTTAGTGGAGACTTTAAAAATTTGGAAAATTTAGAGTTTGTAATTGTTTCACTACCTAAATTAGTCTTATATAAGAAATTTGAAGCGAATCTTGAGACTTTTACGTTATTTAGTGCTAAATTCGTGAAATTTGAATATTTTTGTTGCAGTAATAAGGGAGATTTACTCAAATGTTGGTTTATTGTCAATGATCTGATGACGAGTTCCCTTGATTTCGCCAGAGCGAAAAAAAGGGGAATCATCAGGAGATTTTTGATTTTATAAAATTTTTTTGACCGTTTATAAAAAACATGAAAATCGCATTTTTATTTAAATTCATGATTGATAAACTTCTGAAAGGAATAACTATTACTAAAACACCAAAATAATAAAGAATTTCATTAAAAATCGAATTCAAAATCGCCAATTAATAAATAAAATAGGAAATTTTACTTACCAATTCATATTTTAGACAAAGTTTAAACAAATTGCGAAATGGCCAAAGAAGTAATACATACATTTAATTTAAATATCATCACAAATGCAACGCGAATGATAGAAAATTTCAAATTTCTCTTGGTTTCATTGTGTAAACTTGATAAGATTTATACCATAGGATAATTTTATGAAAATATTAAAGATAAATAAAATTTGCACCATTATTAACTCTTATCAAGACAGCAAATATATTTCATAAAGTAAAAACAGATAAGAAGGTTAAAAGAAGTTATTTTTTTTAATTAAATAAATAAAAATTAACATATATATAATAAAGTTAAGCAGCGAATGATTCGAACGAGTCTTCCTCATCCTGCTGTTCCTCAGAGAAGTTGAGTTCCTCACTCATACCGACCTTGCAGAAAATGAGTGAAATGAGGATTCCGAAGACAACAACGAAGAAGAGGATGAAGAAAGCGAATGTTACCCAAGCAGCTATTTTCTCTGCCTTTGTTAGTTCGGCTTCAGCTACAGATGTTGGGATTTTGATGTAATCGAGGTTGCAACTCGAAGTATTAGTGAAATTCTGGTAGACAAGGATGGAATCATTTGTAGAGATATTTGGGATAGTGTTAGTCATGCATGATCTGCGAATTGCCATGGAAGAATAGTTAGATAAAGAAAGTGGAATTGAAGCATTAACAAAAGCAACGGCAAATATTGATGCATGGCTTGCATTAGTGTATGTAATTAAGGCATCGGTCTTTGCTGCTGCATTAAATTCAACAGATTCGAAACTTGAAGCAATTGAATCTGCAATTTTGATGTAAGGTATACCTTTATGCGAATCTTCCACGCTTGTAACGGTCATTAACTCAATTGTTGAGTTTGTAGCATCAAACGAGAACAAAACTGCTTGTAAAGTGTTGGTAGTGTTGGTAGTAGTGTTGGTAGTGTTAGTAGATTCTTCAGTTGTATTTGTTGATTCAGCAACTGGTCCAGGATGTATTTTAATGTTAGTGTTGTTGATAATTACTGTAGAAGAGCTGGCATATCCGATTCCTGCCACTCCACCGGTAAAGCCAGTGATATTTGTATTGTTGATCTGGAAATCTGAGACACCGGAAATGTAGAAGAGACATGCATTTGTGCCGGTGATGTTAGTGAAGGTGCAATTTGAAATGAAAATACGAGGTCCTGTTGAGTAAATAAGGGCATGGCCTGATTGAATATTTAGTTTTTGTGCTTTGCAGTTGGCAATGCGTAAACCATTGCCAGTACTTGTTATTTGGCTCGGCTCAGTAATGTCTATTTGTTTATCGACATCATAATAGCTATCAACAACAGCAAGCACCATTGGGGCTTTCAGTTTGGAAAATGTAGATGAAAAGATGTTTAAGTTGGATCCTTTCTTCATAAAAAACAATGTATCAAATGTCCTTGAGAAAAAACCTTTTGAAAACGTAGTGTTATGGCCAACTTTGTTAACATGGAACGGAGAGCCATGCATTAAATTGGAGATCGCTAGTGATATGTATGTAGTATTTATCACCATTCACTAAAAATTTTATTTCTAATGGCACCGCGCGCCCCTAATTTTATACAATTTTGATAAAACAACAAAATACACTTTGGATTGAAATATTAATTACTGAAGCATAGATCTGCTATTCGCAATGATTTATTTGAGATGAGGTGCAATTTTTATGTTTTCACTCAAAAACTGACAATAACAATAAAATTGATTTTACGCCCTTTGAATTCATAGTTTACAATTGGTTTTTATGGCCACAGAAACTTAATCCTTTTGATGGCCAAGACCCCAGATAATAGCTTCTCCTGGCTAGATTATGTTAAATATTGTTGGAAGAATATTGTTTTTTTGCAAAAGGTTTAATTTGAATTTAATATTCCTTCATAAAATGACATTATTGTATGTGAACTGCATTCATGTATAGCACTAATTTTATTTGTATTCTCTCCAAACTGTATCTTCTCGATCATATTTACTTCATTGAATAACTTTTCATACTATATAAGGCTGAAAATGCAAACTTGAATTTGCCTCTTCGGAGATAATTTCTCACTGTTAGTCAAATATCTATATATATGCTTTTTAGGAAATATGGATCAATGACATTTATTTGCTTTTGGTACAACATAACTGCTACATGCTGCTAGCATGCAACTATGAAACTCTATATTGTATAAGGAATATGTGTTAAATATTAAATAATTTTTTCATAATAATTGAATTTTATGTTTGAAAAGCTATATAGATGTACAAATAAAATAAATGTAGTTACAATAAGCTGCAGCATGTAGACTTTGCGCCCTTATCTGCATTTTCAACTTTTGAAAGCTCTCTATCCTTCGAAGGGAGAGGTTCTGCATTTTGCGTCTGAAGAGATGTACAGTTAACTTGTTTTTCTGAAAGTTTTTGAGCTGCATCAATGATTTCAAGCATATCTTGGATATTGCGGCCAACATCTGGATGGTTTTTAGTTATATGCAGAACAATTCCATCGGGGTTAATCAAAGCTGTACCTCTTAGGCAATGGCATTCATCTTCAAGATAAAAACCGTATTTTTCAGCAACTGCATGGGTCAAATCTGATGCAAGAGGATACTTAAGCATTCCAATTCCGCCATCTTTACGATCTGTCATTGCCCATGCATTGTGTACGTAGACAGAATCTGTCGAAAAGCCAATAATAGAGCATTTGAGCTTGTTGAACTTATCGAAGTTATTGTTCAACTCAACAAGCTCAGTTGGACAAACAAAGGTAAAATCTAATGGATATGAGAATAAAACAAGCCATTTTCCTTTGTAATCAGAGAGCTTGACTGTATGGAAGTCCATATCTGGACCTAATGACTGCATTGTGAAATCAGGTGCCTTCATTCCTGGCTGCAATGGGATTTGCTCACTCATTATTATAATTAGTCACTCAAAAAATAATATTATCTCAATTAAATAACGGTTATTTTTGAAATGATTTGTATGATAAAAATCTTTTCATGTTATTTCCTTATTAAATATTAAAACTTTATTAAAATATTTTTTCAATGATGTCACAAAAATTACAAACCCTCGATCGGGATCAAAAGTGCCATTCTTTTCAATTTAGTTTTATTTTTTCAAAATCCCTTACATTCATCATCCTTTTCAAAGAGTAAGTCAGTGAGGTATACAATTTAATTCTAGCGTAAATGTTACTCTCATAACCAAAATTCAGATTGAGAATTTTCTGCATTTATCAATTACGCTCTATTTTTATTGAAACATTAGATCTTCTCAACCATGATTATATAATTCATATATGCGATCAATGAGATATTTAAACTCACTCGAAAAACTGGAAATTTATCTAATATAATTGATTTTTTGTGCAACGCCAATGATCACGTATAACTTTATATCAAATAAGTTCTTCGAACACTGGCTATTGTGCATATTTCACTAAACACATTTCAGATTGAACTTAATGAAACTAAATACATACTGTTCATTATTAACAATGTGTCTCGATTTTGACGAATATTTAGATTTTAATGGCATTATATCATAATTTATAATTCCTAAATTTCCATTCTCATTTTATGGAAATATCTACCCATTTGATACAAATGTGAGTATTTTGAAAGAAATATTCTTGAAAAAAATGGTGATTTCGCACATGTTACATGCTTAATCTGATTAATTAGCATATTTGTTTTCAAGAATTAAATGCAATTCCACCTATTTAAACTATGAAACGGTAGAATTATAGATATGGAAGTATGTATTCAATTATTATGCTTATTAGGAAAAATAATCATCACAGCAGAGTGAAAAACTCTACTTTTAAGTTACATAAATTGAATGGTTGTAAACACAGCTAAATTTTTCACGTTTTTTAGAAAAATTTTTTTTTCTGATGATTGATGATGATCCCGTTAGTAAATTCTATCTCGGCAATTCCAATGACCCAAATGATATACTTAAGAAGCAAATTGTAGAGAAAGCTCTTTCGGAAAGTTTGCAACTCAGAAAACTTTCAAAAAGACTTGATGACATTTTCTTTGAAAAATCCAGCCAACCGAGTACTTCTCAGTCATCTCATTCAGGAGAAGAAGAGGATGCATCTGCTCATTCAGAATCCTCTTCTGGAGCTGGTTCTAATTTATCTGAACAAGAAATAGATTTTCTTTTACAAAATATTGTTCAGCAAGAAGAGCAAGAAAGTCACAATGACAATGAAGAAGCCCAAGAAGATAATATTGAAGAAGAAGACCAAAATGAAGAAGATGATCATGAACTTGTTTTAGTTTTGGGACATGACGAAGAAGAGTCATTCGCAGAAGAGGAAGAAGAAACCAACTCCACTCAAGAAAGTGGAAGAGTTGAACATAATTCTGTAAATTTAGAAGCTTTCTTTTCAATTATGGAATTCTTCTCTAATCTGCTGCCTTCAGCCCAGGATAGTATCCCTTTCGCAAGAGATTCTCAGGCAAATTATCAATTATTACATTTATTTTCAATTCTCACTGAAGTACAGAAGAAATCTATGACCACAGACCAGGCCATTAAATATGTATATGATTTAATGGAAAAAATCAAAGGAGAAAACCAGCAAAATCCAAATTGAAATCAATCTTCAAACAAACATGTTATTTATGCCATGCGTTCAATCAGCATACGAAAAGTATTTAGTTTCTTTACTGCATCAATGTATTTTATTCATAATTTACAAAATTTTCTATTTCCTTACTTCTTTTTATTCAAAATCATACAAAATGTTTGTTGTACACAGAAGTGAATGCTATCTCTTATACTTATCATTTACAACTACAAATAAAAATCATAAATTTTGACAAGATTACAATATCCGGCCATGGGTTGTCCAGTTTACTAAGAGCAAGTCATCGAAGACTGCTGCTATGGCATACAGAGTTTTGACTCACCTCAGACCACAACCAGATGAAATTAACTTTGTTACAGCTTTGGAGCAGTTAGATGATGAAGTTATTCAACCAGAACTTCTTAAAGCATTGTTTTACGTCACAGATTTCCCTAACTCCAGAAGATTTGCTGCCAAGTTAATCAGATTTGCCAAAAACGACGAAGTTGCATTCGACGTCTTATGTGCATTTGCAGCCACACCAGCCAACATGAAGACCGTTGCAAATGACCCATCATGGTACGTCTATGACGGCCTTCCAACCATTACTAACTCATTCAAGATGCTTCTCTATTTGTTCACTGTTCCAGAGGTTAAGGACACAGTTCGTAATTCACCACACTTCCCAACACTGTTACTTAAAATTGCGAGAACATTATTAATAAATATATCAGTTTATCAAATATTTATAATAAATGCAATAAACTTTCTAAGAGCAAACATGTAATATACCATAAGAAACAAAAAAAAATCATTATATTTACTATCTTTCTCTTCCTTCAAGAATGATTGTAATATGTTAATATAAATATTTGTTTAAGGGTAGAACTCTCATAATTTTCGAATATAAGTGTGTTTCGCCTAAACATTCTTGGAATGCCAACGATACTTCCCAATGCGAATAAAAAATATTTAGGAATACTATACTATACTTTGAAACATTTCTTTATTAACTGATGTATTGTGAGATATGATAATACTTTAATATAAAATCCATTGGATTTTAATTTGATTGATAGATAATGGTTAGTTTTAATAGTTTTACCTGATCATACTCAAAAGGAAGATTAGAATCAATTTGTATATGGATAGGTTTCATAGCATTGAATTTTGAACTTTCTGTGAAAAGTTATAATATTACCCAGATTTTCCTTACTTTTACCACTCCCCATGTAATTTCTGGGGAAAACGATAATTCTTTTTTTTTATGGATGAATAGATCGTTTTCCTAGAAAGGGCCTCATATCTCTGGCTAAAAAGAGTGTCAGATCCTAAATAGATTATTGATCTAGTGTACAAATCCAATAAAAAGCCTATTTTTTTGGCTTTTTTGGTGCTCATTTTTTCGAAGATCTACATGAATATGGGGAAACCATCGGATTTTTTTGGTTAACCCACATCTTCATGTAGTCTGGACTATCTTTCCTCGAAGGACCTCTTTACGGGTGTAAAAACTCATAAAGTTCTCAAAAGATTCATTCTCGATCTCCATGCTGAAAGAATTTACAATAAAAAAGAGATCTACGCATCAAACTACAGCCATAAATGAACTGAACCCCTAAAGCTCAGCTCTTAGTTTATCAAAAACGTCGAAATCCTTCTCATTGCAATCAAATTTTCTCAATAACTCATAAGAAAAATCGAATTTTGATTAAGCCGATGTTATAGGTATCACAAATACTACAAACTTGAGCAATATCGAAATTGCCAGCAAAAGTTTGAAATTGCATTGCTCATATTTGTTTTGTAAACTAAAAATCTGCTTATATTATTCATTAATTTTTTATATATTATTCATATACTTTAATAAAAACAATACTATTTCACCTTAAAAATGAATTTCATAAGTCAATATTATTTTTTTGAAAATGTATCAATTTTCGATTAAAACAACATGAGAATAAAATTTACGCAAAATTATTTTAAAAAATGGTTTTAAAAATTTACAATTGATGAAGAATAAGATTGCAAGAAGTTTTGAAGTTTAATTTTAAGAAAAAAAATTCGGATATTATTCATGGATCTAAGTAATCTGATATTTGAGTATCGGCACTATGCATAAAACATATATTTATAGTTGTTTTGGATTTTTATGATTTTAAATATATTCAAATTTGGCAATCCAATAGATTTTTAAAAAATAGGTAAATAAAAATAGATTACATATGCAGCAGATTTAGAACATGAAACAAATCTTATAGTGACCCAAAAAAAATTCATGATCCAAAAAAGAAAAAAATGGGTAAATGGAAATCAAACCTTGGCATAATGAATCATTATGTATGATGTTTCCACTACACCGGCAGTTCGAAACATACCCTTGGTGGTTCTATTTAATAGCTACTCCCAACGATAGGCGGTGTCCCCAGCTTTAGAGGGGTGGTCAAAGTAAGGAAAATCTGGGTAGAAAAAATTTAGATCTCACATTATTTGATGTGAGATAAAAGTGACAAATGTAGCTTATCAATGATAAGCTATTCCGGCTTTTCAAATATTAAAGGGGATAATCCAGTTATATATATTTCACATAAAGATTCCAACTTACATGTTTCACATTGTGATTTTAAAGAATGTGAAAAATATACTATTTTTTCATATAAAAATGAAAATCGAGGTGGAGCATGCATTTTGCATATTGGAAATAATATATCATGTGAGTATATATCATTGTGTGCATGTTACTCCCCATACCAAGCTATTATTTTTTCTATAAACCAAAATAAACCAGAAAATTCTCATTTTTATAATGAAATTAGTTTATCTAATTGTTCTTGCTCATGATGTTTAGTTCTAACAGATTATTGCCCAGCGTATTTCCATAATCTAAATACCTCGAGAGGATATATGAATATCTATGTAGCTTTCCATTCTGGTTGGGGATCTGTGGGTGGCGATTCTATATTTTGGATTATACACAATATGACATGTTTTGCTGTGATTGGACATAATAATAGAGCAATTAATTATGATTATATTGAACTTATTTCGAATAATAATCAATATTTGATATTCTATTTTATTCGTAATGATCACTATTATGTATCTAATTCTACAATAGTTGGAAATAAAATGGGAAAATATGGTTCGGGAACTTTAACATTTAGAAATTGTATATACGACAAAAAAGATTATGTTGATATAGGTCCGAACTGTGTTTTTGTGCAAACATATAGTACAAACATCTCTCTAGACTGTGTGAATTATTTAGATAAAAAAGTCAGTAATATTTTAAAATATTCTGCATGTATTTCCTATTCGTTCCTGATAGTTAAGATCGCCACGATAAATATATTTTTGATAGCTAACATTAACCATTCCTACTAGGCCTTCCTCCAGATATTCAACGGAATCTAAACTAGGAACTTGTATGCACAATAGAAGTAACATATAAAATTTGTCTTATACTCAGCCATGGCATTAATATTGTTCAAAATATACTTGAAATATTGTTGCGATGTTACTCTAACATGAGATACCACTTTCGCTGTTCAATAATTAAAGATTTTTTCCAAAATTAAGAAACTCTCAGTGTGATAATGGTGTTTGTTTTGTAAAAGATTTTCTTGAACTCCAATGACCAATTTGGATTTCAATTTTTATGAGGCTCTCAATATTTGAAGTCAACCGATAAATGTTTTTCATTATTTCTCATTGATTTTTGAGCTCTTCAATAATTTTCAAAGGTATTTCTGGCCGGTGTGTGTTATTAAAGAAAAGGCTGGTGTAAAATTTTTGAAATCAAAAAATAAAAGCAAAAAAATGGATGCAGGGGAGATCGAATCCTCGGCCTCAACAATGCAAATGTTGCGCTCTACCACTGAGCTATGCACCCTTGACAGAATTTGTCCAAAAGGAGTATTTTTGAAGAGTTTTACATCATGATCAAATGTGAATTTGTACTTACGATGGAACTGAAGGTGATGAGGCAAGAACTATACATTAAGGTCCTATATACTTTAGTTTACACAAGGAACTATTCAGTTACAAAGCATGAACCCAAAGGCATGCTGCTTTTTTATGAATTTGAGTTCACTAGGCACATACCTCAGGTTATCACCTAATAGGCACCTACGTAATCTCTAATATAGGGAAATTTTGTGTTAATTTTCTGAATTAATAAATTTTATCAAATTTAGATGGAACTGAAGGATAATTTATAAATTATACACATATGAGCATTCGATTCCCTATAGAATATTAATTACATAATCGGAATTGAAAGCATTGAGAAGAATTTCGAATAAAAATTATGTGTTTTGGATTCCATTTTAATGTAAGTTTCAAATCCAAAAAGCTTAGGGATTGTCAATCTTAGAACTATGATCGAAGTTATATTGGTGCGATGCGCCGGTAGAATTAATTCAATTTTCTTTTTACAAAAAAAATAATATGAGTACAACATTTATAACAAAGAATAAGAAAATCATAGAGAAAATAGAACCATTTCTTGCCACTGATGAAGAGATATTGATTTGCGAGGAAGTAACTAAACATCACGCGCATGGAGGAAAAGATTCGAGAATTCTCTTACTAACAAACCTTAATTTTTCACTTGTAAGGATAAAAGCATTTGGCAATCCTATAAGGAGTCATGATTGCTCATTGCTTACATTGAAAAAGATCAAATATCAAAATCCAGACCAATTTTCTTTAAATTTCGGCAACGAATTAGCATTTTCATCTCACGATGCTCTTCAGATATGTGAAACAATACTTTATCACTATGCAGTTTTATATTATGCCAATCCTGCACCAATAGAAATTGAATCTCATCCTAGCACAGCATTGCAGCTTCCAAAACTCACAACACGCCCGCACGGCTTGTGCATGATCAGACTTCGTTCTTTCGCAACCAAATACAAATTCAAACTTAATTCAACATTAGAAAGGTTTTTCAAAGAATACGACGCTAGATTATTGCCGCAGATGAAACTTACTTCTCAGCATATTCCAGACAACAATCTGGCAACAGCGCAAATCATTGCTATGGAGCCAAACGTAAATAACATTGCATTTGATAATTTCTATCCAAAATCAATCGACACATTTACTAAAAGGATCATAGAAAGCATGAAGAACCTTGTTTCCATCACATTCTCTAACTATACCGAGTCTTTTACCACAATTGATACAAAAATCACTACAGCTGAAGGATCCAAGCTTGCTGAGCTCTGTATACAGAACTGCAGCTATGGATTCTCTTCCTCACTCATTACAGCCCTTTCTAAGTACTCCGGACGTATTCAATCCGTGAAATTTGAAAGATGCAAATTTGAGAAGGACCATGTTCGTTCTTTGTTCTCTTCTCTCCATAAGTATCCGTCATTCATGAAAATCAAGTACTTTGCCCTCAACGATGGCACTGTAGACCACATTGATTTGAATGATTTCCACAGCTTGTTCAGCAGGCTTAGATACTTAAAGTACCTCATTATCAATAAGAGCAACATCGATATATCCCAGATTCTTGTCCATATTTTCAAACACGCCTCAATTCTTGAAAATATCTGTATCCAAAACTGCAGATTCTTGGAACCGTTGGATGAATCTGTTCCTGTGCCTCCATGTATACAAATGATCGATATCGGAGAGAACCAAATCTCTCCGGAAGGAATTGGATCATTATTTAGAGTTTTGTTCACAAATCCGAGAAGAAACACCGTAACAATTTACGCCAGTAAGATTGCAAGTACAAGCAACATGTCAGAACTTATTGATGCAATGTGTATCAAAAATGCTTTGCCAATTCTGGCCGAATTCAGGTTTAACAGAAACGAAATCACTCCAAATAGTCTTAAAAAATTATTGGACTTCTTGAGAACCCAAAGTACCCTTAAATATTTGGCATTAACAAATTCTATCACGGATGACATCGAAGAATGCTTCGAACACCTCTCAAAGTTCGTCAATGATGGTCATGTGATAGGTATTGAGATGCTTTCTACACCTCCGAACACGGAATACAGTGCAGAACTGATTAAATTCCTTAAATCAATTGTTGGTGCAAAGAATTTGCAGATTTTGGCAGTTGATAGGAGTTCTATTGGATCAGAAGGTCTTGCAGTCCTTAAAGAACTCATCCAAGCCAATGAAACATTTTATTCGATATCTTGTGATGGAATTGGAGCTTCTTCCCTTCAAGATCTGACTGATTTCTATCAGTTCGTTGCGGATTGCAGCCATTTAACGAACGTATTGATTCCGAAAATCGATTTCCAACAATTCGAACAAAATCCTCTTCAATTGATCCCAGGATTGCGATTTAAGACACCTCCGATGTCCGCACAGATGAGATTGAAGCTCTACCAGAAGATTTCGACAAGATTATTAAACCAAGATGGACCAAGACCATTAATAGAGGTTCTTCAAGATAGTGGAGTGAACAGCCGTTCTCAGTTGACTAATCCTCTTGAAGAGATGATGCTCTATATCCATAAAATGATGGTTGTAAACGGTCATAAGATTCCAAACTTCGGAGAAAAGAATGCTTTCGATTTAGACACCAACAACGCATTGGTTACAAGGGCTGGATTGTTAACAACGTCGTCAGTCACGACAACAGCAACAAAACAAAATTTTTCTGATGATGAAGTAGAAAATCAGTCAGAAAGCGACGAAGAACTCGAAGATGAGGATAAGAAGAATGACGACGACAAGATACAAATACCAAATTCTGAAGATTTGACAGAATTATTCCTTGAAAATTTGCAAACTTCATTAATACCATGTATCTCCAACAGATACAGGAACCATCAGTCCAAACTCAATGATGACGTGATGCTAGATACCGTCAGAAACTTGGTTGTGCCGAAATTGGAAACTGTTAACCCTTCAAGGTTGGCAACGGCTTCTCCAAGCAAATTTGAGTTGTCAAAGATCGGAGGACAGTAAATTGTAAGTTATTGATTTTATGTGCGTAAATTATTTGGAAAATAAAAAATTTATGTTTAGTTTTATAAAAATAACAACTTCTTTTTCACTGAACTCGGCAATCTTAAAATATTTTCAACATTAAATTAGTAGGTTTATATAAATCAAAATATACCTCAATTTTTTTATGGTGTTCAACTTTGGGTTAATAAGTAAACTCTTAATTTCATTGTTTTTAGGATAATCACAAGAGATCACATCCTCAAAAGCTAAATTCCAAGTTAAAGAGAATCAAATTCAACAAATATTTGATAGTTCTAAGTATATAGCTTTTCATTGAATATTTTAGGAGAATTACGGTAATATGGTCCATGAAAAGGGCAAAGAATTGAATTTGATTAGAAAGATGATCAATAGATTCATTAAAAAGATTGAATATCATTTAGTTAATCTATATGACCGACTACTTTCAATGCTGCAAGATATCCACTTGTCGATCTAGTCTCAAATTTGTACAAAAATTTTAGTTGATAAGAATTGTGAGAAAAATAATCGTTTTATAAAAATTAGACTCGATTTGGAACAAGATCATGGAGAAAAATGCATCAACTCCCAACCAAACTAAAGGAAACACATCAACAGATTCTAGCTCTGTCCAAAATCAAAACTCAAAAAACGATAGTCAGCCAGCTTCTTTAAATTCATTTAATAGTGAGCAAGATACTGTCGATTCTTTCCCTTTCAATCCATTTTCATCTACAGCAATTAACGAAACTCCTTCTCCAGTGCAACCTCAACAAGATATTCCTCCGATACCAAAACCACAAAAATTAAGGGTTTCAATTCCATATTCTGTAATCGTTTCTCCAGAAAATGTTGCTCCTCTGCATCTTCAAATCGATCCTGCAGATGATTCGACGACTTATACTGATATGCTTGAGCTTGCTGAATCAGAAGCTTTTACAGAAGGTGCTTTCGACTTTACAGAGCTTGCAACTCAAGATGATCCAATGTCTTCTGCGGATGCCGCGTTTGCATTTTTGAAGCAAATCAATGCTCAGTAGTATTATTATTCCCTTTCTTTGTTAATAATTAATAAATATGTTCTATTTCTATTAATATTTTATAACAAAGATAAGCAATTTTAGCAGATAAAATACTATTATTACTCAAATGAGATGATAATTGTAGATTTTATGATATGGTTGAATATTAAATCATTAATATATTCTAATCAATGATTTACAATTTTCCAATTTTGGCTTTTTAAATCAGAAAATTGAAATTAATTTTGAAAAATTCCAAAAAAAATGTGAAATTTAAAAAATCAGTAACAAAAACAACGAGATGAATTGATGACTTTTGAAATCTTTAATTTTCTTGAATCAGACCAAGTAGCTTATTCAACCGGATAATGATCAACAAGTATAAATCCGTCAAAATGGCAAAGAATTTTAATTCATTTCTTTTAATATTTGATCTTTCATAAATATTTGCTAACCACTTTAATTACATAAACCATGGAATATGAAATATGCAGTACTTCAATTCCATCTCGTATCCCTATTTTTGATTTTTAGTCAATCAAGGATTTATTTCACATATACATAGATGAACTGAAGTACAGGCTTATGATGCTATAACCTAGTCTCCTAATTTCAACGAGAGGAAAGATTTTCCTTATTTCTCATATTGCAACGTTTAAATCTTGATAAAAACATATGTTGAGTTATCCAGTTAAAAATATACATAATGATGCCACTCATTCACGCTGAGTATCAACATTGCAAATTCCTTTTTATCAATCCTAATTAATAACGATTCCTCTATAATTTTCATCTTACCATTATCGATTTCCATACTATTAGTGAGTCCCAGAACCGTACGC
Source organism: Trichomonas vaginalis G3 (assembly GCF_026262505.1). Lineage (NCBI taxonomy): Eukaryota > Parabasalia > Trichomonadida > Trichomonadidae > Trichomonas > Trichomonas vaginalis. Next base: position 9,993,454 of record NC_067206.1, on the reverse strand, counting down.
CATTTTTCATTTTATCAGACGATAGACATTATTTAGTCAGACCGTAAATAAACAGTTTATTTTAATTTACAAAGTTTGAGGGTTTACATCTATTATTTATTTTTTCTTGAAATAATGATTCAGAGACAATAAATTAGCATATATATTTTTGTACCTATAAATTTTGAAAAGAATATTTTTATCAGAAATCTTCCTTACAAAAATTACATTCAAAATCTCGGATTTATAAAAACTTAATTATTGTGTGTGGCATCTCAAATATCTCACGAACAATTTAAATATAAATCCACACTACATTCAATTTTATAATGAAAGGGTATGACTACCTCTCTAACATGGAAGTATTAAACTCTTTCATTACTTTTTGTAGATTTTTCGATGATCTTGGTGCTGTGAGTACTTTGCAAGTAATTGGACAACATCTGATCGCAATTTTGAAATTAATATTAATATATTGTCAAGTTTTAGCTTCAGTTGTTATAATTATCAAAGCAAAAAACTGTGAACACCACGATATATCACTTCATTACTTTAGAGAAGCTTTCGGTTTGTGTTATTATTCCAAAGTTGAATCAATCTACTCGGTACGTTCCTTGTATACATTCATTATTATATTTATTTTATCATTAATATCAATATTCATACGTCTTCAACAGAAATTTCTTAAATCTATCATGCCAATGCCTGCATTAATTTTCAATACTTTCTATAATATAATATCACCGCTTTTAATGACATGTATATGCATCGGTTTAACTTCTTCTTTGTTTAATTTTGTACGTTCAACAAATTGGAATGCTTTGATTATTACTTTCCTTTCTGGGCTTTCATTGCCTTCATCTATATTCGCACTAATTCGCCTACTAACAGATTCAAGAATGGAGAAGTTACCATATATTACTCCGAATTACATTTTAACAATGAAAACTTTTTCTTTTTATTTATCATCAATAATAGGATTAATCTACATAGAATACTCAAAGGATGAACAAGTGTCTTCGGTTTTCATAACAATCGTACTTTTTATTGCTGGAATAATTTTATTGTACAATATTTTCAAAGTACCAGTGTATTACAACTCATGGCACTCTTTTTTATCCATTCAAATTGTTTTTATGGAATGTGCATGCTTGATGACAGTCTGTATTTCAAGATTTAAAAGACTAGGTTCATATGAATCGGCATTAAGGATTCTCATGGCTAATGGCGTATTTGTGGTACTTTCATTGTTACATACCTATGTAAGCAGATGGAATTTAAGAAGATTATTGAGATCTGTTGAATGGATTGATCCTAAGAAGTATTCTCCAGCAAGATTAACACGTATCTTATGCGTTGCTGATATTAGAAAGGATCAATGTAAGTTCCCAAGAAACTTTCCTGAAGTAGTTTTACAAACTTATCCAGGAAATCCTTCTGTAATTGTGTTTTCTATTTTATTTAAACTATATGATCCATCAGCACATAAGGAATTACTTGAATTTGCTGAAAATCTCTCAATGTTCTACTCAACAAATAAATATTTAAGTTCAATGTTGCGTTCAATCATATTCATTGCATCAGGAACCACAACAACTAAAGGAACAAGCATTTCCTCATCTCTTTTATCTATTTGCTACAAACTTGAAGAACAATATTGGTATTATGTAATTCAAAACAACACAAAGACAGCACAAATGGCATTTCATGATCTTACACAACTTGTTCAACGCGCAAAACCTTTCTTTGAAAGACATAATGCTGTTATTGGCGGTAATGAAGATTTTTCAAAATATATCACTTTGCGACCAGAAAATTATGAAGATAAAATCATGGCTGATTCACTAGAGGAAGAAGACAAATCAGATAATCCGGTAAATTCGATTCCTTTAATTGAAAATCATGATGAATATTTTCAATTGCGTTTGAAAAGTATCAAAAAAGTAAATCCATCAAATTTCGTATTTACCAAATCATTGGGTGTCATTATATTAACTATTATTGTTTTGGGATGCATACTTGGCTATCTTTTTGGCTCTGCATCGGGAATTCCTCCTCTCAGAATGTACAAAATGGTTCAAAGAATGTTTTTGGCGTATTCAAACATTGTTTCTGCATGGTATGTACCAATTTCATTGTATCTTAATGATGCTAAATCAGATGATCAGAAGAAACTCGGTTTAGAAACAATCAACACATCATTTGATAATATTTTTACAATCAGTTATTTAAAGAATACGAAAAACATTTCAGAACTCTTCCTGAAGGCTCAAGAAGAGTTAATACAAGCAACAGAAAACGAAACATTCGTAAGTAATTCAAATACAACTGACAAATTGTTTATGTTGTTAATGAATAGATGCAAATATTTATATACAACATTTAACACATATGGAACTAATGCAGACAAAATGGCAAAAATAACATTATATGGATTAACATTTGTATTAGCTATTTTCTTAGTTTTGTTTTATCTTTTGATGTATAGATCTCAGAAATTGTATTTCTATTTGGGCTGCCAAACAATGCATTTCAAAAAAAATTATGTATCATTTTTAAGAAAGAAATATCAAAAAATGATCCTAAAAGAAACAAAAACATTGCCAGAAAGCGGAAAATTCAACAATTCTTATTTGACATTTTGTGTAGCATGCTTGTTCCCATTGATTATTGGTTATATCTACGCATTAGACATCAAAATGATTAACAAACAATTCATTAATTTTATCAAAGTATCATTGCTTACATCTCAGGCGACACCAATGATTGCAAACAACAATATATTGATTCCACTTTTAATGAATGATTTGCAGATTAATGAATCATTATCAAACATCAAGTTATCATATTGTTTTCTTATGGGTTTGAATAATAATATTTACACAACAAACTTGAGCTTTGAGTACGAATCCTTTTTCAACCAAACATCATATGATTCCATCATCAAATCTGATTCCGAAAGTCATGAAACACTAATTAGAGCAATGAAAAATGTGAACAAACAAATATTTGTTGAAATGATGAACATTTCTTTAGTATTAGTTAGAGATTTTTATATCATTTTGATGGAATCAGGATTAAATCAAAGCGTGAGAGATGTTGCTAGATTAACAATTCCTTTGATCATATATTCAAAGAATCCTTTAATTAATTTCTTGACAGATGTCAACAAAAAATTGAATTTTTTGGCTGATTCTGTATACTTTACTTTTATTTCTGCTCCTATTTTATTCTTCATTGCGATATTTGTAATGATTGTCTATGGAATGGTGATTATAAGTAGAATTAACACAAGTGTCGATTTGATGCAAAGAATGATTTGCCTACCAAAATATGATAATCCATTTTTCGATGAAAACCATAATTTCTTGGGATATAAAGATCAAGTTAAGAAGATCACAAACGAAATATTCAATTCATTCCCTATTCCTACATTCCAAGTTTCCAAGGAAATGAAAGTTGTTGATCAAAATCAAGCTGCGGAGGCAATTTTTGGAGATATCAAAGGAACATTGATGCATAATATTCCAATGGAAATTACTGATTGTTATGGAACAAGAAATTATTATAATTACTCTACTTATTTAAGGAAGAATCTTCCATCAAATTTGGAACTGAAAGGTGAAAAAGTTGTAATTTCTAATGACATGACAGGATTGTTTAATAAGAAAGAAACTTTAAGAAATTTGTATAAAGACATCAGATTAACATTCTCTATTCCAAATGTACTGCAAAGAGATAAAGCAACACACATACAGAATGTTGCAATAGTTAACTTCTTATTTAGCTCAAATGTTACAAATGATCAGTTCTTGAGTTATTCAAGCAAAATAGAAGATTTCTTTTCTCAATTTGTTTCATTTTTCATGTTTGAAAAGATGAGATTTTCTTTTTATGTTTTGTTTTATGATCCAAATTCTAGCAGACAAACATGTAGAGATGCTCTTGCATTTGCTCAAATTGCGAGATATGAGGGAGTTAACAGAAAGATTGAAGTAAAAATTGCTGTGACAATGGAAGATGAATTGATTGCAATGGCTCAGAAGAATGATATGATTTGGTCTGTTAAATTCCCTAATTCTATTCTTTGGAGATCGGATATGATGCATGCAAACATTGATTACGGAAGAATTATATGCTTATCAAAGATGTCTCCTGGTATGCACTTCTCTAAAACTCTTAGTTTAGGAGTTCATCATGAACAAATAGAAGTTACTACACTCTAAATATATATTATGTTTTTTGTTTGATTGCGTTATTAAACTCTTTATTTGTTGTTTTTGTGACTGAAATTAATACAAATCGTTTATACTAATTATGTTAATACTTTGGAACCTTATTCACTCAGTGCTATCCTATTCTATCATTTGATTTTTAAAATTTTGATATATGATTCCGAAAAAAAGTTGTATTTCAAGATAAATAATAATTAAAAATCATATAATAGTTATTAAATCAAATAAAAAGTAAGTTTATCTAATGATCAAAGAGTTCGAAGAAATATCTGGTTTCAATTTCAGCTTCTTCTGGGATATCTGTGCAATGAACAGCGCAATATGTTTGGTTCTTTCCGAATTTAGCTCTAATTGACTCAGGGCGAATAACTTTGGCGACCTTTATATCAATTGGTCCAACAAGTTCACGGAAGTCACGAACAACATCGAAAGATCCCTCCTTCTTGAGCTCCAAGCCGATTAATGGGCCAGAAGCAAACTCTGTTGTAATTTCCATATAATTATCTATTACACCTCTGTAACATTCGTAAAACTCGTTAGCTGCCTGTATATCGTAAGACTCCATAGCAGCACCAACAATCTGGTAGCCTGCCTTTGTGATCATTTGGATGAGTTGTCCGGCTAAATTTTCTTTGACAATATGTGGCTTAACAACACAGAGTGTGGACTCCTGATGAGAAGCAACAAGGCGGATGGAGTTATCTCCAAAGATAATTCCGAGCTCACGCTTAGCAGATTCTGGAGAATCTGATCCATGAGCGAAATTCTCTGTTGTACTGCGGGCAAATCTAGCACGCAATGATTCTGGAGCTTGGGCCTTAGCATTGTCAAGGTTTGTTGGGCCAATAATTTGACGCCATTTGGCAATTGCATTTTGACCAACAAGTTCCATAGCTACAATTGGTCCGCTTGTCATATAACGAACAAGTGTATCATAAAATGGCTTACCTTGATGCTCAGCATAGAACTTAGCTGCAATTTCACGATACATATAGCCCATTCTGAGTTTTGCAACTTGAAGGCCTTCTTTATTTATGCGCTCGATTGTTTCACCTAAATATTGAGAATATCCTGGTTTGATCATTGCGTATGTAGACTGAATTTGGTTGCCAAGTGTTTTTCGTGTAAATTCGTCTGCGTAGTCGACAATATCGTATTGACGACCATTAACTAAAATCTTATTTCCTACGTAAAGATCTGAAAGTGATATTTTGTGCTCTAATGTTTTTCTAAGAATCATTCTTTTTGCACGGCAATCGTAAATATCTATTTCTCCTCTTTCGGTATAAAATTGGATGATATAGTCACGAAGCAACATTGATGGGGTATCAAAATATTGAAGAGCGAAGGCGTATTTGGGAAATTCAACTTCCATTTTTCTGGATGTTTAAAAAATACGTTTTCTAAAACCGTTTTTATTTTTCATTGTAAAGCGTCAGAATAAATGTTTTTGACAATGTAAAGCAAAATATAATAATGATATTTAATCAAAGATCCAATATTAAATACCAATGTACTTCTAATTTCTTGCTTTATTGGTCATTTCCTCATATTTTCTAATATTTTGACAGTTTATAATAAAAATTATGAGAGCGCGTCCTCGTGCAGCAATTTTAAAGGAATCTCAAGATATTATTGCTTCTGTTAAAGAACTTGATCTGACACGCAAGAATTTGAAAGAACAACTTGATATAGCGCGCAATAAAGTTGAAGAACAGAAAAAAATCGCAGAACTAATGTCAGCTCTGATGCAAAGAACAGATATTCCTAGTGAAGAAGTCACATCTAAACGTATTTTGGAATTACAGCAAGAAATTGCAAAAGCAAAAGCAATTCAAAAAGAAATGAAAGACAAATCAAATGAAATGCATAAAAATATAGAGAAATCACTTAATATGCAGCAAAAGGCAGTTCAACAGAATAAAATCCAGGAAAGAATTAATGAAATTAAAGATTCGATTCTTGCTGAACAAAAAAGAGAAACAGAACTCAAAGCAAAGCAAGCAAAATTATCATCAGACTTACTTAAAAAGCAAGTTGAGCTCAGAGGTAAACAAGAATTACTTGAAAAAGAATCAACAGAGCCACCAGATCTTCAGCAGCTACGCAAAAAGTTAAATAATCTTCAAGATCAAGTAAATATCATTTCGGCTCAAAAAGAAGCTTTTGAGCAAGAATACGATGATATTTTAGAACAGTTAAAGGCAGCACGTGATAAACGTAAGATTTACGATTCTCTCAAAGAACAATCAGAAACAGCTAACATTGATGAATCTAGATCTGCTATATTAGAAAGTGCTTCTAAAAATTTAGATTTGAGAAGATACAAACCATTGACAGAAGAAGCTTTCTCCATAGATGACTTAACAGAACTAATTCAAGAATGTCAATTCCTTATTAAATGCGCTGAATGCGAATTAGAAGAAGAAAAATAGTGTTGTGATTTGTTTTTGTACAAAATATTTTGTTGTTTGTGATTAAAATTAATTTTGGTAAAGTTTTTTTTTGGATATTTCAGGAAACAAGATTTTATAATGAAAGTATATATAAATAATATTCTATCGTTTATTAATAACAAATGTAAGATTGTAATAGGATAGTTAAGCCACTCGAAAAAAAATTAATGATAAATTCTTTTCTTTTTTCTTGTAACATAATACAAACCATTTTTGAATTAACTTAAGATTCTTTAGCAAGGTTTTCGCAAGCTCGTAAGAATGTTTCTTTCAATTGATTCAACATACCAACGTATTGAACAATTTCAGGAGTCTGTTTAATATCCGAACAAATTTGGAATGGTGGTGGCTTTTCCTTTTTCCTATTTGGATCTTTAATTGAATTCGTTTGATTTTTTGCTTCTCTAACTACGAGCCTTTTGCCTTCAAAATTAGCATCATTCAAATCCTTTATGCAATATTTAGCATCTGAGGCCTTTTGATATGTTAGAAAAGCCATACCTTTGAATTTTCCTGTTTCATCAACCATCAAAAATGTATTTATTATTGGTCCTTATTGAGAGAAATACTTAGTTATTGCGTTTTCGTCCATATCTAGAGGAAGATTGTTTACATATATTTTCAAAGGAGTTTCCTGCATTTGATTTTATTTTCACAATGAAATTAGGGGGAGTAAAATTTTTGAAAAGAAAAAATAAAAATCAAAAAATGGATGCAGGGGAGATCGAATCCTCGGCCTCAACAATGCAAATGTTGCGCTCTACCACTGAGCTATGCACCCTTACATTATTTTGTTTAAAATTTAATTTAATAATTCAATTTTCCAAAATCTTTAAATCAAAAATTAATATCATTCTAAAATACTTTGTTCAACAGAATTTGTAATTTAGTAGATTAAATATTTATATTTTACTGCTTCTGCTGCTGCTTGAGGAGAGCCTGGTATTGTTCAGCCTTCTTCTTTGTGGCCTCACGCTTCTCCTTACGCTCCTTGAGCATACGGTTCTTGCGAGCAACACGGCGAGCTGTGATAAGGCGCTGGACCTTTGGAGATGTGAATTTGCCTGGCTTGACTTCGCGCTTAAGAACGAGCTTGGAAGCATCGAACTTGGAATCTGTGATGCCGAACATGGCGCGGAGTGTGGAGGCGCGCTTTGGACCGAAGCGGCGTGGAACGGCTGTTGTTGTAAGACCGTCGATTTCCTTCTCACCCTTCTGGAGAACAACGCAGTGGAGGGCGGAGATTTCGTCGGAGATGATGCAGCCACGGACTGTCTTGCGCTTGCGCTCACCATCCTTACGTGGGCGGTAGCAGGAAGCGCCTGTCTTAAGGAGAAGGCGGATACGGCGTGGTGTGATAACACCTTGCTTCATTGGGAAACCCTGCTTATCGAAGCCACCACCGATGCGGAAGAGGTAGCCCTTGAATTGGCCGCCGAGCTTCTCGCCTTCGATATCTTGGCCGACACGCTTTTCGTAGAGAGCGTTGAGGGCAGCTGGGTCATCAATATCAACGACAACCTGTGTGCCGTTTTCTGGATAAGCAAGAGTAATTCTCATCGAAAAGAAAGGCCGACAATCTCAAACAAAGTCTCTCAATTTCAGTTGGACCAGGTGTCACTTTTACATCACAATATATTTTGGGGTTTTAATATTAAAAATAGACTTTGTATATTATGTTTATTAATTTTATTTATCAATTTTAAATGAAAGTTAAATAATATTTCCAAATCTTTGCAGTATTGTGTTTTGAATAGTCGATATAACCAATTCATGGCGAGTGTTTATTAGATTAGCATCAAAATATGCAAATTATCAACACTTCAACAAAGTTTTCTTTCAATCGTGTGGAAGTTCATTATTTAAAATTCATTAAAAATACACATTTTTAAGAAAATTTGTCAAGGGTGCATAGCTCAGTGGTAGAGCGCAACATTTGCATTGTTGAGGCCGAGGATTCGATCTCCCCTGCATCCATTTTTTGATTTTTATTTTTTGTTTTCAAATAGTTTAGTCGGTTTTTGCATTTTTAAAATGTTAGTCACCTTTCTCCTTCCAAAGTGAAAAAAAATTGTTTAAAATATAAAAAGAATTTTTATTCGCATAGGCGACAAACAAGGATTTATAAATAAATAATGGGGCTTTGAGTATTGATCTGAATTGAATCAGATAATTAGCCGTAAAAAATCTTCTAATAACGATTTCTCATGCATGAAAGATGGCAATGAGTGGCGTTAATGAGGGCGTTTGATAATTGGAGTTGGACATAAAATTTGGAGATCTTAATTTTTGAGAATTTTGGTGCGATCTTACTGGTAAAAGCAAGAGTATGGAAGGAGATTGAACTGAGAAAAAAACTAGAGCATGCAAAAGAATCATGCTACAGCTTAGTTGAATGTCATTTATGCAAATAAAAATATCTTTTTCAAATTTCAAACAAATTTTTGCCACTTTTTGAAAGAAGATAAGGTAACAAACATTTTAAAATGCAAAACCTAGACTTAAACTATGCCGAAATGTGAGCTCACCGTTACGGTTTTTTCTTTTTTTGGGGGCTCGCAAGCTCGCCCCCAAAGAAAAAACCGTAACGGCGACTAACATTTAGGAAAAATTTAATTCGAATTCCTGAAAAATAATTTTTTTTTCAAAATTTTTGGATATAAAATGAGAATAATTTTATATAATTTTGTCTTTTAAATTTAATAATTAAATTTTTTTAGGTTTCTATAAAATAAATTAAAAAAAAATTGTGTGTCCAGGCGGCATCGGAATTGATCGGGAAATCGGGATAAAAGTATTCAATTTTATCCCGATAAATCGGGATGAAAGTACTCAATTTTTAATCGGGACGGAATCACTACACATTTGATAGAAACATTATTTAAAAATCGTTTGAATATATAATATGCAACTAACAAAAAAATGGATGGTGCTCCCACGAAAGGTAAAGAAACTTTCGAAGTATCATATGGGATGACAAACAAGAGTGCACAATGCACTCTTGTCAGTTAGTAAACATATCAAGGGTACGGAGGCACTGCGCGCCTCCTTACCCCTGATATGTGAATTTGACACTTTACAAAACCATTAACGTATATTTTACAACACAAACGACAACACTAACTTAACCTTAAATATTTACAAAGCCGCCAACCACTTCACCTCACTAATGTAAAAAATAAACGTTCTCACTTACAAAAGTATTGCAACTCCTCCCATTGCTGTGCTTCACACAACAGTTCATATTCTTCTGACTCACTTTCTTCTTCATATAGGTCAAAATCACTGTCAAAATAAATGTTAGTAAGTTTTGACAAAGCTAATGAAACACGCTTACCGTTTGTATCTATTGCTTTTATAAACTTTCCATTATGCTTGTAGTCATAAACGCTCAAACTAACTTTACCCTTTCTCCCTCGTATCTGATAGAATGTATTTTCACGAGGAACGAAGAACAAGTTCTTGAACTCATGACCGTTGTAGTTTGTTATCTCAATAGTTTTCGTCATTTATATAAAAATAAAATAAAAAATAAACTTAAAAATTAATGATATCACCACCCTCACACGTATGAAAACATAGCCCAAAAATATATTTAGGTGAAGTGGTGAGATCTCACCTCTTTTTTCACCTGTTTTTTCACCCTGTTGAATTCATTGCTTTATAACTCTCTTCCTTTCTCCAACTCTTCTAACTTCTTCTTAAGTTCAGCAATGTTGTCCTCATGAAGTTTAATCTTTCTCAAAATTCCTTCTTTATCTAATGGTTGCTTTATCTTTCTAAACTGAACTCTACCATCCTTCATAGTATGAATGTAAAAACCTTCTGGAATAGTTCCTGATTTAATGTATTCTACCAAAAACTTTTGTTTCATTGCTTCAGTGACTTTATTTGTCATTTCAATCAAATAAAAATTTTAATATTAAATAAAAATAACGTTATTTTTTCAGTAAGGAAACGCAGGAGTTTTACGATTTATTTGAGGAGTAGGTTCTGGTTTAAATGTTGGAGTCGGTTTAGGAGTTGACTTTTGAACAGGAGTTTGTACTTCCATAGGTTCAGGAGTCATTGAAGGTTTTGGCGAAGGTGTTGGAGTTTGTTTAACTTCAGCTACTTCAGTATTATTTACAACATTTGCTTTATTTCTTTTCAACATCATAACTGCTCCTGCTGTAGCTAGCAAACCTAGTGGGAGACCATATCTTATATAAGGACTTGACCAAATGCTATTTTTGACAGGAGCTGGTGGAACACCTAACCTTGGTGAGACTGCTCTTTGCCATTGTGCAGCTCGTAAGAAATATTCAATAGGTGCTCCATAATCGTTTGGTAAAGTTTGTTTCATAGATGGTGAAGGTTCACGAGAGCTTGATGAAGAACTCATTTATAAGCTTTCAAAATAAACGTTCATCCTTTATTCCTCACTGTCGTCCGTAGCTAAGTTATAGTCATCTAATCTTATTATTGGGATTCCATTAGCACGCACTTGAATGGCAAAGCAACAATCCCTCATAAATCCAATAAGTGGCTTTGGTACATTTTCAGTTGCTAGTTCAATAGGTCCTTTAACAGACAATTTGTATGTTATTGGAGCAGTAGATGTTTGACCTTGCTGGAAGCAAAAGTCCACTTCTGTTGGAAAACCACATAAGAAATGTGTGTTGTCATAGCTATCCCATTTATGTTCCACACTACCATCATCCACCAATGACCTCATAACATCTTCATTAAATCCTATCATATCATTATTTGTATTGCAGGCGTTCGCAACCATTTCATAAAATACAGGTCCATATGATTTTTCAGGTTCTGCAGGCATATTTCCATAAGCTCCCATGGAAAGCTGAAGATATTTAAACTTAGGGTTCTCAAAATTAACATAATAGTTGTCTTTCTTTCTAAATAGTGCCCAAATACTTTTAACATTAATAGGCGTATAAGCTGCTGTAAATGTTGCACTTGAACTATCTGTATTCTTTGAGAATGAACCGTCCATAGGAATCCAATCCATAACTTTAACAGGAAAACATAAAGCCTCGTTTGTATAATGTTCTACAAGTTCTGTATAAATGTTAGGGTCTAAAGAGAATGACTTTGGATGAATGAAACATTCATTAAAATCCATCTTTGTTCGAAATAGTTGCTGGGTTACAGTTGTAATAGTAACTGTTCCACTAGCTTCTACTGCCTTCGTTATCATAGTGAATGGTTCATTCCATGGAACAAATTTATTTGTCGGTGGATTTGAATCTGAAGCAAATGCAACTTTAAGAGTTGGATTGAAAGCAATGATATCATTTACAGATATAGATGTGCATTGTAAGGCGTCGCTACTGAACTTTACTTTAAGCTGAATGTTTCCTGCAAAAGCTGGAATAAATCGAATAGCTTCTAATGGAAGGAATCTTCTAACAGGAATTCTTAAACGAAGCTTAAAATCAAATGATTTTCCTGCTGTAATTGGACCACTAACAATTTGTCCTGTTCTGCATGTTCCCGAATGACTCCATACATCTTCATGTCGAGTCTTTGAGAAAACATCTACTTTCTTTATTTGTTCGGTAGTTTGTGAGTTTGAAGTTATATATGCTTCTTCTCTTGCGTTGTCTTGAGAATATACGATACGACCATTTGCAAGGATTTGATATCCAGCAACTGCATAGAAAGCGTCATCGAAACCAATCCAAAATCCTGGTGGGTTTGTTTTATTGGAACCTGAACCAATTTCTTTATCTACAATAAATTGACCTTCCATTTTATACGTAATGAATGTATTGTAAAGGTCCAACATATTTTCACCAGGAGGTGAGAGATTGAATGTTACCATGTGTTATCTTTAGCAGTTCCAGGTTGTGATGGAATCTTTGCGTCAGAATATTTTCTATTAGTGTCACCAATTTGAACTGCATTGTCTATGATATCGAAATATGAGCGAATCTGATGAATATGCTCTGCTGGAGTAAATTCGTTTAACTGTTCGTTCTGCATGTCTTTGATTCGGATAAAAATATCTATTTACTTCATTATTCTCACTCTTCTTCTTGGCATTCGTGGTGGAAGTTGTTTCTTGACATTTTCAATGAACTGTACATTCTCTTTTGTCTCAACTTCTTTCACTGGTGGGTCAGGGTTCTTTGACTCGGTTTGTTTTTCAATGAAATTCACGAACTTTGCAATAAGCTCTTGGTTCGTTATTGAAAGTACATCTGGCTTCTTTTCTTCTTGTTCTATTGACTTTTCAGTTTGAACAGAAGGTTTTATATGGACTTCACCCTTGCCATACACCTTAATGTTGTCGCTTTCTGCATTCGCTAATGGAACCTTTCTTTTTCTTACGTATATTTTACCATCTTTACTCTGACTTACGTAATAGAAAGGATGTTGTATTCCTCTTGCGTCATTTAATATAATAGACTCTCGCTCTGATTTTGACAAGCTCATTTTACATCGGTTAAAGTTTTAATTTTGTTTTTTATCTGCAGTCAAATGACTCAGACAAGCCCTACGGACAAGACCCAAGGGGTCATAGATGTTGAAGCATTGAAGAAAGAAATTCGTGAGCAAATTTTATCCGAACTGAAGGAACAAAAACAAGAACAAAAGCCAGAGAGACCAAAGAGAAAACTTAGTGAAAAACAACTTGCTGCATTAGCTGCTGGAAGACAAAAGAACCCACGTTTGCTGGCGAAGAAAGCTAGAGAAGAAGCTGAAGCAAAAGCTAAAGAAGCTGAAGCAAAGAAAGAGTAAATGGTTTATTTTTATCCGAATTAAATGTATAGACAAATACCTTTATCTGTTGCGTTCAGTAGTGAAAACCCTGACGTCAAAATAAAGGGGAACAGAGTAACGTTTAAGTTTCCAACAGACTGGATTGTGAACATAAATGAAGAGAAGTACATTGGCATAACATCTATGTATATAACACGTGCTTTCAGAAAGGTTGACTTTATACTTCAAGTCGAGATAGAAAATGACGAACAGTCTTTAAGCGCCCAAAACATTCACATATACAAATACTTTAAAGACGATACAACATTGCAACAATGTATGATTTCATTTAATGAGATGTTCGAGAAAAAGTTCAACATTGAAGTACAAACTTTACAGCCTTTACGTGAGTTTCTTGCACAACTGAAAGAAGAAGGTAGTCAGCCACAACTTATAGACTTTCATTATGAATTTAATGAAAATGCTGATGGAACTCATGACTGTCAATTCATTGTATTCTCACCATTCAATGAAGTAGCTAAAAAGAAAAAAAATCCATTACGTATAAGATTTCAAATCTCTGAACCAAGTGATGATTTCAAGAATGTTTTCAATTATGATGCAATGCTTCCGAGGAAAAATGAATTTTCCGAAATTAGATTTCCAGGTATTTGGGATAGAAAGCAAGCTATATTATATTCAAACTTAAGTAAGGGAGTTGAAAATGAGTTCATTGGTCATACAAGAACTTCACCACTTCCTAACCCTAAATACTATAAATTAACTGGCTTCAATCGTGAGTTTTGGATAGACATGTTCTCCACTCATGACCATAAAGCACCTGTTTTGCTACCTCTAGACCATAAGGACTGTCTCTACATTGAAGCACAACTCTTAAACTCTACCATCGCAGTATTGTAAATGACCACATGGGCTTATTTTTATCACGAATGACCTCATTGCTGACAAAAATAAATGACCTCAGAACTTCAACTTACGAATAAAGCTTGTTTTAGTCGTTATTGAGAAGTTAAACTTCTCTTCAAAGCAAGGTTGACATGACTTACATAAGTCAAATCCAATCTCTTGACCGTCATAAAGTGCTTTGTAAAGTTTCATTAAACTGAACTCAGAGTCTTTGTCATATGTTCCTTGCGGAACCATTAAACCTTTATCTTCATCATAGAAACACTGAACAGAGTCAGGAAACATTTCATTAGCGGTTAAAGCAATAACATCTTGCTTCACGCCTTTCATTCTGCAGTGAAATGCAACTTCATTTAAATCATTCGTGAGTAAGTCTATGTAAGTCTTCTTTCCACAAAATATTGACTTGTATGCTAAACTTTGTTTTCCAGGTGTGATTTCTGCAAAGTCGCTATGAAATTGACCAAGGTTTTTACCAATGAGAACTCTTCCATAACGTTTCTCAAACTCTTCAGCTAAACGAGGGATATCTTCATTGTAGAGATGCATACTGTCCGTATCGCTATAAAAGATGTCCATTCCTAAGTCCTCAGCAGTACAGAATACTTCACACATTATTCTCTTCGACATAGACAGAATGTTAACACCAAGTGGACAGAAGTTAAAGTGTCTGCAAATGCTTTTCGTTAGCTTGAAAATAGTTTTATCTGAACCATCCAAACCTTCGAACTTCACTATATGGTTGTAGTTTCTGATGGCATATCTTATAGCATCATTGTCATCTACTATGGTTATTTTTGACTCAATAGGAGATAGAATAGTTTTGCCATAAATACTGTTCAGAATGAGCTTTATATTTTCTTGCAAAGGATTTCCTTCTTTCTTATACTTTAACCTTAACTCAAACAACTTCTTTACTTCATCTCTTATTCTAATATCTCTGTTTCCATCATAATAGTATCCTTGCAACACTTCACATTTGACACCTTGATATTTTATGAGGTCTTGTAATGTTATATGGTCAACATACATTAAACAGCAAGTGTGAACTTCTGGGAACGTTAAGTTCTGGATTTAGTTCAGGGTCACAAACTATTAAAGGAAAGTGTCTATGTATTCCAATCTCTGTTATCTTAATGAGAACAAAGAAGCCAGACATAAACTTTTCACCAATGGGTTCCTTTTGGTCGTCATTGAATAAATGTCTCATGAGATACTCTGTGCTTAACATTTCTTCCTTCAATACTTTCGGTATACCTTCTAAAGTATAAAGTCTTGCTATAGCTGATGGATATAATGAAACAGCGTCGAAATCAGCAATGAGTTTCTTTTCGCTCTTTTGTTTAATGTTATCTGACAGCATACATCTTCCACCTTGAATACAGCGTGAAATAAATTCTCTTGGTTTATTTGAGAGGTCATATAAATTTCCATTCGGGAAGTACACTCTGTTCTCAAATAATTTGTTAGCAATTGAACAAATACTAACGTAGTCATAAACGTTTAAATCAAATTCTTTCAATATGTCATTGCGGAACTTAACAAAACCTTCTCTTAAAATTCTTACATCTTGTTTGCAATAAAATGTGCTATACTTTTCTAAGTCGAAGTGGTTCTCATCTATTCTGCAACCTTTGATGGAATCTATGTTTTTCATGAATGTATCTGCATCCCGGATAAACTTACATGCTTCAGAAATGACACCAGTTCTGTTGTCATTTGCTAACAAAGTACTGCTGTAGTAGTTGTATGGAAATACTTCTTTCGGTCCTGTTTGTAAGTTAAACATAGCAGGAAATAGTTTAAGCTTCTTATTTATAACACTGTAAGAGTCTTTTATAATAATTGCCCTTCCTTTATATAAGCCAGTTATTTGCATTGTTCGTGAACCTTTAATGATGGGAGTTCCTTTCACTTCTGTCATGTGTCTTAAGATGAAGTTTATATCATAACTGAGGTTATGGAAATATATTAAACTCTTGTCAGGAAGTCGTTCCAAAAATTCTGTTGCACAGTTCTGACCCCAAATGCTTTCACTCACTGAACCATCTTCACTGTCATAACAGATGTTAAAAGCTTTATGAAAGCCGTCTGTGCTACACTCAAAGTCAGCAAAGAAAACGTGCTCAGGAATGAACTTGCACTTATTTTTATTTACTTCTTTTGACTCGGCTTTCTTCTTCAGTTGTACACAATACTTTGGAGCATATGTCAAATCTTTAAATGGTGCAAGGTTCTGCTTATATAAGTCAGTCGTATATGTGAAAAGTTCTCCATAAGAAATAGGTTCGAAATATTTGCACTCCCACAATGTTTTCATAACATCCCATAACGGTGTTGTTCTATCATAACGAACTACATATTTATCTTCTCTCTTTGTATAAATCTTCATTTGTTTCTCAATGTTCATTCCACCACAAGCTTTGAGAATTTCTTTGTAATTTCTGACGAAATATGTTGTCATTGGTAATCTTTCGTTTAGCATGTAGTGGTCCTCAACAAGAAGCAAGTCAATAGTTCTAACAGTTTCACATTCTTTTGGTATGTATCTCTTTATTTCATTATGTCTTGAGTCATTGAAATAACCAATGGTAACATTAAATGCTATACCTGTTGCGTCAGAAATTTCTTGTACTTTACTTTGAGGAAAGTCTCTAACACGAATGACTTCTCTCATGTGGTCAATAGTCTCTCCATCTACTCCAGCCTGAATGCAAGCATAAACGAAACAATTGTCTTCTGTCATAAGTGCTGTAGTTCTTTTGTTCAATTCATTGAAAATTTGGTAGCGTTCAAGATTTATAGGTAATGTGCAAAGATACTTCCAGAACTGACCGCTTCTCTTCTTATAAAACTTCTTTTCACCATTATCTTTCCAAAAGCTTTCTATAAGTGCTGGGTTTCCTGTTTGCTTAAGAGCTTCCAAAATGGCTTTCTGGTCATTTGTCAGTGTGCTTTCATCTCTATATGGTCTCTTTTTTGGCTTTCCTTTCTTAACATCTGACATCGTTAAGCCTTCATATTCTGTTAAATCATACATCTTTATTTCAGTAAGATTCTTTATGTTTGTCAAGAAGAAGTCATAGTGCATTTCAACAATACCTGCAGCATTTGCTTCTATCTCTGATATAAAGTTCTCCTTCAAGAGCTGATGTAGTAATGTTCCAATATTATTGAGGTTTAACGTAGAACATTCATACTTTCCACCAAGTTTATAACATACCATCCATCTTTGTTGGGAGTTTATTTTAATCTTCTCTAAGAGTCTCATGAAAACCTTACCGAAATGTTTGTGTAAGTAGTCTCTGTTTGGTTCATCTAAAGCTTCGATGTTAAAGTCAATGAGTCTATTTTCTGACTTCACATTTCTCTTCCTATTCTCTTCATCTTTCTTTAACCATCTCTCACCTTCTTTTGGTTTGTCGTCAATGGAACGAATGACATCGTTAGCTTTGCGAACTTGTTCTATAGCACTTTTAAACATCTCTCTTCTCTGTTGTTTCAGTGTGTCGTCTCTTCTTCTTGTTTCACCAACGTTTGCATTTGTTATGTCAAACATTTCTCTTCTTACTTCATGAGGTACTGAACGTCTATGATATAAGTCAATAGCAATGTCATTTAAAGGAAATGCTCTTGCATGGACTTCGTCCTCGCCGCGTTGCGGCTTTATGAACTCATGAATTCTATCATAACTTATTGCACCATTATAGTCATTGAGGATGTCAGCGAGTGCTTTTTTGTTTGTTGCGTAATGTTTTGCTACTTCTATGTTAGCTTCTGTAAGAAGTTGTTTTATTTCCGAGTGTTCTAACTTAGACAACTTCCGATACATCTTTAGTAGGAAATAAAAAAATTTTTATGAAAAAATTAGATTAGATTTTTTAAAGTTATTTTTCAAAATAATTTAATATTTTTATTTTAATGAAACACATGCAAGATTGCAAGTTCTTTTCATACAATGCTCTCGCTACTGCCATCAAGAATGAGTTCAATAATGCTTCAAATGTTAATGTTATCTTTAACAAGAAGTTTGTGAAAGAATCTAAGTTTGGTCAGTATGTCAGACCATTAGCTATCGTCATTGACCGCAAACGTTATACTTCACAAGAGTTAGCAGTAGTTTTGAAACAAAAGAGTTTCTTCGTGAATGTCAAAGATACTCATTATACTGTCATAAAGAACTCTAACATTGACTTCTTCAGTATTGCTTTAAATCTTTCCGAACAGAAAGAATATAAGAAGGGTGAAACAAATGTGAAATATTATCCTTCATCTCTGAAGACAATAACGAACAAAGATGTTATACAGAAATTCTTACCAAAGGTTGAAGAAGCTTCTATTGACATTGACGAAGGAAGTGAAATGGTTGAAGAAATAGACCCTGAAGCTATTTAAGCAAAAATATATTTTTGAATAACTGATGGTGTCACCACGTCACCATGTCACCAGGTTAATTAACTTCTTTTAAAAATGATGACAACATGACATTTAGAGAACTAGCCCGGAAATGAATGTTATCGTTAATGTTATCGTTAATGTTATCGTTTATGTTATCGTTAATGTTATCGTTAATGCTTACAGTGTCGAACATAATTGACGTAGGATTCATGACTTCTTCGTAAATGAGTGTAAATATAGCACAAAAATATATTTTAGGTGAAGAGGTGAGATCTCACCCATTTTTTCACCTCTTTTTTCACCTCATTCTCTCTTCGTTAATGTTGTCGTGACTTCATCATTAATGTTGTCGTGACTTCATCATTAATGTTGTCGTGACTTCATTCTTCCTCTTTGAAGTTATCGAAATATTCTGTTATTTTTTCCTTCAGTAATGTTAAGTCTTCTTTGAATGTAAGTATTGTGCAACCTTTGATGTCATAGTGTGTTTGAGGAAGAGTATTTTTGACAATTTCCTTTATTTGCTCATTCGGTGTCATTGAAATCGGTAAGTTTTCACGATAGAACCAGTTTCTGTCAGATTTATATATTTTAGCTAAGTCATAAAAGCTCTTGTTGTTTCTTCTGACTAAATGCAACATAACCATATCTTTATCTTCTTCTTTCTCCAACTCTTCAATATAAATCATATACTTATAACTCTTTTCCTTTCCTTTGGTACTGAACGTGGTATTCTTTTCTGTATGCTTTTGTCTTTGGATTCAATGACTTCATCTTTTGCTTGAAGTTTCTTTTCCATCTCTCCACGTTCTGCTTTATATAGTTCATCTAACATCATGAAAATATAACAAGCATAACGAGGTGAAGCCCACATTGCTACAGCGTTTACTAAAAGTCTATGAACATAATAACCTTTCAAACCAGGTGCCAAATTCTTGCGATTTTCGTACGGAATCTCTTCTCTCGTTTTCCGAGGGAAGCAATCATATGAGAAAATTCTTCTAAAAGTTCTTTTGTCTGTTGGTTTTCAAACCAATGATATGCTTGCTTTGTAGAACGAAGAGCATTCATTATACTTTGCATTTGGTACATGTCATCTTTGACTGAACGAATGAGACGTAACTGTTTGTTATACTGTATGTACTCGTATTCTTCATTGATGGCTTCATGAACGATAGCAGTTGTTGTGTTCTCTGATGTTGACATTACTGTCTTACATACAAGATAAAAATTTTTGTTAGAAAAAAATTAGCGTTATTTTCTGACTTTCACAAAAGACCAAAAATAAACGCTTTACATGTATTTTTCAGCAACTTCGTCAAATAATTTTATAGCTTTATCTATCTCATCTACTTCAAACGTTTCTTTACCTTTCGTGGGAGCACCATACATTTTCTCAAAAACTTCAAGCAGTTCTGTTTCAGCAGCTCTCATATCATTAACGAACACAACCTTGACTCTATTGACTGTACTGTCATATCTTTGAGTTATATTATATGTCCTTCCTATCTTATATCTTTTTGTGTTGAAGTCCTTCGGTTTCTGAACGATGTAAAGTAAGCCTTCACTGCAACGTTCTGAGTCGAATGAACCATAAGTTATGAAGTTATATCCAACAACTGGGTCTAACCATAACAAAACTATTGGTATAAGACTTTTGTCTATAAGATATGCTCTTGTTCCATGAAATGCTACTGATATCATGAGCTCAGGATTTCTTGTCAAAATTTTCTGAGTAGAAGCAATTCTAACCCAGTCCTTTGTTTTCTTTCCAGAAGGTGTTATAATGTCTGACAAAGAATATTTGTTGTATTTCTTACAGTATCTTACGTTTAAATCACCAATTCTAACCACTTTGGTGTCATTGTCAATCTTTCTTACTGTTTCAAACTCAATGTTTGACATTACTGTCTTTACATACAAGATAAAAAAATAAATAAAAATAAAACTAACTTTATTTTTATCTTTTATGAAAATTCATGAAATTTGGTCATTTTTCAGCAAAAATAATGTTGAGGTGAAGAGGTGAGATCTCACCTGTTTTCTCACCTCTTTTTTCACAAGCGTTTTACATGAATTGTACGATGTATATTTGAAATCCTAAACAGTTTCGTAGCTTCTATTTCTTCTTTTAGTACATCGAATGTTTTAACGATACCGAAAGTTTCTTTATACTTCTTCTTGACGTCAGACAGAAGGAAATCTTCTGCAGTTGGATAGTTTTTGTTCAGAAATTCTAACATGTCCATTTTATTTTCTGCTGGTTTCTCTGCTTCTTTCTTTAAATCTGCATAGTCGTTTCTCATACGTTCTATCTCTTTGACTGAGTAGTTATATTTTCTTATTGCTGCTTTACATTTAGAACATTGCGGGTTCATTTTTGCGTTATACATTGAAATAAAACCAGCTAAAACAACCAAGGCGTCAATGGTTTTCTTTAACTCAAAAGCTGCTGGTTTTATCTGTTCATTCCATACTTTACCTCTTCTATCTTTATCTCTTATCTGCCATACACATTCTGCAATTAATGAAACAAAGTTGTCGTATGTCTTAAATTCTTCGGATTTGTAAAGGTCAGAAATATTTTTATAAACCATGTCGCAATCTTTGTCCATAACTTTATGGTTGCAATGATATCCTAGAAACTCATAGTTTACCTTTCGTATGAACTTCTTTATTTCTACTGAGTCAGTTGCTTTGACTTCAATTTCGTCAAATTCGGGAATGGTTAGTTTTTGTTGCTGAATTTCAGGTAGTTTAGGTAAATGGTCGATGAGGTCCTGCATGTCATAAAGATATTCTTCATTTTCTTCATCCTGTGCGGTACAGTCTAAATTACTTGTTAACAGTTCTTGCTTTATCTTCTGGATTTTTGTTTCGAAAGTATATGAAGAAGGAATGAAGTTTTTCATCTCTACCAACATTGACGTAGGATTCATGACTAGCAAGTTTGGTGCTGTAGTTGTGGCTTGAATTGTTGTTGTGCCGATTGTTGAAATCATATCTTTACATACAAAATAAAAAAATAAATAAAAATAAAACTAACGTTATTTTTCTATCTTAAGGAAATTCATGAAAATTCATGAGGGTGAGAAAACAGGTGAGAAAACGGGTGAGATCTCACCTCTTCACCTAAAATATATTTTTGGTGTAAATTTATGACAAAAATAAATGGTACCATTAATGATATCATGACTGTTCTCATTCATGTCTGATTTACATCTAATGAAAAAGTTTAGAAGAATTTTCTTATTCTTTCTGGCTTATTTTTGTCTTTCCAGTACTCCCGCTCTAATGGTCCCAGATGTGTTGACTTTGACTCTCTCAAGTTCTTAGATGGTATAACATCTTCAACGCCTCCTTCATATCTTACTTTATAAGTGTCATCGTTTATGTTATAGCCAAGTATTTCAATAACCACTCCTCGCTTTGCTTCGTCAATGGTTTCAGCAAGTTTGCCATTACTACTTTCAACTAATTTATGTCGAGGGTAAAACGCAATAGAGTCGTCAGCAGCTTTTATAAGATATCCATTACCTTGCGTAGAGTCTACGATATAATAGTTTCTACTTAACCTTAAACGTTTCTTTGTCAACGGTTTGTCGTCAAGAACTACACGAACTTTTGTACCAGGAATGAGGGTAAATTGTGTTGAATTTCTGATATTTTGTGTTTGGCTTCGTTTCTTTTGTATATACTTTTCTTCTTGTTGTTGTGTCATTGAATTTGGTGTATGTCCTGTTGTAGAATGTGTTGAGGAATTATATACTTCGAGAAAATGTTTCATTGTTTCTTCGGTAAAGTCTCGCTCTTGGTTTAAATCTCTGAGCGTTCTTATGAAGCGGTTTATGATGCCGAGTATGTTATGGTTATGGTCTTCAGTAGTGTAGTGAGTTATGTTATGCTTAATGAGAAAATCTGTGATTTCATTGCTGAGGTATGCACTGTCTTGGTCTGATGTTAAAGTACTTGGGCTATGTTCTGCTACAAACTTTTGTAAAACTCTTAACACTTCACGAGTTCCTTTATTTCATTGGATATGCATATGCTTTACGAGTGTTAACATTAATGAAGATGAGGAATGGTTTATGTCCTCCTTTTCTGCTTTGAATGAGAGTGTCAAATTGGTATGCGTCAGGAGTGTTGGAGTAAATTGGTAAAAAGTAGTCGTAAGGGTTTATTTTTGTTTGATGTACAACATTTTTGTCAAAGAACCTTTTCACTTCAGCTCTGTTAGTAAATCCCCAACTCTTTGCAGCTTCATTGAACTTCTTAAATGACCTCCATGGATGTTGTTCGAATACTTCTTTCAAGCTCATTTATGTAAAGTTAAATTTAGTAATTTCATGCTGTTCGCTCTTTTGGAGCTCAGGACTTTCAGGCCGTTCTAACCCATGCATAAACCGTCATATAAGGTGGCATATAGTCTGCTCCACTTCCTGTTGGATTTGTTGTGAAAGTATGGACATGATTTCCTCCTGGTTCAGTTTGTCGAAAAGTCTTTTTTGCTGAATTGTTATAAGATGGAGATAAAACATCATTGCCAGCTTTATATTCTGAGTTGTATAATGGGTGGTCTCGTAATGAGTGGCTATGGTCGCCAGAAAAGTTTGTCGTTCCTGTATGAGTGTGCGCAGGTAAGTTTGCTTCAGTAATTTTCTTCGAACCCCCTGTTTGCTTTGAAGAGTTAGCACAGTATAAGAATTTGTCTACAATCTGTTCCCAAGTACCAAAACCTAAAACTGTTTCTGGATTTGTTGAATTCATTGACGTATAAATAGAACCAACAGAATATATGGTTTGAAGAATCTGGGCCTTCATTGTTAGAAGTTCATGTTTAACGTTTATAGCTTTATTGCCTTCTACAATATTTATATTGTTTGTTATTAAACCATTAGGAAAAGTAGGAGGATAAATTCTTTGTTCTTGTACAGTTGCACCGTTTCTTCCTGTTTTTGTTACTATTTCGATGCATGCTTTAATTTCTTTAATCTTGATTGTTTGAAATTCTTCATGTGTATGGTTCTTGTCGGCTTTTCCATTAAGCGCAGCATTTACTTCCGACTTCTTTGTATAATTTTCATCTACATAAGTTTTGTCTGCTTTCTTATCTAACATTGCTGGTAGTTCGTATGCTTCAAAGTTTCTGGCATGACCTTCAATGTTCATACATCTGTTATCTAAATTGTTTAGTGTATCTTTTACGCTTGTACTTGGATTCTCTAAAGGTGCACTTGAACCAAGGGTATAGTTCAATATTATGTCGTCTGCTCTAACAGTAGTGAAGGATTCATGTGTATGGTTCTTGTCGGCTTTACTGTCTAATGTAGCTTGAAGTTCATTTATATCGGAGATGTTGTGTTTATGAGATTTCAAAACTTTGTTCATTGCTTCGAGTTCAACTTTGTCAGCTTTACTTTTAATAGCATCTTCAAACGTTATTTTTGACTTAACTCTCAAAGTAAATCTTGGTTCAACTAATACACCGTTAACATTGAAAGTAGAGGCATAAATTTCACCGGTATAACCAAATGCTTCTGGTGCTTTAGCTACATCATACTGTACAGTACAGCTTATGTCATAACCTTTAGCACGAATGTATTTATATCTTCTTTCATTAACATCTTCAGTGCTTATTTGTTCATCCTGTGTTAAATATCCATGGTAGTCCGTTATAATATGTTCGTCTGAAGTTATATAATGAACATGGTTCTTGACTTTATCACTCAGAGCTAAAAGCTCATTTTTGTCTGCTTTTTCGGCTAATTTCTCATTAACATCATTCACTTCTAATTCAACTCTTCCGCCAGAACTCTTATTATCATTAATCTTTTTCATTAATTCGGTAATTACGTCATAAAGACTATATTCTGTTTTCGGTTTTGTAAATAATGAGTCAAAATTTCTTTTCATCATTACATCGCTGACATTAATGATATCACCAATTCCTTTTTCATTTATTCTCTTCATTAATTCTGCAATAATGACGAATATATAATCTGTTAATTTATTCTCTTCATCGAGGGTTATAGAATGTTTTGAAATTGAATCATTAACTCCTCTAAATAAATCAATAACTTCAGGATACACGTTTTTAATGTCTCGAATAACCCGACCAGTATCCTGTTGTTCATGTTCTTCGTTCCCGTCGTTACGTGGTTTTATATCTCTAACCATCATCAACGCAGCCATAACCGGAGGGTTTGTTGCTATCTGTTCGAAAATCCGTCCGTTATGTACGGTATATCTAAATAATTTCTTTGTGTTTGTTAAAACATTTGAAACAAGTCTTTTAAAACCATCTACAAAATTTCCTGTTTCACCTAATGTTCTTGCAGCATTTACAAGCTCACCCATTCCCGCTTTTGACCCCAAAAACGTCCATATTGCATTTATTTCACTCTGTATAGTTGTCCATTCAGCAAAATAACACCCGCATTCGCTAAGCTGAAAATGAAATTCAGTGGATCGAACTTAATTCCACCTTCTTTTTCAATTTCAACGAACTCACTAACATGAGATTTTAAATATTCTTTCGTTAAAATTGTTTTCCCCGATGTTATGTCATTAACGAAACTATCACCGTCAAAAGTTAACGAATTCAATTTCGTCGTTGATGCTTTTATTTCATACACCGCTTTATCGATAGTTTTTGGCTCACCTTCTTTAGAAGCATATGAAACATTAATGAATGAATTATATGTATTCGTGAATGAGTTAAAATCAATGATTTTCATTAATGACGCCTTTAATGATTCATTTACTGTCGAATCCCTTAAAGTAATTAATGAACTGTCATTTATGAAAGGTACACTGCAAACCGTCGAGTTTGGATCAAATGCTGTAGTTGGTGCAGGAATATTAATGATATAAGTCATTAAATCATTAAGTGACGTAAATAATGTTGTCGTTTTTGATTTAATTTCTTTAGCATCTGTTATATATGGTAATTTTATTTCTGTAGTTTCTGAATTAAAGATATTCGCTAAAATGTTTTGTAAACTGTTTTGAACAGCTGTGTAAACCGTTGAATCCGGAACTCTTACGATTTCACCGTCCTTAATAAAAGGCATTGCACATGGTGTAGTGCTTGGGTCAAATCTTTTTGGGTTATGATTCAACATATATTCTAATGCTTCATAAACAGACCTATATACGGTTGTATTATCTTTTTCAATAATTTCACCGTCCTTTATAAATGGCATAGTACATGGAGTTAAAATAGGGTCAAACTTTTCATAGTCCTTCCATGTTATGTATTTCTCAGTATTTCCATCAGTGATAACAATATATTTGTCAGTAAGTGTGAGAGAGTATTGACCAAAATATAAACGTTTAGCTCTGTCAGCTTCATACGCATATGCAGCTATACTCATATTTTAATGAGAATAAAATGTTGTTCTATTTGCAAAGTACAGACCCAAACGAATACGGGACAGTAAAGCTACAAACAAACTTAGGTCTACAGAATGAGGCGCTTGCATTCAGAATGGTTGACTTCAATACTATCGCTTCATTCGTTATAACAGATGAAACAGATTTCATGGAGATTGAAATAGATGGAAAGAAGCACGAAATAAGATTTCACAATAATGTAGAATATAAGATGGAAACATTAGCTGGAGTGTTAAATGCTCTCATAAATACTACAATAAACAAGGATAACGAAGAAAACTTAATGAATGTTAAACTTATTGCAGGAGTTTTGAAGTTCAGTTATGCGAAGGAGTTTAAGATACAAGAATGAGTCATAGAGTACAACTTCTTTTGGGTGCATACCATATGACATTTCCTTTGAAAAGTGTTGACAAAACGATTGAGATGAAATCTGTTCCATACGTATGTTATGGTAATTGTTTATACATTGAGTCTAAAATAGCTAATGTCACAGGCATTTCAGGAGTTAATAGTAAAGGTTCAGTAGAATATAAATCCTTCTGTTATGCAGTCAATTCAATGTTCATTCCAAACGTTCCTGTCATAGCAACTCATTTAGGTAAATGGGTTCGCATTAGTCCTCATAATTTGAAAGACATGCAATTCAGACTTGTTGACTTTCAAGGAGAGCCTGTAGAACTGAAGGCACCAGTGCGAATGACTGTTGAAGTTGACTTTTTAGAAAATATTAAATGCAACAGCTTACAAGAGAACTCAGAGCTAAAAATATAAAGTATGAATGTTATGTATTAGGTCATGAACTTTGGTTGTTGCTGTTTGATGAAACAAATGAATTAGTTATGTCAGTCAAGAGAACAGAAAAATATTGTGTTAGTGAAAACTGCACCAAGTCAATAAGATTAGGTTTGCATTATGAAGATGAGTTCGATACTGTTGAAGAAGTTTTGGATAGATATTACAAATTGCTTTAATTTACTAAAACATATTTCAAGCAAAGTTTATATTCTGTTGAAAGTTTTGTATACTCGTTCGAATATTTATACTTAAACTCAACTCCTGTAGTTCCTGGTGTTTCAATGATGCGGATGTTACCTATTTTCATGAATGGTGGAGTTTGACCACAGCATTCGATTTCAGGGTCGAGATAGTCAATGACACATTGTTTCCCTGTTATTCGTGAGATAACATTTTCAAGGTCCTCCTTTGTTAGAATTATTTGGTTCTTGCTTATAAGATTTGTCAAAAGCTTCTTATCGTCTTTGAGTAAAATTGTTTGGTATAACTGAAGAAGGTAATGGTCTACGTTATCTGAAGGATTTGTTTGAACATTTGTGTAAGGGTTGTCGTTGGCTTCTCTTGAAAGAATTTGGTCCAGTGGTGGATACTCTAACTTAACATCTGATGTAGCGTTAGCGTTTGAAGCTGAGTTTAAATTCACCGATTAAGTTCTGGTTCTTTTTCTTTCAAACACTCTGAACTATAGTTCTTTATGACAATATTGTTTGTCGTTCGTGAGTCAACATTTGATGTTGGTTCAATTGGAACATTAACGGCACCAGCTAAGATGGATTTGCTTCTCATTTCATATAGAATAAAAACCTTTTATATGTATGAAATGAACAATATACTCGACAAGGGTTTGAATGTAAAGCTAACGAATGAAAATATTGTTGAATTCACTTGAGACAGGGCTGTGTATAAAGATGTAGAACTACTGAACAAAAGAGCTAAGGGAAGAAGCAGGAACATGAACAAAGGGTGGAAGCCTATAAAATTTATGTCAATGATGGCTCAGGAGGTTCAAACATAAAGTATGCAGAAAGTTATAGAGTTTATGCTCTCAAAGGTGAAAAGCCTTCATTTAAGAACAGCTATTCTAACGCATATCCTCAAAGCTAACGGATGGGAAGTGGATGATATGAATGACAGCAAAATATTAACAGAAATGGCGACAGAGATGCATGGAATTTGTTTACCATCAGTCAATTGAAGGTTAAACTTTAAAACATGTTGGTCGTTCCCATGGAATATTTTTGACTTTAATGGTATTAGTCATGATATGATCTCAAGGTATGAACGAGGAGAGATGAGAGACTTATATGCTTCCCAAATTTCTTCAAAAGGTAATGTTATACCTGACTGTTTCCAAATGAGTTCAATATCATAGTGAGAACCTTGAAAGATAACGAAGTCAGTTATGAGACGTTTTATGTTTAAAGCTAAAAACCTCCATGTTTGCATAAGTATTGCTACAGTTAAATGGTAATGTCTGACTTTAGTAATGATGTTAGCTAATGGTGAGTCTGGTTTGAACACTAAACCTTTACCAGCGATATCAAACAAGAGCAAGTGTTTGAAGGATACTTTTTTGAAGGGGTATTTTGAAAGTTTTGAAGAATGTAGTTTGTAAGTCGTTTCATATCGTAAACTCCTGAGTATTGACGTAAGTGGTGTTTGTCAATAATTCTTTCCATCTCCTCAGAAGTCTTTTGCATTCCTGACTGTATAAATTCAACGATGGCATAATATTTCCTCTTACGTCGAATGTAACGTTGAAGAAATTCAATGAGTTCACTGTCTGGAACTTTAACGACAGAGGCTTGAACTTTTGACATAAATGTTTTCGCTGTTGAGTCCATAGAGTCTGAAGTTGCTGATATAATGATTTGGTCATAATATGAGTCATTTCCTAAACGTTCTGTTATGAGTATATGACGAATGAGGTTAAATGTCTTACCTGAACCCATCTTTCCACAATAGAAATACACACCATTTGAACAGAACTCATAGTCCTTACTGAAAGGAAGAATAGAGAAGAGTTAAGTTTGTCTGTAGTTTCATTCATGTCTTCATCTACGTCATGTATTAAATGCTTCATTTTATCTCCATTAAAAATGCAAGTCAGAAATATTCAGAACATAGCACCGAGTCTAACTGACAAGAGTATAAAGATATACTATGAACATGTTATGATGAAACCTACCAAAATTCAAGAAAGTCAGTATACTTATGAATATCCAAGACACTGGGTAGAGTATGTAGGAGGTGAGAAAGCTATTGAAATCAGACAGGTTCGAAGTATTCCAGCAGGAAGAACAATATTATTGAAGAACTTTAATGTTTTGAGATATAATGATGAAACAAAGAAGCAAGATAGTTTCCCTGTTGCTGTGTATGTGAACTTAGATACAGGAGATGACATGAAAGTTTTTAATACAAAGCTTCAAACGGTAGTGAGAGAACAACTGACTGCGGAAGGACATCCATTACCTTCAGAAGTTACCATAGCATATAATTTTGAAACAAACTCAATAGATTTTAAAGTCATCTCTGCAAAGAAGTCAGGTTTTACATTTAATGAAGCAGATGTATATTCGAATGAAAACTTCAAAGCTATTGCATGGTTAGATAATGACGATTGCTTTAAGAAAATATTTAAATACAGTGACTCAACGATGTCAATAGATGACCTTCGTGGAATGTTACCATCGACGTTTACAGTAGAAGGTTCAGCAGGATTGCTTACAAGATTGTCAATTGGTGGTATTTGGTCTCGTGAGAACATTGTTATAAAATCCAGTATAAGTGAATTTGCTGAAGAATCTATATTATGTCTTTCAAACTACATGTATTCGCCGCCGAAGCATTATAGTATAACAAACTTTGTCAGTAAGTTTAACATAAGACTTGTCGAACCTTCTTCAATGAAAGATGTTGTGCTACCTAAAGATGGAAAGGATGGACTCATTATTGAGATGATTTTAATAGCATATTAAATGAGCTTGTTCTTGAAGGTCATTCATGATGAAATAACTGTTGTAGAAGATGTTAGCAATTGTTCAGACATTTTGAAGCGTATAGATGAGATAAGAAAGAAGTTAGATAGACCGCAAAGCGGTGAGGGCGAAGCCCGTGAGAACGCTTATGTTTCATTGACTTTCTCCAGTAACGAGAACTTTTATGAGATAATATTGAAGAGAGATGATTTTAATATGGTGTAAATGGTAGCTTGGGCAGCTTTAGGCGCAATGGGAACAAAAGCATTAGCATTTGGAGCAAAAGCACTTGGAGCTTATGACGCAGTAAATAAAATGAGTGGAGGAAGGGTTTCGAAACATTAGATGCAAATAAAGGAAGATTGGAGGCTGGGTTGCAAAGAAGTTAAGATTAAATAAAATAGGGCTCATAAATAAAGCATCCAATTTGGTTGCGACTGAGTCAGAAAATGCTTTAGGAAAGGACGATGAGTTTGCAAAACACGCAAAAGACTTTAATGACCAGATGAAAGGTGAAACAATGCATTTAAATAGAGTCGATGGAACTAAAGAAAATGTTTCTTCTCCACCAGTAGTTCTTCCGTATGGTCCCTATGGAATGTATGGAAACCCTTACGAAAGACCATTTGACCCATTGACTGGTGGAAGTAACTGGTATCATTACGGACGAAGAAGAAAGACAGTCAAGTTGGAGACAGACGTGAAGAAAGCAACTAAAAAGAAACCAAGGAAGAGAGTTATAAAGCAATGAATTCAACAGGGTGAAAAAACAGGTGAAAAAAGAGGTGAGATCTCACCACTTCACCTAAATTTATTTTTGTGCTATGTTTTCATACGTGTGAGGGTGGTGATATCATTAATTTTTAAGTTTATTTTTTATTTTATTTTTATATAAATGACGAAAACTATTGAGATAACAAACTACAACGGTCATGAGTTCAAGAATTTGTTCTTCGTTCCTCGTGAAAATACATTCTATCAGATACGAGGGAGAAAGGGTAAAGTTAGTTTGAGCGTTTATGACTACAAGCATAATGGAAAGTTTATACAAGCATACGATACAAACGGTAAGCGTGTTTCATTAGCTTTGTCAAAACTTACTAACATTTATTTTGACAGTGATTTTGACCTATATGAAGAAGAAAGTGAGTCAGAAGAATATGAACTGTTGTGTGAAGCACAGCAATGGGAGGAGTTGCAATACTTTTGTAAGTGAGAACGTTTATTTTTTACATTAGTGAGGTGAAGTGGTTGGCGGCTTTGTAAATATTTAAGGTTAAGTTAGTGTTGTCGTTTGTGTTGTAAAATATACGTTAACGGTTTTGTAAAGTGTCAAATTCACATATCAGGGGTAAGGAGGCGCGCAGTGCCTCCGTACCCTTGATATGTTTACTAACTATCAATGCTGTACGTGATGAGTTGTTAGTGGCATTGACATCAATGGATGGATCAGAAAGAAGAAGTCGCAGAACACGTGTGTGACCATTAATTGCTCTCAACATAACACTTTAATTGTCAACATCTTCTTACAGTTAAAGAATTCTGTAACAAATTCAATTTATTTGATTTATCAGATACTAATGTTTTAAAAAAGCATATTGTTTTGATCAATTTCATCTAATTCAATATTGCATTCTATTACTGCTACTAAACAATTCATTGTTTCGGCATATCCCATACAATTCGTATTTGTCAAAAAATTAAACATCAAATCCCAAATAGGATATAAATGATTTTTGTAGATACTAATTCTCGAAATTAATGTAGAGATGTTGGATATAAGACTAGTCATATATTAAGGGTGCACACGAGAGGATCATGTAAACTTCAGAATTTAGAACCTTATTTTTAGGCATTATCTTGGCTACCTATTTAGGCTCGAAAAGCAAAAAAATATCAAAAAATACAACTTGACTCCATTATGACCCTTTCATGGAGGTAGTTTTTATCCGCTAGTATTTTCCCTTTGAATCTCTTTACAATTCGAAATCAAATTCAAAACTCAGTAGAAGAAAGGAAGAATCGACTTACTACGGTTGTAATACGAATAAATACATATATTTAATTATTTTTATTTGCATAATAATTGTTTGAAGCTCATATTCCATCAAATTTTTAAATAAAAACATTAAAATGTTGAAAATGTTCATATATTTTAATAGGGTTTTGGCACTTTATTGAGGAATTACTACATACATAGTCGAACTGAACTTGATATTTTGAAATTTAAATTATTTATCAAAATTAAAATTTAACTTGAAATTTATAATTATTTAGTCAGAGTGGGGGACAAACTCGCCCATTGTCACTTTTTCATTAACCTTAAACTTATAATTTTCATTATTTTTAATTAACCTTATTTCTTTCCCAATTCCTGATTTATTTTATTCACTTACTATTAAAAGTCACATTTTAATAAAATATAATAATTTATTTATAGCATTTTTTACTATACTGTAATAAAAAATTAATTATAATAAATTAAATGTTTATTAAATCAAATGTTTTCTTTGCAATAATATTTTTAATGTTGAGTAAACAATGTTGGGATCAAGTGTATCATTTTTCAGACCTTTCTGAACAGCTTCAAGCATACTGATGCATTCGACTTTTTTAAATTGTGTCATTTCTTCGAAATCTCTTGTGACTTTTTTGATAACTTTAACACTTCTCTCTGAATCCAGACCTTTAATTTGCAACTTAATCAGGAATGAAGGAACAACACTGGAATATAACTCGATGACAAGTTCATCGAGTCGAAGATTTGGTTGTACACCACTTGTATGTGCCGGATACCATTGTGTCAAATTTTTTCTGAAATTAACTTTAAAAGTACTAAGTAAGATCATGAGATATAGCAATATATGTTTAAACCAACTTATATTTTGGTTGTACACCACTTGTATGTGCCGGATACCATTGTGTCAAATTTTTTCTGAAATTAACTTTAAAAGTACTAAGTAAGATCATTTATTTTTGCATAATATAATGCCAATATGGTTTCTTTTGATTTTATTTCATTTATAAGCAAATCAGATTTACCCAAAAACTCCACTCCATAAGCGTTCATTTGCTAAATTAAAAAGTGACAATGGGCTAGTCTGTCCCTTTCTCTTTTCTTTTTTATAATAATACATATTATTATATAATTAACATATTCATAATGTTTCACCCTTTCAAAAATATCCTCCTCCTCTCAAATAAACGTACATACGGGTGGCCTCTTTTTTCAAAAAATTAAAATTTGAAATTTTGGGCTCAAATATTAGAGATTTTTTCAACCTTCAACGATATATGTTGTCTATATCAGACCTCCTTTCTTTTTGATACTTAACATTGTTCCTAAATCTTAGCCGTTAAGGCTGTTCTGAAAATATTTTTTTTTCGAAAAAATTCGAAAAAAATTCTTAAAATTCAAAAATCCCTTAATTCCTGAGGATTTTGGAAAAAAGTTTTTACATGAACATGTGTATATTATATGAAGTATATTGATAAGGTAAAAATCAAATTTTATTCCATATTCATCGAGAAAATAAACTAACGAATCCCTCAAAATTGAGAGGGTAATCCTCCTCCTCTCAAATAAACGTACATACGGGTGCACCCTTAATATCACAAAAAATAAAGATAAAAATAAATTTAACACAGAATATTTCGAAAATATTGATAAAGCTCGAAAATATATTAAATTTTCAAACATTTCTACAAACTTAATAAACTTCACATTAAACAAATAAATTTCATTTTTCTGAATATTATAACTTCAACAATATGTTTTAAGGCGTTAAGTCATATCGTTGGATCTGTGTGAAGATAGTCGGATTTGAGGTTCTGATTTAAAATTCGAAAGCTCCTTAAGAGATGTCAATGACTGTCTTTTGATACTGTCTATCCCCTAATTATATTTGAAAGAAGAACTTTGGTAGATGGTATGGCATTTCATTTCAAAGTTCTTAAACTATTTCTTGGTTGACGCAAAAGTAATCAAAAACGCAAAAGTATATATGGAAACCAAAATATATATGCAATTAAAGTAAAGTATAATGATGTGATATCATTTTCACTATCACTCATCAATAAATTCAAAATATTTTTTAAATTTTAATAATTAGATAAGTTAATGATTGGGATGTGGGTTAATACCAGCGGTTATATGATTTATGCTAGAATAAGTAGATTTTGAATGTATTAATATGTTGTCAATCAAAAAGATTTTGCGAGATGAAGAACGGAATATAAGAATGATATCATATGATATGTATATTAAAAATATTAATATGTTATATAAATGTGAATAAAAAAAATAAATATAATTTTTTGAAAAACATTCAAAATTCAGGGAAATTCCTGCAAAATTGTTGCCAATTATGCTGCAAGAATGATTTCAATTTTATTTTAGAAAAAATATATGAAACAAATAATACCAAACAGTTTGTAATTCGTGAAGCTTTTGTAGCTCAATCGGTAGAGCGTAGGTCTCATAATTCTAAGGTTGCGCGTTCGAGTCCCGCTGAAAGCAAATTTCCTTTTTCTTTTTTTTTTCTAAAAATTGAATAGTTGTAAAGTTGTTGTCGATCAAATATTTTTCTGAATAAATCTAAACTTGTACTGATAGAAAATTATGGCTTGGTCATTTCATGATCCAATCCGATGATATTTTTCATATAAGGTTTGGATTATAGAAAATTCGATAAGATTTTGTTAGGAATTGGTGGTCGGTAAGACGGTGTTGCAATCTTTTCTTCAATTTGTTGAGATATCGGGCTTTAAATCCTCTTTTTTTGTTATCATAATCCAATCGAAAGATTCAAAAATTTAATGTTTTCTTGGTTCTGTGTACTCATTGCATTCTCTATGCCATGGTAAAGGAATGTTACGGTCCGAAGTGCAATAACTATAAGTCTTTGCTACTTGGATAAATTTCGTAAAATCCCGATTGATAATGTCACTTTTAATTATTTGCCACGTTTGATCAAGAGAAGAATTCATTCCGCAATGCATTTCAATCGAGAAAAAAACAAATGAATGACTCTTTCTAGATAAATGTAAGGGATTTTCAAGGGAATTTCTCTTCATTTTGCAATAAAATTTTTCATATCATCGACGTTGTTTCTTCAAAATATCCCAAAATGCAAATACGATCGCTTAGAAAATAGTTGCTGTAATGGTTGTAAAAGAAATTTATTTAACCATGAAAATGATACCGAAGTTTCTGATTTTATCTGTGACCCTAGATGTTTCGCCCATTTTTAGATGCAAATACTCTATATTTCATAGATGAATATAATTTTATACTTGGAACACAAGAAATTACAGAGATCTGAACATAACTACCTTCGGCATTTAAACTATACTACCTAATTTAGTTATATTTTTTTACAAATCTTTCTTGTAAACTCTTTATTACTTTGAAGATATCTAAATTTTTTTGAATTAATTTTTAAAAATGGTGGCATTCGTGTATATAACGTAAGGAAACGCTTGTGAGACAGTTTTTTGAGTATCAAAATTCCCAAAAAAAATCGAAAAATGTTTTTTTATTTTAAAATTTATAGCTTTTATCATCAAATTCTCGAAAATAATTTATTTTTGGATTTTTTAGGTCTATGAAAGCAATTCTAAATAGACACTTGATAAAAATATTAGATGAATTTGGACTATAATATCTTATTTTTTTGTATTTGAATATCTTTCTTAGAAATTAAGGATGAATAGCTGAAAAGAATAGAAGAACTCATATGCAAAGAAAACAAAACTGCACAAAATAGAATCTGTTTTGTTGAAACAAGTAAAAATCAGCATGAAAAATCATAATTAGTATGCATCTCAGACTAAATAAGGAATTCCTCAAGATTATAACAAATTTTCAAAGATTGAGATTGGGATAAATTTGGTCTAGACAGTATACTAACAGAGAAAAATTCTTTTATTAGAGAAAATTGTTAATAATACTCTCTCTATCAGCTTACATTCCTGGTAAATATACTGTACAAAGAGATTATGGGTTCTTTACTGTTAAAATAAGTTCAAATATCAACGAAGATTTAAAAGTATAAAGATTTGTTATTAGATCCAGTATACATTGACATAATCTAGGATAATTTAAGCTAAGGGAAGCTCCCAGATTCAGATCATTTTCAATTTTAAGAGTTATCCTCTATTCTCAAATTTTGTGTCTGATTTTTTATTAAATTTATGATGAATGAAGTATCTAAAATAGAATTGATTTGAATTGGATTCAATTTCTTTTTAAAAATTGTTGCAATATTTAAAAACCAATCGTCATACTGCTTCAAGCAAAATACTCAACCACAGTTATCAACACAATTCAAAAATTTTAAAAACCGCCAAAACCGTGTCATTTGCCATACAATGTATTTCCTTGGCGTTCTTCATTCGCTTGTCCAACTTCCAAAGGATTTATACAATACCGGAATTTCTGATTGCCACCGTGCAGTAAATGTTCCATTCGGTGATTCTTCAAACGGTAAACTTGTCGTTAGAATGGAAAAAATCGACAGATTACAAGAAACTCTTATCAGAAGAGTTAAGGGTGCATTCCCAGAAATTACAGAAACAGAACTCGATTATTTCAAGACATCTACAGATGAAATGATGACTGCAAAATACTGGGACCAGAAAATCACAAGAAAAGTTTGCATCAACGGTTACAGTGTTAGAAGCTCTCAATCAATCAATTTCATCCTTACATTATCAAACATCAACTCTCCACCAAACACAGTCAGCGTATTATTCACCGTCTGCAAGTCAGATTACATCTTCATCAACAGCTTTGCTGCTATCACATTATTCAGCATTGTTGATGGCAAGGTTGAGAACGTTGTTTCTTCAATCCCAGCTTCAAAGATCACCCAGATGATGGTTGCTTGCGTTGCTTCCTCTATCGCTCCAGAATACTTCGGCACACATATCGCAACCGAATCATCACTTTCTCCAATCGTTGACTACATCGAGGGATATCTTAACAAGTATGTCACAGTTCTTAAGTACATCAACGAGAACGAGGCCCAGGCTTCCATCAACGATTTCAGAAACAACAACAACGTTGTCGATTTCGCTTCAATTTCTGATCGCATCAGAAAGGTCTGCCTTACAACACCGACACCATCTCCAGAGCCAACAGCTACACCAGCTCCAGAACAGCCAGTCTCCAACAAGAAGTTAGAGAAGAAGCACCGCCGCTCTCATCGCCACGCAATGAGAGGCTAAATGTCTTAGATATCTATTAAAATAAGGCCGTATTAAGAACATTTTAATTTTTTTAAAAAATAAAATATTCTTGATTCAATTTCGTAACTTTTTTTTCTCAAGACAAATAACTCAATCACCAAAAATATTCTCTCACAACGAACTTTTAATTCCATCAATATGACTAAGTATTTCTGGTTCATAATAAAAAAATAAAATTAACATCTGAAGTATTTTTTCATATAAAAGATCAACAGTAGATCCTCATGTAGTGAAAATAAACTTATCCTAAATTACTTCCTTTTAGCTTTGGTTTCCTATTCCATATGATTTATTTTTTGAAGATTTAGGATCTGAAACTAAGAGGAACTTCACTCAGTAAAGTTTTCGAATCATGTTGTTAACGTATGAATCACAACGATTTATATTAAAATTATCGATTTTTGATATCTTGAAAATTCTCTATGGATAAATCGGTCTGTAGCTAATTGTTGTGATGCGCTTACTAATGGTAAAGTTAATAAGGGTTGAAATCAAATGAAAGATTCTTCAAATGTAATTTGACAAAAAATTTGTCACTTTTAATTTCAGAATGGATACAAAGGTACAAGAAGCTTGGACAGCAGTTCAATATGATCGCCTTGAAGTACTTAAATCTCTTATTACATCATCTATTGTTTCACCAAATGCTTCAACATATAGTTCAACAAATCACATTCAAACACTTCTTATGTGCGCTGCAGCACATGGATCCATTGAATGTGCACAATTTCTTTTAGATAAAGGTGCTAAGGTTGATAATAAGAACTTTGCAGGATATACTGCGTTACATTGGGCTGCTTATACAGGAAGAACAGAAACAATCGATTTACTTGCAAATAAAGGAGCCAATCTTGAAGCAAGAACAGAAGATGGCAAGACTCCATTACATATTGCAGCACAACGCGGTCATTTGGAATTCATCAAAGCGTTTTTGAAACTTAGCACTGATGATCGTCCAATAGACATAAATTCTGTAGCTAGCAATGGCTGGAATGCATTGTTTTTTGCTGTAATGGCAAATCAACAAGATGTTGCTGAATATCTCGTTAAACAGGGTATTGATAAAGATTCTCCCGATGCAGAAAACAAGACTGTTGATGCTTTTGCGGAAAAGTATCATAGATTCTGGCTTAAATCTCTACTTCATCACGAAGATTCTTCTCAACAATAAGTACCTTCGAAAATATGTTTGATAAACTTTACCTCTATTTGTATTTTTAAAATATACGTCTATACTTTTTCTTTTTCCAAACAAAGACAATATTTGATATTTTAGTTTTGATTTATGAGTAAAATTGAAAGCAAATAAACAAGATTTTTATACAACTTTACAAGATGGATGGTTCTTGAAGTCAAAAAACTCAAATTGATTTAGAAATCTGCTCAATCCTCTCTTATTTCATTTATAACTCCATTTCAAAGAAAGCATACTAAAAGTAGCTTCTTGGTTCAAAATAATTAGTAGGTTGGGTTTTCTCCGATGCAGCGTCAAATTTTCAAAATTTTATGAAGACGAAAAACATAGAACCATCTATTATGGTATCAGGTGACAACTCCTATGGCCAACTTTGGTGCAAGAAGGAGACACAAGTCACAGCTAAATTCATTAAAGCAACATCTTTCCCATTCGAATCAAAAATTTCTAGAATATCACACGTTTCTGCATGGAATCAATCTATTGCTTTCGTTTTCGATGATTTTAAAGTATTTTTTAGACCAGAGGATGGACAAATTCACGAATTTTCTACAGGAACTTTACGTCAGATTTGTTGCTTAGAAAATAATGTTATTACTCTCCAGTACGATGGCAAAGTATATAACTATTTAGAGAAGAATTTCTATCAACAAGAAGGAATTTCTCAAATTGCGGCATCAAATAATTATATTCTCGGCTTAAATAATACAGGTGTTGTTTACTTATTTGGAGCTGTTAATGAACCAGCTAAAGAAATTGAAAAGGATGCAACAGCTATCTGCTGCACAGGAGATGAAGTATTTATCATTAAATCTAATAGTATTATTGTTTGGACAAATGAAGATTCTAAGAGCTTTGAAACTTCTACAAAGATTATTGCTGGTTATGGTTCAGAAACAGAAGCTTTATTTATTGATACGGATGGAAACCTTTGGCATTACGATAGCGATGCATTATTACAAGTATTTGGACTTCCACCAGTAGTATTTGCTGCTGTTGGCATCCAACACTATGCTGCAATTAGTTATGATGGATCTCTTTATACATGGGGCTTCAATCCATCTGCCCAGCTTGGAATTGGAAGCGATAAGCCATCAAACGATCCATATCACGTCCTTGATGGTACAAGATTAGTTGCTTGCGGAACTCATCATACTCTTGCTGTTTGTGGTGGCGCACCAGAAATCCCTGAAGGTTTTAATAATTCTGTTATGATAAAATCTGCGAAACTTCATCCAAACCAAAAATCAGTAATTTCTCGCGCTGAACTTTTATACTAAACTATTTTATTCTTTATGAATTATAATAACTCCAAATTTCAATTACATTTTTCACAAAGATCTTTATATTTCGACAATAAATGCAATAAATTTTATCAAATTTCGTTACAAAACCATAAAATTGAACTTATGAAATTTCAGATATCATTCAAAAATGATTGAATATTAAGTTAATGATATAAAATAATTAACATTTTTATGAATGATTTCATCATTAATCGAGGTGAAACTATTCTTGAACATTGCCAACATACGTTAAAGATGTATGAAGATTGGAATGATGAAATAAATAAAGCTCATGAACAAAATCGTCTTTTATTTATTCACCCTGTTACTATTCATGAACCAAAAGAGGTGCCAACAACTAGAAAAAGTAGATATTCGCAAAAGAGTAACGCAGAAACTACAAAGGCAATAGATCCTTTAGAGGTTACATTAGAACAAGTGAATTGTGAATTTAAATACAATCAAAATGCAGAACCGACAGCTGAAGAGGTTGAATTTCGTCGATCTCATACGTTTAAGTTCTACAAAGATCGTAGAAACAATACTAAACCCGATCCCAAGATTGACGTTAATATTATTCGTTATCGAGGACCAGACGAAACAAGTGGAAGAATGACTAGAATACCAAATACAAGTTCTGTAATAGGCACACCACAATCTTACAAAAACGGAGATCTTCGAAGAAAGATTCAAATCCGGAAAAAGACACTTCAAAATTCCCAATCATCATTGAAATATAAATATGTTAAAGTTCCACATGACATCAGGGTAACAGGTTATCAACCAGATCCAAGAGAAAAGGCACCAGATTTTCATTTTTGTACACTCGAATGCGAGGAAATCGAACTTAAGATCAAAAAGACTCAAAAAGAAATCGAGAATAATCTCAAACGCGCCGAAAGAACCGTCAGGAAAATTCAAGATCAATTTGAAACTGCAGAACCAATGTATTCCAATATTAGTTCTACCAGATCTCCTCGTAGGTTTAGGAGTAATTTTAGCCATTGATGTACATATATATTGTTTGTATATTTTTAAATTTTTTTAAATACCATGAATTTATCTATATATTATAAGACAAGTTTTTATAAACGAGCATTTCAATTGTTTTATACCTAAAAAATGGAAAACTATTTTCTCATGACATTTTCAAAGTTTTTTTGATCTGACATTTGTAAACAGTTTACGTTGCCAGATTTATAACTTTACAAACGTCAGATTTCGCTCAATGGATAGACCTTTTTATTTCTCCCTTATAGCACTTCTTTCAATTGGTATTTATATGATCCTGGATGCTATTTCCGGTCTTGGTGAGATGAACAAAGGAGGTTTGCCGTTACTTATGGGTGATTTCGCAGTATTCGATATACTTTTCCCTCTTTCTTGCTTTGCATTAGCTGCTATTTTCTTCGGCTATAGATTCAACGAAATATCGGCATTTCCAATTGCTGCAACTATTTTGACTACAGTATATACAGCAATTACCTGGAAATTTTCGATTGGATATATGGTTGACCCAGTTGGATATATTGCATCAAAGAAATCACTTTGGTATTCTAAGGAATTACAAAGAGATATTCAAAGATTTATGAATGACTTCCAATGCTGCGGAATTGACCTCAATGATACAATTAACAATCCAATGTGCAATCATCGTGACCAATGGTCATGCGCACAGGGCATTGCTCTTCACAAAGGACATATTTATAGGGAACACGCTTATTCTTTGTTCATAAAATGCTTCTTACCAATAGCCACTACAGCTATTTTATGGGCTGTCCACCTTACAGGCGGTATTAAAGAATCTAATGATAATGATCAGAAGAAACCCTCCGAATCAAAACTATAGACAAATCAACGAACACTTCTACCACACTAATTAGCAAATCCAACAGATCCTGTACCCTTCAACGAACGAAAAATTATATTCATGAATCATTCAATTAAAGAATTACGACAAAGACCATGACGAATATACAAGTGTTGCTGTAACTCCAGTTGGAGAAACAAGAGCCATTCTTGCAGCAACAGAATCAAATAGAGTTGTTTCCCCATGGGCCGCAACAACAACAGATACAGAAGAACTCAGAGTTCATCCTTTCTTTAGAGAAAGACAAGAGCCTGACAATTTATCGTCTTATCCAGTCAGAAAGGAAGTTCCCCCTGGATTTGAAAATCTATTGGTGCAGGATTTTCAGACACAACAGATGAGACTGTACGCGGTGATCATGTACAGGCAACTACTGCTGCTATGTCTCGATTCCCATCATTATTTGTCGAAGAATTTAAGTGATTTAATTTTCTATTCAAATTAACATGTTAATTTACCAGTAAATATTATTAAGTATTAATATCAGCGTTTTTCTTTATTGAATCCACTATCATCTGGAAATTTTGTAGATTATCTTTACATCAATGCTTTCTAACATATAGAAACTCTAAATATTTGAACTAATATTCAATCAAATATGAGCAGCTTACAAAATGCGTCTATTTAATTAAGTTTTAAAAATCTGAATTTTGATTTAATTTAAGTGAATGATTTAGCAAGGTGATATGTATACCATTTCAGTGATACTATATCTAACTAGCAATGATCGTTTTCCTCTCAAATTTGATGCATTCCAAACATTTTCATCAATGAAGAACGTCAGTTCTGACCTAGAAATCAGAGAAATATCATTACAGGATTATAAAGAAAGATTTACAGAAGTGTTTGATATTGGTTCTGGCTCATTCGGTAAGGTTATTAAGGCAATTGACAATGAATGCAAGAAGATGATTGCAATTAAAGTAATACTGCAGCAAGGATCATATGAATCAACTTACAAATGCGTCCAAAATGAGATCACAATGATGAATAAATTCAAAATGAAAGAAATATGCAATCTTTCAGATTACTTTCACATTAACTCAAGTTTTTACTTGATTTTAGAATTTTGCAGCTTAGGTAACATTAGCAAATATAAAACAAAGATGACTTCTCCAATTCTCCTTGCAATAATTAGAGATATTTCAAAACCATTAGAAAAGTTCCATAAAGAAGGATTTGTTCACTATGATATCAAACCTCAAAATATATTGCTTACATTATCAGGAGATATCAAAGTTTGTGACTTCGGAATCATGGGAAGAGAATTGGAAAGCGTAAAAAACACAACAAATGCAATTTCTTCATTAAAGAAAGGGACAGAAATGTACATGGCTCCAGAAGTAAAGGAAATGAATCAGCTTTCAACGGCAGCAGATATTTATTCTCTTGGTGTTACAATTTTCGAAATGATTTCGGGAATTCCGCTTTGCTTAACAAATTGCACAAGTTCTCAACAATGGTTTGATGAGAATCAACATAAAATATCAAATGGAAAACCAATAGCTCCAATCATCGAAAAGATTGTTAATTCTTGCTTGATTTCGGATCCTTCTTCAAGAATATCTGCAATCAATATCTTAAAGATGATCCCTTCTCTTCCACCATCTTTTATATTGTTAAAAGATCTAACTACAGTTGATATGGGTTCAATTGTTTAAATATTCTCATATTTTGGCAACTAAGAATAAAAAACGTTTTAATATTCTCAATGTATTTTCTGTTGTTATGTGATACTGCTTCTGGTCTAATAACTGTTTATAATCGACATTAAATTAGATCAATCTCTAATGATTGAATCAAAAAACGAATGAAATGATTCTTTTAGAAATGATACTGGCATATTTTGGCAAACAATCCTTTATTGAATGAAAAGTAGTAGGATATGACGGGTTTAGTGACTTTTTTTGTAAACGTAAGAATTCATACAATATCGAGTGATTTTGTATCATTTTTTTTAACATATGAAGTAAAAAATGTATGATTCTTACGGTTTTTATTCTTACGTTTTTGAATAAATCAAGATTTAAAAAATTTTCAAAATTGTAAGACATTTACACTCAGCCCAAACATAATGAAATAAATCATTAAAAAAATTAACATTAATTTTAAAATAATTTTTTTATCTTTTATAAAAGAAGCTATATATAGATGATGTC
The DNA here is from genome assembly GCF_026262505.1 of Trichomonas vaginalis G3. Lineage (NCBI taxonomy): Eukaryota > Parabasalia > Trichomonadida > Trichomonadidae > Trichomonas > Trichomonas vaginalis. The sequence goes on along the minus strand of NC_067206.1, from coordinate 9,949,816 downwards.
AGATATTCCGCGATTAATTAAACATTGTTTAAATCCTGAATGGAATCAATGGAGTCATAATCAAAGACCTCATAAACGAGTAAAAGAAATTAGAAATAAACTTCTTACGAAAAATTAAAACTTAGTTATGTTTATTATTTTATTTTTTTATTTTGTATGAAATGAGTGAATCAAAATTCGTGACTGTAAATCAATTAATGAATAAACTTTCACCAATTCTCACCCAGGTTAAACAAGTAGACGTTTATTTTGATGATTACATACAAAGTTTATTTTATAAAGGTAAGTTTAATATTAAACCTATTGCTTTTGCATTTGATGGTAAATTAATCGAAAATTCAAAAATTTGGAAATTAATTCCGGATATTGAATTTATAACAAATATTAAGGATAAATGGTTTAAACAACAAAACCACCTCACTAAAGTTCTTTGTAGATTAATGATTAAAACTGAGGAAAAAGAATTTAACGGGTTTAAATATCATCCGTGTAAAATTTTAGAACTTGGTAACGAAAAACTTCAGAAAAAATTAAACGATAGACTATCAAAAGATAAAGTTGAAAGAGTAAATAAACTCGCTAAAGGTAATGGTAATGATGAAGAAGAATTTGATGAGTTCAACATTGAACTTTAAGAAACTAATGATTATTTGAATTTATGAAATCAATTATTTGATTCATTCTTTCTTCAATCTCTTCTATTCTTTTTGTTAAATCATCTATTTTCATTAATGAGGTGATTCTTGTTTGAGGAATAGATTTCAAACTAACCACTCCTTTTATTTTTGAAATTTTGAATCCATCAACTTTAAACATTTTATTCAATTTACATGTTGTCAATTCTTCAAATAATTTTTTATTATTAGCATAATAGTCATTAAATTCTTCAACAGATGAAAAAATTTTTATTTCAGTAATTGGTTTAACAACGTTTATTTTTTGTTGAACATTTTCACTTTCATTTATTTCTTCCTCCTCTGTTTCATTTATTTTTAAAATCAGTTTCATTTATCATTAAATAAAAATTGGAATATAAGTGATGAAATATATTTTTTAATTAATATTAAATCAGAAATGGCGGCAGGATTCTTTAAAAAATTATGGGATGGAATTAAGAAAGCTGCGGGTTGGGTTCATAAAAAGATTATTAAACCCATTGCAAACTTTTTGGCACCAGTAGCGAAAACGGCAGGAACTATCATAGGTGGAGTATTAGGTACTAAAGCAGGTAATCCGGCGATGGGAGCACAAGCAGGTAACGCAATTGGTGGAATAGCTGAAGGAATACTTAATAAAATAGGGGGTAGATAGTGGAAAAATAAATTATTTTAAAATTATTTTTATCTTAGTATCGGTTGTAGTCTTTGATAAACTTTTTCTCCTTTATTTAAAACTTCTCTTATTGGGGCAGCTTTTGGTGTTATTGATTCAGCAACGTCACTAATTGCTTCTTTATTCTTAAATATCCAATTTGCTCCCTTCTTCAATGTTTCCCAAACTTTACTCGCTCCTCTTTTTACTTTATCCCACAGTTTCTTAAATATACCTGCAGCCATAGTTGATTATTTCATTAAGGATACCCTTACATTGCGTAGTTAGAAAGAGAATATGATATTGTCATGATTGCTAAAGTTTTAGGCTCCAGAAATGAATATACATCAAACTGAAACAATTGATAAATTGAATGAACTTTTGAGAGGTTCTCAAATAAAAAAAATTATCTAATTTTTTACAATATTACTATTATTTTATCCACATATGTATATATAGTAATTTGAGAAAACTTTTAGGAAAAAATAAGTTTAATAAAAATCTGAATTTTACTTGTTGTGGGATTGTTATTAATTGACACTCCAAACGTATTACTAATAGTTATGCGTATGCAATTAAAGTATTTCTGATGGACAAAATGTGAGATTTATATCAGATAATTCATTTCTACTATTAAGTTATTCATTTATGAGTTTGCACTTATTCGCACTAAATAAATAACTATTAAAAATTGTTTTAATTAATTGACACCATATAATAGAGTGAATTTTGTTTGATCAAACAACAATAGATGATAGATATAAAGCCAAGAAACTTGCTATTAATATGCTCTACTTGCTATTTCAATGTAAGTATGATATTTTCTAAATGTTTCGTTCAGATAACTTAGATATATTAGTCAAAATTTGAAATTTTAATAGCACATATATTAAAAATAATTATTATTCATAAAAGATTAATGAAATAGTAAAAAAATCAATCAAATTATAAAAATACAACATTTAGAAGAATTCTTATTATCCTTCAAAAAGTCAGTATTTCTGCTGTAATTTTCTACAACATTGTAGTTATTGCACTTTGTCTATGGATTTGTATATATGTTATATATAAATTATATATCTAAACTGCCCATAAGTGCAATTTTTATATAAATTGTTTATTTCTTTAACAATTTCATATGAAATATGCTTTTTTAAGCGTATCAAAGCTGTGTTCTTAATGTGCATGGATATATCAAGAAAAATGTCGAAAAAAAATGTGAATTCACAAATTCACTGAATTTTCACCGTTTTTTGAATTTTGCTACAGCACTAATATTAAATAATACTAAAATCTTCTGTCTTTGTAAAAGAATAAATTCTGACAAAAAGTGCTCGTTTAAATTTAATGATCATCTGTATGACTAAGTGGTAAAAAGTGTTTATGACCAAAAAGGGTTACATGCTTAGTCTATTTTTCTGACAGGATACTCTAGATTTACATGATCTCTATTTCATATCTCCGTTTTTAGATTCTTCGACAGATTTTATGATAGAAAACCAAGATTAACAAATTTCCGGCATGTTAATGAAGAAATCTGCAGCTACCCTCAATATTATTTCAATAATCAGTATCGTTTCTCTTACAATTTATTTTTTTCTCAATAATTTAACAAGAAATAACAATACACACTTGGTTTTACGTATAAAAGCTAAGTGTCGAACTTAATCAACTTTACTTACTTAGCAAATGAATATTTTTGTGGTTGCGAGTTCTGAATGCTGAAGTTTTAGATTTCTCTATAAATGATATCATTGCACTTACAATGTTGTTCCAGCCTATCGCATAAATCATAGAAAATCCAAAAAAAAAATAATATAAAGAAAATTCATGTCATGAAGTTCAAAAAATACCGTGTAACATTAAAATTTGTTATGCATAATACATTTTAGCTATTATTGATTTTTTTTTAATTTTCGAGAAATTGAATGGTGAGTCCGATAGAGAAATTTTTAAAAATCCTAGTGCCTCATAGAAGTAATTTCCCTCGTCTCCCATACTTCCAAATGTATGCATATGACATAAACTTTTATGCATTACACAAGTGGCCAATAATATCTATAGAGTAAAAAATTAGAAATTTAATTTTTTTATATGATAGTTATATTTCAGATTTGCGAGCGTAACTTTTTTCTCCATGGCATACTTGTTTTAAGAGCAAATGATCAAAATCGTCCTTCAATTATTGAAGGAGCTGATATCTTTTGAAAATTGAATTGAAAGGGTATTCAATTTTCAAATTTCCTCTCAATTTTGGAAACATATCAACTCTATGAATTAACAATTATGTGCCTTCACAGTTTATCAGTCATATAAGGTGCTTATAAAGAAAAAAGTTACGCTCGCAAAATATGTTTTTATATAGATTTCACATAAAATAATTATGTAATTTCTAAAAAGAATATTTTTGTTCTTGAATATTAAAGTGTATTGTAGTTTAAAAAGTTTTAAATATGTTGCTAAAATTTCAGGTTTATAGCTCATGTCTAGCATGACTTCTTCGTATGCGCAAAAAATCTGACACGTAAGGGTATCCTTAAAATTAAAAATTCATTTTCATCTTTTAATTTTGATTTTTTATTTATTAATAAATGACGACTAACTATTTGGTGCCAAACACTAAACCGATTAATGGAAATGTGTTTCATTCATTCGAAAAGATAAATGAAATATTCGCAAAGAATGACGGTAGAAGATATTATAGAGAACTTGAAAGTTCATGCTATGACTCTGATGCTCCATATTTTGATGATAAACAAACTCATTTAAGAATTACAAATCCGGCTCATGATGTGAATCAATTAGGTGACACATATATTAAACGCAAAGTTAAAGCAACTCTAGTTTCAAATAAAGCTTTCACATGTGATGCCGCTTTTAAATGCATGCGTTTATTCGTTGGTTACAAATCATCAAATCAAAGCTTTAAACAATTAGAAGTAGAAACCGAAAGAGGTGATGCCGGTTATCTTCAGATGGATTGCGCCCGTGAATCTTTCGCATTTGCAACATATAAACCAAAATCAGAAAGGAAAGTTAAAAAGTTTGTTCATTCGTTATATAATAATGTTCAAAAATATGATAACTCAGTATGTGGTAAATATATTGACCCTTCAGAAGTTTTCAAGAGAGCAAATGAAGAAGTTGATGTCACTTTTGATATGATTATTCCGGTAAATGATTTGTTAGCATTTCAGGCGTTTGATGATTATCCTAAATCATTTGGTGAAATCATTCTTAAATATTATGTTTTCAGGGATACTTTAGTATTTTGTCAGGTTGACCCGTTAAGAGTTGCTGATTTACAAAATCACGTTTATGAAAAGATAACTGATGAAAATTATGAAAAGATTATGAATCATGTTTATAAATATGATCGCAAATTCCAACAAATCGGACTTCCTGCCAAATTAATTACAAGCTTAGCCGCTACATCTGCTGACGCAACAGTTGATGACGTTATTATTTCATGCACAAAGATGGAAGTTTTAGAGGATAAATGCATTACACCAGGATACGGTTTAATTGAAGAATCAGTTAAAGCAATACCACGTTTATTCAGTAAGGAAGATCCATTCATGATTCCAGCTCAACATATTGACGTTCGTTCACTAAATGGAGGTTGCATCACTCCTGAAGGTATTAACTCAGATTTCTCATACGCTCTTCATAATGTTACAGATGTTGTGTTAGCATTTCCGAAGAATGCAATGCAAAGAACAGTTTTAGAAAATCCAATGCTTCGAGGTCTTCATGTCACTATAGATTCCAGAAACTTCCCCGATCAAGCGATGACCACAGTGGGCGACATATTCTTTACACGTATGCTTCAAGCTTCTGATTTAGATGGAGTGAATGAATGCACAGAAGAATACGAGGACTCATTAACTAGACCACTGAATGCAGATGATGGCACGCCATTAGCTAGAACATGGAAAGACCAAACTTCATTCTTATGCACTATTCCAGTTCAACGTGATGGAGCGGGTATATTCTTTGATGGATTAGAAACTTTCAACTCACAAGTTACAGTACAAGTGAAAGCTTATCCAATCATTCAGGGTGAAAATGACACTTACTGTTCAAAGGTGACAAATCCTCCTCAGGTTTGGTTTACTAGGACTACATATTGGACATGGACACCGGACGAAGGTTTGAAATATCATCCAACAGGTACACCACCACAGTATAGAAGTTCATATGATGAAATATTGATGAATAGAAATGTTTAAAATTATAAATTTATTTTTGATTAAATGGATTTAAATTCATACACTCCTTATGAAGAATTAGCGGGAGTATATAATACATACGTAGATGATATGATTAATGAAGCATTGAGTGATAATAGAAATGCTCTATCTAAGGAAAAATTAATGAAAATTCCATATTCTGAATGTTACTTAAATTCAATCACTGCAGCAATTGGTAAACAAAATAAAGGTAAAACATTAACGATATTAAAACAAATTATCATTATTGCTAACACTTCCCCCATTCACATATGTTAATTTATATCAACCGTTCAGGTTCACCTTCAGATGATACATTTGAATCTTTAAAGCATTTAATCAAAATTCCAATTATTTATTTATCACAAGAAGAAGCAGAAGATTATTTAAAAAACTTTTTAATGTATAAAGAATTATATAATACAATCAAGAAACAAGGATTAGAGGATAAAATTATTGATAAACAACGGGATGAATTATTTGAAACACTTTCTATTTCAAATTTTGATAGAGAATTTTTGCATTCACTCATTTTTCTAGATGATGCAGTGAAATCAAAACTAATAACAAATGAGAAATCATATTTTAATCAGTTATTAACTCAATGTCGACACATTCAGTGTTCATTCTTTATGGCTGTTCAATATTTCAAAGCATTAAGCACAAACATTAAATCAAATCTATCAACACTTTTCATTTTCAGTGGGTTTAGTCGTCAACAGTTGAACGTTATGCTTTAGCAAGTGAATTTACCAATGAGCATTAATGAACTTTACACACAATATCAGCAATTAGGTGAACATGGAAAAATAATAGTTGATTTAAATAAAGGAGGTGTTAAATTTGATTAACTTTTTATAATTAATTTTTATTTTTTATTTATAATTAAACATGACAGAAATAGCAAATCTTCTACAGGTTCCATTAAAACAAGGAACAAACAAAAAGGGTGCATATAATAGAACTATGAAAGTTCCTGATGGAATGAAAGAATTAGTTCATATTGTTGCTGGTCTTCAAAAAGATGTTAAACAAATGAGAAACGCTTTAACATTACCAGAAGCTCAAGCATATGCCAAACGTCAAGGTCCAAATTGGGAAGCACATGAAGCAGACATTACGGGTCCAAATGGAAAACCTGATGGTATAAATGAAGTTTTCGTTACTGATGGTCAAGGTAATATTAAAGTCATAAATGGTTACAAATTAACTATAACTGATTATCCTAAACGTAAAGCATATAATGAACGTTATCCTATGCAATTTGATGAAAATGGAAAAGCTGTTAAACAATACATTGGAGAAGGTGAAAATGGTCCAATTAATTCATACCGTTATAATCCATATTCTTATTTCAATGAAGAATTAAATGCTATTGAAGAGGGACCGGATGGATTACCACGATATTCTAACCAGTTTGATGGTCAATATGCAAATATTAGACCTGAAATTTCAGCTAAGAAATTCTTTAAAGTTGCTTTATTCGATCCAGTTTTCGCAAATGTTAAAGATGAACTTAAACAGCAATTCCAACCAATTATAGTAGCAAGAATTGCATCAGGTGCTTTATCTCAAGCATTCAAAGATTTAATTAAGAAACCATTATATCAGCAACGAGGTTTAACTTATGATTTAGTTAAGGAATCAGATAAAAGAAAATTTGAGAAATCAGATGATTATAAGAATGCAATTAATGAATATATTAGGTCTATTAATTACAATGAAACAGCTAAAAATCAACTTCAAGAACAAATACAGGGAATAATAGATTCAAAACTTCCAGCAAAATAAAAGTTTAAATATATTTTTTTATTCGATTATAAATGAGAAGACGTTTCACTAGTCAAAAGAACACTAACGCAAAAGCAGAGATTACGGTTGGTTATAACGTAAATGATGATAAATCACGAATTATTCAAAATGTTAAAGTTAATGTTAGCCCTGAATTAACAAGGTCAGCAACTCAACCAAATTTATTAACTCGTGACTTACCGAAAAAGGAGGAGGAGCAAAATAAAGAAGATGGAGACCCAATCATTTTATCTGAACCCAGTAAAGAACCTGTTGAAATTCCCACTTATCCAACATACCCCCACCTCTTTCATCAAACATCGAGAACCCATATAAAATAGACATTAATTCTGAATTAATGAAAATTTACCGTGATATAATAATTAATAATTATGATTCAATAATAAATTTAATTGACCAATCCGGTTTAATTATTTTACCTTATGAATCATTAATTCACATTATCGCCATTCTTTGTGATGTTCAAGATTCAGACGTTAAGATTCAATTTTTCATAGATGATGAGGTTTCATGCTGCGGAACAGTTGCAAAAATAAATCCTATAAAGGATATTAGCACAATTAAGATATCAAAGAATGGAACAACAACTGAACTTCATTTAACATATAATGATATTTATAATAAAATAGTTGATGAATATAAAATATCACTTGAAAAATTCTTTGTTAAGGCTATTTAATATTCAAGCATTAACATTATCGAATAATAATCCTTTGAATCATAATCAATAATAATTGACCTTTCACCAGTTTCTATCGTTTGTTTTATTTCTTTTTGTTCCCCACTATCCGGATCGGTCATTGTAATTGTTTTTGTTATAGTATCAGCTTTATCTTTAACTTCAATCTTTTTTCCATCGGGATATTTAAACCAAAATTCCAAAAATTCGATATTGTCAATCTGTTCATATTTTAATCTATCAATTACATTTTTAATACCATCTGAAAATCTTATGAACTGGTCATTATATGGGTTTGATTGAACTAAATTTGAATGAAGTGAAATATAACCTGTTGATGAATATGACACTGACTCATATTTTCTGAAAACACTAAAATTTATAACATGAATGAATTTCTTATTCGTTGAATTTATGAATTCTTGAGGTAATCTTATTCTAGTTTTATTTATCACTGGAAAATAACGCTTTACCATATTTTTAATCGTAATAAAAATGTCAATTATCAATATTATTTCGAATAATAGCTGTGAATTAAATTTAACAGTTAGCGGAATTTATAATGTTACTCTCGTTTCTGTGAGTGGTAAATTTAATCCCATTCTTTTAGACCTTTCAGATTATATATCATTTATTAAAGATGACCTTGAAAAAACGTATGATATGTATATAAATAATGTGATAGCGAAATGGGATATTAACATGATTTTAAGTTATTTAAATGAATCATTTATCGTATGGTATGAAGAAAATTTTAAATCAAAACCTGATAAACTTTTTGAACTTGATGAAATAAATAACCTTATTAAATTTCCGCTGAAAATTAAATTTTGTACTCCTCATCTTCGTTCATTGTTGGGGATATTAAATTTTGAAAAAGATGTTGGGGATGTTTTGTATTCTGACACTGGTTCCAATTTCATTTTAATAAAATGTGATAAAGTTAATACCCCAATGAGATTTTCACATCAAACATTAGACCCTAACTCTTACCCATCAATACAAAACATTTTATCCATCAACTTAAACACATTTTCTTTATCATATCCGTTTCAATTATCCAGGAATTCATTTATTCTTCATTCAAAAGATTTATCAAATATTAAATTTAGAATAACTGACCTATTTGATTGTGATTTAGAATTTATGAATGAAATATTATGGCAATTTCAAATAGAGAAAATAGCCGATGAGATAACGGATTAAATATTTATTTTTAAATCGTAATAAATGATTAAACAACAGCAACTTAAGGCGCAAAGCACCCAGGTCCTTCAGACCATTACATACGCCATATATGCATATAATTCAAAGACGGCAGAACAAACGCAAAGGTTGAAATATGGAGATTTAGAGATAGTATTGAAAAATGACCGTTTCGAATTCGTTTGCAAAGGTGGTGCAGTGATATCAAATATAAAAGAAATTTTATTTATGAATTCAAAAATTAAAGGAATAACGGATGATATAACATCAATTCCACCAGAAGAACAGAGATATTACACATTAAATGCATTTCCTAAAGTTTTGAAGATTGGAAGATTTAATTTAAATGAGGAATTCATAGAAGGTTTCCTAAACGACATAATGAAGAAGGTGGATAAGGAATATGTGGATAGTGAATTAAATAAGAAGGCAAATTTGGTTTATGTTGATGAAAAAGATAATGAAATTAAAGAAAAGGTTGAATGGTATCATGAATGGACATCGGAGACTTTTAAAGTTAAAGCTGATACAGGGTGGGTTTCAGGATGTTTAGACCTTAAAGCAGATAAACTTATGTTGATGAAAAAGATAATGAAATTAAAGAAAAGGTTGAATGGTATCATGAATGGACATCGGAGACTTTTAAAGTTAAAGCTGATACAGGGTGGGTTTCAGGATGTTTAGACCTTAAAGCAGATAAGGAATATGTTGATGAAAATTATGCAAAGAAGTCGGAAGTAAATGATGTGATTACAAGCATGAAAAATGAAATACTTCAAACATTATATCCTGTTGGTTCTATTTATACGTCAATGAATTCAACAAATCCAGAAACAGTTTTAGGTTTTGGTACGTGGAAGCAGATTGTAGATAAATTCTTATACTGTGCTAGATATTCAAAGCAAACAGGAGGTTCGAAGAAAATTAAAGAAGCAAACCTTCCACCGCACACTCATACAGGAACGACAAACTTTTCTGGCGACCATAGCCACTCATTAAGAGACCACCCATTATACAACTCAGAATATAAAGCTGGCAATGATGTTTTATCTCCATCTTATAACAATGCAGCAAAAAAGATTTTTCGACCAACTGAACCAGGAGGAAATCATGTCCATACTTTCACAACAAATCCAACAGGCTTGGGTAAAGATTACATGCCACCATTTGTGACTATATTCGCATGGTACCGAATGAACTAAATATATTTTATGTCTGTAATTAATTAGGTAATGAAGTAATGGATGAACTGCAGAAATATATTTTATCGTTAATGGTTTCAGGTTATTCAATAATTAATTATTTTTGAAGAACTGAGGGTGTCACTACGTCACCATGTGTCACCAGGTTATTTAACTTCTCTTAAAAATGATGACAACATGACATTTTGACAACATCAACAAAGGAAATTAAATCGTAAATGTTTTTAGGTTATTCAATAATTAATTATTTTTGAAGAACTGAGGGTGTCACTACGTCACCATGTGTCACTCGGTTAATTAACTTCTCTTAAAAATGATGACAACATGACATTTTGACAACATCAACAAAGGAAATTAAATCGTAAATGTTTTCGTTTATGATTTCGTAAATGTTTTCATAAATGTTTTCAGTGTCACTACGTCACCATGTCACCAGGTTAATTAACTTCGCTTAAAATTACTGACAACATGACATTTTGACAACAGTCCAGGAAATTTGATGCAGTCCAAAAATAAAGTTAGTTTTAAAATTATTTTTATTTTTTTTATTTTGTATGTAAGAACAGAAATGTCAGTCGAAGCAAAAACATTCACGAACAAATCTAATGACGAAACATTCACAAAAGGCACTTATAATGGTATTGAAGTCTTACGTAGAGACAAGGATGGTTACATTAATGCAACAAAGATGGCAAGAGAAGCGGGAAGGTTAAACCATTTAAACAGATTTCTCAATAGTACTAAAATGCAGGAAATTCTTGAGTTTTGGATGAACGAATACGGTCAAGCCAAAAGTGGCTCGACCTCAAAACAAGCATTTTATGAGCTTACTAAGGGTGTTATAAATGAATTCAAAGGTATTTACATACATCCTGACCTCGTTCATTTTGTTGCTGAATGGTGCTCTGTAAAGTATGCATTTTATGTCAAAGATATTATGGACTCCATAGACAAGAAAGTTCATGAGAAATTAGATGAAGAAGAACTCGAAGATACAGTAGAGAATGCTAAACATTTGTTTGAAGAAGAAGTTAGAAAAATGTGCGAAAAACAATTAGAACATGAACGTGAGATATGTTATGGTTATAGAGATTCTCCATACGAACTAGACCAATGGGAACAAGAAGATTTAAAGAGAGAATTTAGAGAATATGAACTCGCTAAGATAGCATTAGAAACTGCAGAAAAGAAGTTAAAAGTTTGGGGTCGTTTTGTACAAAAATATTGTGAGTAAATGAACCATTTATTTTTGTCATAAACGACCAAAAATATATTTTATCGTTAATGGTTTTTAGGTGTCACCACGTCACCATGTGTCACCTGGTTAATTAACTTCTCTTAAAATTACTGACAACATGACATTTTGACAACAGTAGAATAAATATAAATTAAATGTTTTCGTTTATGATTTCGTAAATGTTTTCATAAATGTTTTCAGTGTCACTACGTCACCATGTCACCAGGTTAATTAACTTCTTTTAAAAATGATGACAACATGACATTTTGACAACAGTCCAGGAAATTTGATGCAGTCCAAAAATAAAGTTAGTTTTAAAATTATTTTTATTTTTTTATTCCTATATAAATGACAGCAACAAACAACAACAGCAACTACATCGTTTCTGATGAAAAAGTTATTGATTCATTAGCTGAGGAATTAGTTGTGGCAGAAACTAAAACCCTCAACGAAAGAATTGGTGAAAACAAGATTGATTTACATAACTACCTCAAACACGATGGAGGAAGAGGAAGGAAAACTGGTATGGCTTTATTAGTAAATAAAATTTCGAATTTAACGATTATAGATGTTGATATCAATAAATCGTACAATGATGAACTTAAAGAAACAGTTAGAAAAGATATTTTATCAAAACTTTCGGATAAAGATGTTATCGTTAAAACTGCTTCAGGAGGTCTTCACATTTATTGTAACACTAATTTCTTCTATTCAACCTCGAACAGAATGATTAAATGTTATTCCTGCAATGATTATGATATCGATATCATGACTTCAATGGATGATTCAAAGCGTTCTTTAGTAGTTATGGCTGATTCAAGAGTTCGCAAGAATGCAACAGAACCAATCAATACATACTCATTCATTCGTGGAAGTTACGATTCAACATTAACTAGAACAGTGAATGATATATTAAATGATTTGAATATTAAGGTAAGAGTTGAACAAAAGAACGAAGAAATAAAGAGTATAATGAATGAAAACAAAAATGTAAACATTGACGATAAACTAGCTCAAAGCATAGTTGATGGCATCAGTGATTTTGAAGTACATAATGACGGTGGAAACATGAATTTAGAAAAAGAAGTTACATTATTCACACTGTTTCAAGCTATTAATTCGTTACCTAATCATTTGATTAATGAAGCATACGATAACGTTTATAACTTCTGCAGCTTAACTGAAAATGCAAAAAGTAATTTTGAAAAAGCACGTAGTAGATATGCACATTTAATGACTTCTCCATTTGTTTTGGTGAAGATTCTAAAACTATATCAAAAAGAATATTATGATGAATATGTTTTACCTTTATTACGTAAGCCAAAAATAACATTTGATATAAAACTTGATGACTCGTTTTTGATAACAGATATTAGACGCAAGGCTGAAAATCATCAGTATAAAAACAGTTCTGAAGTAATTGAGGATTTATCACGTGTAATCCGTTTTGTAGATTGTGGAAACAAATACTTCATTCAGAAAGATTACAACATACACGACAAAATGAATCAAATATCATTCGTTCTTCAATCAAACATGAAAGAGTCACTCAAAATGATTAAATTGTTTAAAGAAGAAGGTAAAACAATAACAGCATGGGACGTACTATTAAATCAATTGTCTTCATTAACCGTTAAGGGTGTTTGCTTTAAATCTGATTCTCCAGATGTTTTCTCAACGTTTCAGGGTTATAAATACAACATTCTCGAAAAACCAGATTACTCAAAAATTGAGATGTTTATAAATTTCATTAAAGAAGTCATTTGTGATAATAATGATGAAGTGTATAAATACCTTCTCGGCTGGATTGCATCAATGATTCAACATCCTGGAATCAAGAATGAAACAGCAATTATTTTGAAAGGACTTCAGGGAACAGGTAAAAACAGATTCACAGACATTATTTCTGAACTTCTCGCTGGTTATTCATGTAAAAACATTACCGAAATAGGTGAGCTAACGGGTAATTTCAATTCGGTGGTTGAGAATAAAATGTTTCTTGTACTTAATGAACTCAAGAATGTGGGTGAAGACAGACTCGCAAACTTCAACGCTTTGAAATCAATTATTACGGATAATGAGATTAGAATTAATGAAAAGAATCAACCCAGAAGAACTGCTCAGAATGTTGCAAACTTCATTTTCGTAACTAATAACGTTTACCCTGTCAAAATTGAAGTTGGAGACAGAAGATACATAGTTTTAAGAGTTAATGGTAAATTCAAGGGTCAATTTGATTACTTCAAGAATTTAATGGATTCGTGCACAAAGGAATTTTATGATAATTTACTAACATATTTTATGCAATATGACCTTTCATCATTTAATGTACGAATCATACCGATGACTGAAGCCAAACAAGATTTAATTGAATTATCAACAAATCCTTTAGATGTATGGATAAATACACATTATGATGAATTGTGTGCAGGTATGACATGTAAAAATGCTCTATTCTGCAAACCATCAGACATGAAAGACAAAAACTTTCAAATGAGCATTAAGGATAAATGTGATAGGAAACAGAGAAGAATAGATGGTAAACAAACATGGTGTTATGTTTTGAAAGAAGAAATGAAAGGATTATATAAACAGGTTGAACCAAACGATAATGATGATTCATTTACTGACGATGAAATACCTGTAAATGAAGCTTTATAAAGTATGATTTGAATTTATTTTTGCATTAATCCTGCTGTGTTGTCAAAATGTCATGTTGTCATCATTTTTCAGAGAAGTTAATTAACCGAGTGACACATGGTGACGTAGTGACACCTTCAGTTATTCAAAAATGCTTCATAAGTGCCTTCCTCCTTTCGTACCTGTTGTCTAAATGTCATGTTGTCACACTTTTTAAAAGAAGTTAATTAACCAGGTGACACATGGTGACGTGGTGACACATTCAGTTATTCAAAAATAATTCATAAATGCCTTCCTCCTTTCGTACCTGTTGTCTAAATGTCATGTTGTCATCATTTTTAAAAGAAGTTAATTAACCAGGTGACACATGGTGACGTGGTGACACCTTCAGTTATTCAAAAATAAATTTTCTTATCATTCAAATTAACTAAAGATGAACTTAATAAAATGATGATAAAATAACTGATAACAAATTTATTTTTATATAAATTGGATACCCCACAAGCTCAAAATTTGCCACGAATCATAACAAGGGAGGAAATGATAAAAATGATGCAAGAACAAATTAAAAACAACAAACCACGAAAACCGAGAAGATGTGGTTATGCAGTAATGATGGAAAGAAGAACCCAGAAGGGTTCGGCGTCTCGAAGAGACGTTGTCGAAGAGGAATAAAAATTAAATTTGGATTGAGTTTAAAAATTCATCTTTATTAAATTTATCTCTTCCAATCAATTTATTTATTCTATTAAATTCTTTTATTTTTGCTTCACTCAGTTTAAGGATTGAACGTAAGTTTCTAATTTTTCGATTATTTCTTTCCTCTCTTTATCGTTTTCAATTACTTTAGTTTTATGGGCGTCGGCCCCACCGCATTCGGCTTCTTTTTGTAATAGCATATTTTTGATTTAATTCTGTTTAGTTTTCTTTTTATATTCATTGTCGGACTCTGAATCTTAATTGAATCAGGACTCTTGGCTGCTTGTTGTCACTCATTTCTTACGAAATAAAAAAATTAAATATTATTTAAATATAATGGAGTAATAAAAAATCGGAATTTCTATTAATTTATTGTCAACTTCAGCTAATGCATTGCCGTTAATATACTAACAAATTCAGCTATTGTGTCAAATCTTCGTCTTCTTTTTTGTCATTGATTTATTAGTTTTTCCATAATCGAGATGAATCAAAACTTTATCCCCTTGTTTAAAATTCATGAGCCCGAATTAATTTTTCACGTTTAACATCATTTAACCTTTCCATTTGCTTTCTAATATATTC
This sequence comes from Trichomonas vaginalis G3, assembly GCF_026262505.1. Lineage (NCBI taxonomy): Eukaryota > Parabasalia > Trichomonadida > Trichomonadidae > Trichomonas > Trichomonas vaginalis. The sequence goes on along the minus strand of NC_067206.1, from coordinate 9,934,216 downwards.
CCATTCTTTTGAAATATCATTTTTCATTTCCACTGGTTTCATGTTATATTCTATGCCATGTATTATTGTAATAATATATACTAACTGTTGTATGATGGAGTCATGATTTCCATCCCAGTATATCTGACCGTTAACCCTAAGCATCTCTAAGAGTTCTCATTACCGCATCAACTATTTTATTATGAAACGTATATGGAGAGGATGAAAAGAAAAATTAATTTGTGGGAAATAATGAGCCATAGCTGCCTGAAATCCTTTATCACCATCACCCCTGATATTATCTACTCTTTCATGATCTAGTAAGTATTGAATAGCTCTTCTTGTTTCCTGTTCTGTTTTCCCTTTCACTGGAATGCAATATAAATATCTAGTGTTAATGTTAATGGCAAATAAATAAGTAACGTTTCCTTTTGAATATTCTAAATGATCTATTTCGTATGAATATGGATATGGAGCAAATGAAGGGCGACTAAATTTTTCCTTTAACTGTTGAATTTTCGGGTCAATTGGTTTATTTAATATCTTGAAATCCTTTTTAAAATCTTTTTGCTTCTTTAATGTTTGAAATGGATATAATAAAGTGAATGATGAAGGATTAACTGAAGGGGGAGGTACTACCGTTGGAGGTTTTGGTGCTGCAGGTGGTTTAATTTTATCTGCTTTGATTTTGGATGATGAAGTTTTAGTTGTTGATTTTCCTTTCATTAATTCTGGATGTATTCTATTCATTTGTTTTAAATATGCTGTATATAAAGGTTTGATATACTTTCCCGCTTCGAGTTTATGTTGAAGGATGAATTCCAAAAGTTGATCTTCATTTAAAAGTCGGGCTGAATATGGTTTAACTAATGAATCATAAATTAAAGCTTGTGCTTCATTTATGGTCTGAAGGACCTGGGTGTTTTGCACCTTTAGCTGTTGAACATTTGCTACTTTCTCTTTTGGTGTTGTTTTCGGCTTTTTCTTCTTTTGTTTTTGTTCCTTTGGCTTTTGCGGCTCAGGATTATATAATTTATATAATTCATCAATATCTTCTTCTGTTAATACTTTATTTTTGAAATCTTTCAACTGTTTAAGTTGTGATTTAGTTTTTTCCTTTGTATATTCATTATTTTTAATTTTGTCTTTAATTTTAGAAATTATTTTATCATGATATTTCAAAATTTCATTTTTATAATACGAATAATAATAATCCATATCATCACCCGTTATATTTTTATTATGTTTTTGGAGATATGATTTTAATTCATAATAATTAAGAAAATTTTGATAAAGTACTAAATCATCAATTAAATTTTCTAAATCTGCGTTATCCATTTATATAAAAATAAAATAAATGTTTTAAGGGTGCCCACCTCTTTGAATCATAGTATCAAAACCATCATTAACGGTTCCTTTTGTCTCTTCTGTGGCATTTTATTAAAAATAAAATTTTAAATTGTATTAAATAAATGGCATACAACATCCATTTTCACAACATACAGCCTTAGTGTGTGCTCCTGTTAATGCAGTCTTACCGATTGTTAAGCGAGTCATTGACCTGTTTTTAAGTTGTAAATTAATATTCTGACCATCGAAAATAACTTTATCATTTATTATATCCAAATAATTTTTAGGTGTTAATTGTTTATTTTGTCGTAAACTAACACCTTTCATTTTTTGTGCAATCTTTTTAAAATCACTTCCATCAATTGAACCATTGAATGATGTATAACACTTAGGGCATAAAGCAACCATGTTATCACCTTGTTTCTCAATTGCTAAACCCAATAACTTCTTCTCATGTGCTTTTTCTTCAGCTTTATTCTTTAATTTAGGTTTAAATTTCTCATCAAAACAGAAGAAATCAAATGGTGCGAATTTGAAAATGTTTTTATCATAAAATTGTTTATCGGTAACAATTGCTTGAAATACTTGAGTGTTAGGAAGATTTGGGTCGCCAGCGATTGCCCAATAAGATGAATCAGTATCACCTTCAATGAAATGAAAACGATTAACATTCATGCATTTATACATAAAATCAATAAATGAAAACCAAATACCAGTATTTAGCATTATCTAAAGTGAAGAATGCCTCTTGTAAACATGTATCACATCTATAAAATCTATCTTTAAGCATCACTTGATATGTATCTTCACCTATTTCTCTTATGTTTTTAAACTTATTTGACATACATGCAACGCGTGCCTTCTGTGCATTCATTATTTTAGTCTTTGCGTAATTTTGTGTATTCATTGCATCGTAACCATATGATCCATTAAGTGAAATCTTGCAAAATAAACTTTTTCCTTTATTTCCTTCTAATTCAGCCTTTTGTCTTTCGTTCATAAATTTGTTCGCAAATTCATTAAAACAAGTGTTTTTAGTAAATGTTAAAATTGATTGAATGTCATCAATGATAAAATGAAATCTGTCTATTAGATACCAAAGATAATAAGAAGAAAATGGTTGATATTGGTTGTGTGTTGATGCTAACTGAGTTAATTTCCTCTGTTTCTGGTCAACTGGTAGATTGTTTGATTTCATGTAATTATACATAAAACTGCCAATTGTTTTTTCATCTGTGATAATATCTAAGTTTCTTATTATCGGTAAAAAGTTTATGTAATCATTAATGTATTTTTCATCAATGTGACCCTTTACTTCAGCCACGAATAAAGTATTTTTCTTCTTAATTATTCCCAGTGCTTTTGCTTTCTTTGTTGCTGTATCACAAATGATAACACCATTCAATCTTCCCGGCATATACATTTTATGGTCAGTATATTGAATGAAATCATGAGGATTAGATGAAAATGATGAAGGATATAATGAATTAAAATCAACACCAACGAAATGAGTCATAATGTTGGTGGTGTCCTCATTTGATACAGTTTTAGTTTCTGGATTATATGAAAGTTTATTAATGTGCGTGATTCCTTTAAGATTTACTCTATGTTGAACATTTGATAGACCACCAGTAATTCCATTACGGAGAATGTGATAAGCTTCAACTGAATCTAAAGTCATTGGTAAATTATTTTTTAATGCATAATTTCTTAAATTGATTCTTAAACGTTGAACATCTTCATCTTTATTTGATTTTACGACATTGCAATAACAACACATTAACTGACAATTTTCTTTGGTATGTGGTTTTTCATTATCGATTCTATCCAATGTTGGTTTATTTGCATATGTAAACGCTTTACCACACATTTTGCATTTAGATGAAAGGATTAAATCGTGATAGTATTGAAAATCATCCATTGAAACATTATTTTTAGTATCCCTTTCTGCTTTTTCATCTTGTTTCTTATATGATTCAATTTTATATTTCCAATACTTTTTCGTTAATTCAAAACTTGATTCTATCTCTTCCTCAGGATATTTTTCATTAGGATTAAAGTCTTTATATGCTAAAGCGTAACGAATCATTGAAGCATTCGATGATAAAGAAAGATTATGAAGCATGTCAATTTTATAAACAAATGTTTCTTCAATAATTTTATCGATTGGGTCAATCATAATTTCAACATCTTTATTGCAATAATGAATAAAATATTCTAATCTATTCTTAAAATTTTTAGCATCATTGAGATATATTTGATAATCACTATCTGATATAGTTTCTTGAGTTAATGCTGAATAAAATGAATCTTTCGTGAATGGTTCCTCTTTATATAATTCTTCTTCGTAATTTTCCCATGTGATGAATTGATAAGGGAAAAAGGATTTAACACGTGATTTATTGTTTCCGAAATCTTGAGTGAATTGGTCTAATGTCCCACCCGCTATATAATTTCTGATGTCAATAAATCTCAATTCATATGGAACGTTTGTTTTCTTTACAATGATTTGCTTAAATTGAGAAGATGAACCCAGCATTGATTTTATTTTCCATTTTGCAGTGTTTAAATCACGAAGAATTAAATTTAAATCAAACTTTCCCGAATTAAAACCTATGATATTCACTTTATTGAATTCCTCATCTAGAAGTTCTTTAAATGCTTCCTTCTGTTTTTCATTTAATGTATGGGACAAAGTCCCCGCCGTTTGCGACTTCAATAATTCATTGTATTGACTCATATTTGATTCAACAACTAATGAACAGGTTGAAAATAAAAACTCAATCCAATCAGAAATAAAAGAATCACTCGAAGTTAAGCAAAAATTCCTCGTATATGTTTTATCGTTTAATTTAACCGTTGATGATACCATGAATGGTTTTAAGTAAGCGTTTAAAGTTGCACACTCAGAAAGTTGTAATTCTTCTTTAGTCTCTAATGTTTCGAAGTCAAAAGTAATATAATATCTTGTTGGTTTATAATATTCCTGCAAATTATGTGCTAATAGCCATTGATATATCTTCTGTTTCGTAATATGTGGTGCATATGGTTGCTGGGTCTTTTGCAATTGAACGTCTTGAATTAATCTTCCATTATTTTCTTTACATTTCTCACAATGTTTTAAAAATCTTCTTTGGTTTTTCCTTTCTGGATCATCACGGATAGAATATACTTCTTCTTTGCAAAAGGGGCAAACTTTATAGCCGGTGAGTGCTTCAACGTCTGTTATTCTGTCAGCGTGAAGTTTTCCACATGGACTCTGTGTTAATAAAATATTTATTGTTTCAAATTCTGGATCTATCATTATTGATTTCACTAATGGAAAGTCTACCTTATTTATGTCCACGTCTTCTGGTTGAGGATCACAATAATAGAAATCAATATTAACATTTAACATTCTTGCTAACCTCTCACTTTCTGATGAAATGTCAAATCCTTCATATGCATCTATGGCTTCATTTAAATAGCTTCTACGAGTTTTAGGATTAACACCATCAGGAATGTTATAGAAGCGTTTAAATAACCTTCTACCTTCTGCTCTAATTTGATTATCATTCATTTTAGCTGTTCCGTTTTTGTTCATTTATGTAAGAATAAAAAATTAAAAAATAAATAAAAATAAAGTTTATTTTTTAAAGCCCATAAAATGAATTAAGAACACATAAATTTTTATCATCCGCGACGTGACGAATACATTTTAATTTACTCAAGAATGCGTACCCTGATACATTAAATCTAATTCCTGTCTTATTTAATTTCACAACTTTGAAAAGGAATGTATGAATAGCTATAAAATGATGAGAAGATGTTTTATGGGTTGCTTCCATTTTTTCTGAAATAAATGAATAAATATAATGTTTATAAGTTTTCATATCTTTTATGTTCTTAATAACGAATGGTATAGACCTTTCAACTTCGTCTTCCTTCGGTGCTGTTCTTTCATATGAAACATTATTGGTATCTTCAACAATGAAACCACAATCACACAAAATTTTATAGGTTCCAATGGTTTCTTTTGATATTTTATCTAATAAATCAAAAACTTTATCAACACCTGTGCATTTATTTAAATAATAATTTGTGTAAATATCATGATCTTCTTTCTTAATCGTATTAGTTGCATATGTCACGTTTTTAAGAGCTTTTTTGAATTTCTCAGAATCGAGAGGTGGTGAAAATAAGAGACAAGGGTATTCTTCATTATCAATAAATTGTAACTTATGTTTACGAATAAATTTAGTACCTTCTTCTGAAAGTGTTTCGTCTATTTCACCATCTAATAAATTTTGTGTTGATTCTGAGACATAATTTTTATATCTTTCTTCATGAGATTTCTGAACTTCTGATTCTGAAGCTGGGATATTCATTAAACCCTCTACTTCATTTTCATTATATTTTTCAACTTCTCTTAATTCCTTAATTTTTTCATCTATTTCATCTCTTATTTTTTTCAGTCTTTCAATTTCACTGTATTCATCATCTTTAATCCGTTCTTCATAATATTCAGGGAAAACATCAGGTTCTTTAGGTTTTTCTTCTTCAGATGTGGGATATAAGAAATTTATAACATCATCTTTATTCATTTTTCCATCATAATCTAAATCATTTAATAACTCCGCGAATTTTTTACAATTTCTTAAATAATATTTATCAACTTCATAACCCACCTCCTCTAATATATCCTTTATTTCCTCGTTTGTGAATCCTAATTTTTTAACGTTGTTAGTTTTGACGCTCATTTCATACAAAATAAAAAAATAAAATAATAAACATAACTAAGTTTTAATTTTTCGTAAGAAGTTTATTTCTAATTTCTTTTACTCGTTTATGAGGTCTTTGATTATGACTCCATTGATTCCATTCAGGATTTAAACAATGTTTAATTAATCGCGGAATATCTGACATCATCTATATATAGCTTCTTTTATAAAAGATAAAAAAATTATTTTAAAATTAATGTTAATTTTTTTAATGATTTATTTCATTATGTTTGGGCTGAGTGTAAATGTCTTACAATTTTGAAAATTTTTTAAATCTTGATTTATTCAAAAACGTAAGAATAAAAACCGTAAGAATCATACATTTTTTACTTCATATGTTAAAAAAAATGATACAAAATCACTCGATATTGTATGAATTCTTACGTTTACAAAAAAAGTCACTAAACCCGTCATATCCTACTACTATGAAATCTAATTCAATTTTATGAAAAATGTGATATACTTCCTAATAAATGATAACACATGAGAAGGATAAGATACCTCTAAATGGAAAAAGCATTCATCCCAATTTATACAATCAATTTGATTGGATGACGAGATGGAGAACAATAATTTTCAGCTAAATTATGTCATCGAGTTGTATGCTTGATCAAAACGCAATCCCATCGGAATCGAAATTTGTAGAAATTTTCGTATCGTGAAAAAAATCGTCAAAACCGCAAAAAATGAGTGGAGCAAGCCAATTTATCGGGAAGACTTTGACAATCGGCAAGCACACCGTTACTGTTAAGGAACAGATCGGTGAAGGTGGCTATGCCTGGGTTTACCGCGTTGTTGACGCACAAGGTCAGGAATACGCTTGGAAATATGTAAATTGCTTAAGCCGCGAGAAATTCCTTCAATTCAAGAAAGAAGCAGATGTCCTGCAATCAATTCCACCACACAAACACATTATCAAGTTATTTGATGTTTCATACGATCAAAACAGATTTATCATCAATTTCTTATTCGAACTTGCACCACAAACAGCAATCAATATACTTAGCAAGAGAAATATGACACGCGAAGAGATTCTCATCTTCTTTGCAGCTATTTGTGAAGCAACAGCTTTCCTTCATGCCCAGAATCCACCAATTATCCATCGCGACTTGAAGCCAGAGAATCTTCTTGTTGCTTCTGATGGCATTCCAAGGCTTTGCGACTTCGGCTCTGCAACAACAAAGATTTATCAAGTTGCCAACGTCAAAGAAATCAACGAAGCTAGCGATGACATTGAACAGAATACAACCCCGAACTTCCGTGCCCCAGAAATGGTTGATCTTTACAAGCGCGTTCCAATTGGTCCAGCAGCCGATGTTTGGGCTTTGGGATGCACACTCTACAAGCTTGTTTTCCGTCAGGACTTATACAAGATCGAAGAAAGATTACCAATTCTTCAAGGAAAGTTGAATATTCCTCCGGATACCGATAAAGATTTCGCAAATCTTCTTAAGATGTGCATCCAAGTCGATGCCAAACGTCGTCCAACAGCTGCACGTCTTGCAGAAATCGCTACAAACCTTCGCGGAGACAAGACTACGATCGCATTACCACCAAAGCGCGTTGATCCACCAGCAGGAGCTCCAAGACCATCAGGCGGAGCCCCACAAGCACAAGAAGGTGGAGTTATGGGCTGGTTCTCATCGATTCAAGAGACATTCAGATCAGTCGTTGCTCAAGGCTCAGAAGGCTGGGTTGTCAAAGCTACATTTGGTGATAACAATCCACCAGTTTCTAAATACGTTCGCCGCATTATCGTTGACTCAATTCGCCATACAAACGTCGATGTTAATCAAATTACCGATTTCATACTTACACAGCGTCCATGGCAAAGCGACGCCCGCATTGCTGCTAAATGCCTCTACCTTGTTTCACTTTTGACACAATACCAAGCAAATCTTACTTCACTTGTCCCAGTTACAGTCAAGACCGACCAAATAATGGCCTTCTTCTCTCAGGGCAGATCCGATGAGAGCATGAAGGGCGCTGTATCCGTTATCAACGGCCTCTGCGTTCTTCTCCGCACAAAATTGATGCTCCACGCCGCTCATCCTGAACTAGAAGGAAATCTTTATATCGCTGACGGAAAGACAAGTGATAAATTACCTGAAGACGCTGTCAAATACGCAAAGGCTGTCATCGAGTGCTCAAGGAACCTCCTTAAGTCTGCAAAGGCTGCTAAAGACTTCTCCGCAATTGTCATGTGCCAACCAGCCATCGATGAGACACTTCACGCTGCAAGACTGTTGAACAAAGTCAGCCCAGAACAAGGAAAGGATGCAATTGAAGATGCTTTGAAGTTACTCAACGAGGCACAGGGATTACCTTACCTCGCAAGTGCAATTGACTACCCAGAGTCACCTGATAAACTCGGAGTCCCAACACCAAGATTTGTTGCTGCTAAGTAAAAAAATACAATTTATCTTTTTAATTTCATCGAATTATTTTTAACTCTAATCTATAAAACATGTAAATATCAAAATTTGATTTTTGAATTTCAGAAATTATTACTAATTTCTCTTTGCAATTGATCTTGATTATAGGAATTTAGAAGTTTTTGATACTATAAATCACCAAAACTTCATGTCAAATAAGTTTATTCCCAATATTCTTCTTTGTTTTATTGAATTTGATAACCATTTCAAATTAAATATATATTTCCCATTTGGTTTTACCTTAATGCTAAACTTCGAATGTAAAATTAGTTAATTAAACATAAAATAAGTTAAATAGCTATAGTTCAGGTAATTTATAAACATATTTAGTAGTATTTATACACAAACAAAACAGATTATTCTTCTTGATTATAGACAATCAACCAATTCTTATTTGGTTGAGAAACAAGACTTGTAGCAATCTTAGCTGCTATACAAGAGTCTCGTGCTTCTTCAATATTCTGTGGATTTGGATTGATTAAAGGAATTAAAATTTGAGAGCCTCTCCTTTGAAGCCTGTACTTCATAACAGCTAGACGTGCATCATTTCTAACACTGTAAAGACGAGCTAAGTCTTTTCTAGCAACAGAAGGTGAAGAGAATATATCATTTTCATATTCTGATTCTTTATCTTGATCTTCTTCCTTGTTTGTATATGGAGACTCAGGGAATAGCTCATCAACTTGCTTTGTAGCTTGATAATCTTCACATATTTGCTTATATTTTGCTATTACAGTGTTAACACAGTTTCTCATTAATTGATATTTATATACTGAATGAGCATCTGCAGTATTTTCTTTATGTAATTGCTGCAATTCTTGTATAATATAATCGAGGTTTTCAATAATCCTTGTCTGAACATGTACTGTCGTAGGCTTCGAAATTTGATATAGCTGATTTACGAATTTCTCAGAGATTTTGCTTCGAAACAGTGCAGGACTTTGTTTAAATTTAGCTAATTCTTGTTTAAACAAGTCATAATTTGTAATTTCTACTTTTTCTTCTTTGACTTCTGGTAATTCTTCACCTGTAAGCTTCGCAAGTGTTTGTTTAACCAATAAATCATCTTTGGGTTCTTGTTTTTTCACGACTTCTTTTGGTTTAATCGCTTCATAAATTTGATGAAGTTTTTTTGAATGCCTTTTCACTCTGTACAACTTCCGATCAAGCTCTGACTCAACAAGAGCATAATACTGAGACAATGCTTGCAAATTAGAAATAATAGACATTAAAATGAATTAATAAACGTCAACAATTTTAACAAGATTATCAAAATAAACAAAATATTTAAGATAGTTTCTGGGTAAGAATAATAAAATGAAGGAGCAAACAATTAATAATCTATTTTTTATCATTGAGGGGGCGAAAAAGAGGACCTAAAAAGGGTTCGAAGAGAAACTCCCGTAAACCAGAATCATCTAAAGGACAAAGAACATTATTCGAATACATTGAGAAACCACCAGAGCCAGAACCGCAAATTCCGATCGAAAGACATGAAGAAGAATCATTTGATGAACCCGAACCAAACATTTTAGAAGAAACAAAAGAAAAACTAGTCAACTTCGTTAAAATACATCAACTAAATGAAATTTTAGTTTATTTTCAATTTCCTGATCACTTCCTTTTAAGATTTTCTCTCGCTGATATTAAATCACTATATGAAGCTGTGCAGAATGAGATGATAAATGAGTTCGGAGCTCCACTTTCACCGAGTTTATTCCCACAACATTTATGGAGTGATACTGAACCACCAAATTCTTTTCAATCTAATAGTCAAAGCCAAGCAGACTGATATTTTAATCTGTTTAATAAACTTATCGGATTGTTTTCAATCATTTCAAAAAATTTAATGCATTTTTTCCGCATTCGCAAAGAAACTTATTATATTATAGGATATAGATTCATTTTACAAAACACGCTGGGAAAAATCGTTGAGAATTTTAATCAATAATCTACAGACTATATTAATTAGAAGTTATACATGTTACAAATAATGACTATTAGATCCTTACGCATTTTCGGCTATTCAATTTTTGATAATTTTATTTTTTATACAATTTTTCTGTAGACATTTTTGAAATCAAAATTGCAATCATTTTCAATGGAAACATTTACGGTCTAAGAATTTTTAATGTTGTCCCGAGTCATGCAAAGATACCTTTAGATATCTTCGCATTAAATTCAATAAATTTTTGGATGATTCAAAATTTTGAAAAGGCAATCAAAAAATTCAAAATATTGGAATCATCTGCTTTTTTACTTATTTCAATATTGAACAATTTCCTCATTAGAAAAATAATCACTTTTGAATTGATTATTTTTTTCAATCTTAGAAATTTCAATATAAATCTTTTCCGTTTTTTAATTGAATTTGGTGTAAAGTTTTAGATGACATCAGAAGAGGTACTGCAGCATGGCCATGGGCAGACATCTACAACAGGTGAGTCATCAAGCAAATCACCATTCATGTTGAATTCAGCCTCTTCAATTGAAGAAAAATTTCCAATGTGGGTCAATATATTCCAAAATTCCGAGGCCTATCCTATAACTCAGAGCTTGCTGATTGCTTTATTCTTTTACCAGGTGTTAATCATGTCAGCATGGCCTTGGCAACCATATTGGGAAAAAGTTAACCATAATAAATCAATCTATTGGCTGAAACGCATTGCATTTTGGAAGTCAGACGATTCAAAAGATTATAATTATGCCATTATTATTGGAATTCTCTTTGTTTTGAATGTTTTATCATTGGTTATCACCAAAGTACAGACTTTATATTACAAATATCAACGCAAATTCATCAATTCCTTTAATACGCCATTCAAATTCTATTTTGACGCATTTTCAGTTGCTGTTTTATTCGTTAATTTAATTGCAACAGGCGAATTGTTCTTGAAAATTGCGGCAGGATCAAAACGACCATTAATAATAATATCATTCATCGGAGGTGTACTTAATGAACTTTATTTACTGTCTTGCTTCCTTATTGTTCAACATTTAGAATCAACTTCACTCTTCATCAAACAATCAATGCTTTTAAGTTTCGATTCAACGCACATTGTTGTTCTTGCGATTGCTTTGCATGTTGCGACGATTCTATACTTCATTCTTTACTACTTTGAGAACTGGTCGACACTTATTGCAATTGCAGGAAATTGTGGAGTTTATTTTTACATCATTTACAAAGTTTTGAGAGATATCTTTTTCGTGAATGCTTTTATAAATTGCAGCGCATTAGGATTTGCATGCGGAAATCTTTACACAAATGTAATGATGATTATTGTTCATTTCTTTCCTCAAATTCATTATAGATTCATCGTCTATGGAGCACCGTTTATCATCATTGTTTTTACTGTAATTTCTTCGATTTTCTTGTTCATAAGAATACATAAAATCAAAAAAGCAATGAGCTTGACATTCCTTGATCAAGAAAAAGCAAATGAATATTATGATGAGTTACAACTTGACAAGAATGAATCGAAAGCATTACTTTACCTAAGATTATCTTTTAGATACGCTTGTCCTTGCTTTTACAACATGACATTAATAAATTATATAGCTGCACGTTATCAAACTGAGAGAGCATTAACATTATGTATTTTATGCATTGCTTTCTTTCCATGTGAAACAAGTTTACAAAATAGATTTGAAAAACAATTAAAACAAAACAGAAAACTTCATTTCAAATCAAAATTTTTACTATTTCAAACAGCAATGATTAGATCATTGAGGCATTTCACAGAGAGTACACAAACAAAACTGAAACTACTCGAACTGAAGAATCTTACAAGACAAAGTGAAGTTTTGGCAAAATTTGGAATTGATGGAGAGTTTGACCATCAATATTTAGAACATTTAGCATCAATGTGTTCTAGAACAAGAGCATTATGGAATGAAGCATTAAATAACTTTCCGAACAGTGCAAAAATGTGTGAAGAATACACGAAGTATTTGTTGGAAGTTGAATGCCATTTTCATGAAACAATTTTCATTAAAAACAAGCAAATGCTTATTGAATCTGGAAAATATAATGTATCAGATAAATGTTTTAAGTCATTTGTAAAGATATTTCCGCAGTATCTTAAAAACAAGATAATAAATACAAGAGGAAAGATTATAAAGAGTTCAGTTAATGATAAAAATAACAAACAACACGGAGAATCATCAAAGAATTCAACTAACTCAAGCAGAATAATACATGCATCAGAAGAAATTGAACTAGATTCAGATACAGAAGAATACATTGCAAGAAACATAATGAGAATGCCTAGAACGAGATTAGCTTTACATAGATTACTTGAGAATAGATTACCATTCTCTATTAATATGATCAAATACATAACTATTTTTATTTTGTTTTATTTGATAGCAGCGTCACTTGCAGTTTATTTAATTTATATCAATCTAATTCGACATCATATCCATGAGATGACGCATCTTAGATATCTTGCAAAAACAAGATACTACATTGCTTTATCAAATGTCTGCATTTTCAGTCAATATTTTAAGGAGCATGGAAAGATTACATATTATCTAAATAAGTTTTCTGAATTCAAGAACATATCTGTTCATACTAATCCAGTTGTTAATTTTGAAGTTGACAGATTTACAGACCAAATTTTGAACTTTTCGTCAGAGGCTACATCAAATTTCAACACTCTTCTCCATCATGTATCAGATGCAGACGATAAAGGAGATAATTATCAAGAAATGTTGAAGATTCTTTTTAAACCATCATCACAATTAACAATATTTGAACAATATTGTGCAGTTAATCAAACATCAACAACATCTTTGGCATCAATTGTTTCCCTATCAGTTGTAAATCAAAGAAGAATCGCAGGAATGCCAATGCTTTTCTATTTAAATTATGAACCAGATGCTTGTGAAATTGCAAATAATTTCATGAGTTTGTTAACACAATCAACAAATCTTTATGATGATTTCAGCTTAAACCAAAAGAATGGAGCTGAAAAAATCAAGTTTGTTCTGAAAGTTGCTGTAATAACAATCATTGTTGTGACATTAACAGGAATCTTTATCCCTACAATTGTAATTCATATAATGACAGTCAAAGACGAAAAGAACTTAAAAACTATAATTAAATCATTTTCACTAGAAGCAAAAAGTGAAGCTAAAGAGTCAATCTCTGTTGAAAAAAGAGATGATTCGATGTCTTATGGAGATATGCTAAAGAGAACAAGTAAGAATGCAATGATTTTATTTGCTTTAACTGTCTGGGCATTTTGTTATATCGGTGTAATTATGATATCAGTTATATCTGCTCATGGAACAACAAATAATCTTATTAAATTGGATGAATGGAATGAACATGCTGCAAATAGATTATCTTTATCAGCTGAATCATTGAATGCTCTTGCAAATATTATTATAATGAAAGAAGTTCCAGATACATATCATTCAATAGAATTTCATATACAATTCATTAAATTGGCAGGATTTCTAATGCAGCTACTTACAAATGCTGATTTTGCGTTGATTAATGGAACAAATACTTCATCTCCTTGTTTATATTTTGACCCAATTTTAGATGAACTGAATATAAAGAATGAAGAAATGCCAGATGATATTGAAAATCAACCAGAATATTATCAGTATTTATGCATTCACAATATGCTATCAATTTATAACAAATATGTTATGAATATAATCACTGATATGATGTACTTCAGGAATTTCGATAGAGAAGAAGCTGCAAATGCATTATTCTTAATGAATTATCATATGTTTAACAAGATAATGAATTGCTCAGATCGAATAATTGAACTAAGTGATGTCCAATGGTCAAATATGCAAAGACAATCAATCATCATTTCATCATTAATAATTGCAGGTTTAATTATTTATTGCATTCTGCAATACATGTATTTCCATTCAAGAGCATCTTCATATAGAGCTGCTTTATTTGTTATCAAGAGATTTAATCCATATGCTCTCTTAAACAACAAAGATTTCAGCAGAGTATTTTTGAAAGAAAAAGAATATTTATATGGAGAGAAATTGACTCTCGAAGCATCAATTATTAAGAACGCTCATGAAGCAATATTCCTTACTAATGCATATGGAATTGTTGAAGTTACTAATTATGCCGTTAATACATTATTGGGATACAATCCAGAGCAAATATTAGGTCAATCAATTACAACATTTTTATGTGAAAATAATGTTGAAGATGTGAAAAACAAAATGGAAATGATGAGAAACAAACAGATATCATTATACAGCGAAGCAAATTATTCTGTAATCAATGATTGCTCTTCATGTATTCCTGTTAATTGCAGCATTATCGGAATGAATTATAATTCTGATACTGTAAATTCATTTGTTTTCATTATGAGAAATGTTCAGTCATTACTTGACAGGAAAAAGGAAGCTGAAATAGAAAAAGCAAAGAGTGAGAAGTTGTTATATCAAATCATGCCAAGAGATATTGTTGTAAGAATCAATAACGGAGAATCAGATATCAGTTTCTCTGTTCCTTTTGCAACAATAATATTCATTGATATCAACAAATTCTCTGAATATTCTTCGAATTTATCGCCTCAAGATATTATGTCAAATTTGTCATTTTACTTTGCAGAAATTGACAGAATTGCATCAAAATATGAGATGCTGAATAAGATCAAACTCATTGGTGACATTTATATGGCAGCATGCGGTTTGTTCCATCCAAACATCGAACCAATTCATCATGCAGAAGATACTATCAAATTTGCGCTTGAAGTTGTTGATGAAATCGACAACATCAACAGATGCTTGGAGAGCCATTTAAGCATAAGAATTGGAGTTAACTCAAGTGGTCCTGTGATTGCAGGTGTTTTAGGATCAGACAAACCATTATTTGATATCATTGGAGATCCAATTAATGTTGCTGCACGATTACAATCAACAGGAAGTCCAAATCAGGTTCACGTAAGTCAAGCAACATATGAACTTCTTAAAGATACTGATTTCTATATATCAAAGGTCGGTGATACATTTTTGAAAGGAAAAGGAGTTCAAACAACTTATGTCGTTTCGAATCCTATATTCTGCAGAGTTAATTTGAAGAAGAAAGACTAATCATTTAATATTAATTGTATTTTATATAAAATTTATATATTTGCTAATGATTTATCCATTTTTTGTTAACAAGCAAGAATATAATTCAACATGCATGCAGATTTCAATATAGGGTACATTGTACACACTATTACAGAACCATTTTCGTATGACAATCATCAAAATAAGATATGCTGTTTTTTTTTAGAATCAATCAAATAACTATTAAAAAATATACGATGCTTATTAAGAATTATATTCATTTTGTAGAACAGTAATTTCATAATTCTTCATTTTCCACTCGTTCCTTTGACTTAATCAACATGTCAATTCTTTATGAATCAAATGATACAATTCTTCATTACGAAGCTTTTCACCTTATGTTTCAAACACATTTTTCAATAAACTTTTAGCCCATGAAATTTTCTGATAAAAGATAAAATGTCGATTTATATACTATGATATATGTATATTACGATTAAACCTCAATTTTTTCTAACCACTGAATTTTTTTTGTGAAAGAAAAAATTGTGAAGATTTTATTTATTGACATCAAATAATCTCTATTAGGTAGTGTCATTTACAAAAAACATAAAAAGGTTTTTTTGTAAAACCTCAAATTTTTTCAATGACTTAAATTTTGTCACTTTTAGGTTTTTTCAATAAAAATATGGGGTATTTTGATATTCATCCACTCAAAGAAAAATCTCGAATATTACACGAAACTTCAAAGAATGGATGGTATTTTATAACAGTATTATCAAGTCTCCAAGATTTTCAAGCTCAAAATATTGTTAACAAATATCCTCACGTTTTTCATGATAAAAATCGAAATTCCAATGGCATTTATCATTATTATCTCGAAGAGGATGCTTTTTATGATATGTATAACTCAGATAACTTTATTTTAAGCAAAGATAAATTCAAACAGTCCTATAATCTTACTTTTTCGAAATATCATAGCTACCATATTTTAGCACCATCTGAATGGAAGCCATTTGATACATGTGAATATCAATATCCTTACTACAACTGCCATTCAATTTCAGATGAAGACATTTTAAGAATTAATTCAGATCCTCATGTACAATATGTTTATGGTGATACCGATCCTGTCTTCCATAGCAGGTATACAGCTGGTTATATCGAGTCTGGATTAAATTATTTAGAATATGGAGAAGATGATCCACGTTTAATGGTTCCAAGACCACTTGAAGGTAAAGGATTAACAGGTGAGAACCAAATTGTCGGAGTTCTTGATTCAAACTTTGATTTTAATCATACTTTCTTTTATGACAGTAATCAGCCATATCCGAACTCCACAATAAACACAGACCATCGCAAAGTTGTACAATTAAGCAGTCTCAGCTCTTCTACAAGTACAGAAATGACTCATGGAACATTTATGGCCGGAATCGTCGTTGGCAATACAGGAAACAACAGCGACATGAGCAACCAATACGCTGGCTTCCTTCCGAAAGGCAAAATTCATGCAATGACGTTTCAAGGATTACCTGATCCAGCGAATATCATTACAACCGCTAATGAAACAGGCGCCAAAGTCATTTTAGCGCCTTTTGGAGTTATAAATAACATAAACTATGCCGATTCGTATGATACTGCCGCTTATAATAATCCTGAAACTTTATTTGTCATTTCAGCAGGCAATAATCAGATTATCGAATACCCAGGAGCATCAATTAACTCATTGACAGTTGCTACGTCCACATATCCTTCGTCAACTCTCGAATCTGGATCAGAAACAAATTATGTCCTTCAAAACGGCGAAACTCAAGTTATCTCGATCAGGCAACTCGGAAATCTTTCAGCTTACCAGACAACTTCGCCTTTGAAGAAGTATTATAACCTTCCAATTTCAGAAACAGACGAAGAAGGGGTAATTTACGTTGACAAGACCTGTTCAAATAGTCCTGCAACAAAAGCAACCCTTTACGTAGTGTTTAATGATACAGAATGCAATGTAAGTGAAAATTCTCCAACATGGCTCTTCAATTCTTCCGATTACGACAGTTTAATCGCTTTAGGAACAGCGTCCATCAACTTTACAAAGGGTGACCACCCTCAAAATGTCATTGCAACTCCTTCTGGCCCAACATTTGGAACTAATTTCAGAAAACCAGACCTTATTTCAAATGGCGAGTTCGAAATCAGTGCCAGAGCAAATGGGACATACACAGGAGACACATCTTCCTCTTCTTTGATGTCAATGTCTTTATCTTCTTCAATATCAGCGGCAAGTGTATCCGGATTAGCAGGTTTAGCACGTCAGTACTTCACAGACGGCTATTATCCAACAGGAGAACCAAATTCCGACAACAAATTAACTCCATCATCCAGTTTATTAAGAGCATGTCTTGTAAATGGTGCCAAAAGCCTCATATCCAAAGTTGTTGATAACACAGCTGGTTTTGGTGTTCCAAATCTCCAGAAATCCCTCGGATTTGACGGTTTGGGTGTCAGATTCATCGATAACATCAAGATGGATGCGAATGGACATGTTACTTTCAAGGTAACAACCACTAAGGAAGCAGATCTCAGTGTTACAATGGCTTATCTTGATAATGAACAATCCGAAACTACTCGATTGCGAACGATGACCTCCGACATCGATTTGGTTGTTGATTCTGATACACAATCATACATCGGTAACGATCTCGACGGAGGAATATCCGATGAACTTACAACAATCGAAAAAGTTCTAATTCAAAATGCACAACCGTCAACATATACGATACATTTATATTCCCAGCAACTCACTTTCCTTGATAAACTTCCGATCATATCTTTGGCCGTATCCGGCGGTTTTGACACATCAAATTACGTAATTAATCCATTGAATTTACAAAGAACCGATAACTCGAGTATCTGTCCTGTATGTTCATCCAATGGCGAATGCTCTGAAAATGGATATTGCGAGTGCAAAGACGGATATTATGGATATACTTGTTCAGCACAATACATTGATTTGAATTCTTCTGTTTCATCGAAAATTTATCAGATTTCTTCGAGAAAAGTTCAGTGGTTTAGAATCAGATCGAAGATAGAAACAGAAAGAATAACAAGAATAATGTATGCTGATACTGTATGGTATCCTTACAACGAAGTAATTCGTTTAAATGTCCAAGAAAAACCTTCTTTGCATTCTAAAACTTTCGCAAACGGTTTTGTTCAATTTAACGGTGATGCAAACTTATTAGGTTATTTGGTGTATGAAGATCCATTCGGAAATAAGTCTGTTGATTACTATCTAGGACTTTATGGGTTGAATTACAAGTTTAAGTTCGAATATTATTCGATACCTTACAGAACACCGGAAATTACTCCTTCTCCAACCGAAATAGTTACTCCAGGACCAACAGAGACTATTGAAATAACTCCTACTCCGTCAAATATTAGTGAAAACGGTCAAAAAGAAAATGATTCACAAAATACTAAAAACAGAGTAGATGTTATACCAATAGTTATTGGTGTCGTAGTAGGTGCAGTTGCTTTGGCCATAATAATCATTGTTGTGGCCATTTTCTTGAAGAAATACTACGTATTTGGTCAGAAATCTGACAGTGCTGATGTTAACTTCCCTAATATCGAAGAAGTACCAGCTACAGGAGCAACACAGGCTGCTCAATACATGTGGACAACCTCTGTAGAATCAGATTCCCTCGGATCAGATGATAATTCTAGTGATGAAGGAAAAGAATTAGGATTCTTTGTTGGACAACAAGAATGGTAATTAACCTTCTTTTATATTCTTTTTTTTCCATGTAAAAATAAAATTATTCATGTTATGCGATAAATTTTCTATTTCATATATCTACAAAAAAAAAAAAAAAAAAAAAAAAAAAAAAAAAAAAAAGGTAGTGGGGCTTCCAGGCACTTCGTGCCCTCTAGCCCTGAAGATGTTTAGTATAAATGAAGTTTTTATTCGGAAAATTGTTAGTCTTCTTGGTCGAAAACATTATATAATGTTTCACTTTTCACAAATTATATATGTTTTCATGTTTTGTCAAGACTTCTTCTTCGTAAATGTTTTGTCAAGACTTCTTCGTAAATGTTTTGTCAAGACTTCTTCGTAAATGTTTTGTCAAGACTTCTTCGTAAATGTTTTGTCAAGACTTCTTCGTAAATGTTTTGTCAAGACTTCTTCGTAAATGTTTTGTCAAGACTTCTTCTTCGTAAATGTTTTGTCAAGACTTCTTCGTAAATGTTTTGTCAAGACTTCTTCGTAAATGTTTTGTCAAGACTTCTTCTTCGTAAATGTTTTGTCAAGACTTCTTCGTAAATGTTTTGTCAAGACTTCTTCGTAAATGTTTTGTCAAGACTTCTTCGTAATGAGTGTAAATGACCAAAAATAATGTTTAGGTGAAGAGGTGAGATGTCACCTGTTTTCTCACCTCATTTCTCACCCGTTGAATTTTCATGAAATTTACACCAAAAATAATGTTTAGGTGAAGAGGTGAGATGTCACCTGTTTTCTCACCTCATTTCTCACCTCTTGAATTTTCATGAAATTTACACAGAATTCAATAAAAATAATGTTTAGGTGAAGAGGTGAGATGTCACCTGTTTTCTCACCTAATTTTTCACCCGTTGAATTTTCATGAAATTTACACCAAAAATATACTACTAGGGTCATTTACGAAGAAATCTCAACAAAGTCTTTACGAAGAAGTCTTAACAAAGTCTTTACGAAGAAGTCTTAACAAAGTCTTTACGAAGAAGTCTTGACAAAACATTTACGAAGAAGTCTTAACAAAGTCTTTACGAAGAAGTCTTAACAAAGTCTTTACGAAGAAGTCTTAACAAAGTCTTTAACGAAGAAATTCATGAAAATTCAAGAGGTGAGAAATGAGGTGAGAAAACAGGTGACATCTCACCTCTTCACCTAAACATTATTTTTGGTCATTTACGAAGAAGTCTTAACAAAGTCTTTACGAAGAAGTCTTGACAAAGTCTTTACGAAGAAGTCTTAACAAAGAAGTCTTGACAAAGTCTTTACGAAGAAGTCTTAACAAAGTCTTTACGAAGAAATTCATGAAAATTCAACGGGTGAGAAATGAGGTGAGAAAACAGGTGACATCTCACCTCATATGTCCTTACTGAAAAGTATGTGTTCCATCTGTCAAAAGGCCGCTTTTTAACTTCACTTAAAATGCCACGTAGCTACGTAAGAATATACGTAAGAGGAAGAGAGCATTGAAACATCCAATAGTAAGACTAACACCACAACAACAGTTGCAACAACAATTATGAATGACCCCACTATGTTGCAACAAATGTCAAGCAATCCTATGCTTTTAAACCGAGTTGTGTGGTGCACAGAGTGGAGGTTTAAGAGCGGCACTTTTAGCGAAAATGGCAGGCTATGGTGGAGCTGCAGACGGAACAGCCTATAACCCTCAAAGTCAAATGAATTTGAGTTCACTCAAAAATCAAATAACAGATGTCAAAAAGTCAAACATAGACATACAGAAGCAAATAAGTGAAAACGAAAAGAAACTAGAATATGACAGACACACAAAGAAACTCAATGAGTTAAACGTAGAGAAAAAGAAGAAAGAAGAACAACTGAAAAGAACTAAGTACAGAGCAATATGCGAAAAAGTGTCAGAAAGGCAGCAGAAGTAGCAAAATGGAACAAGATGTTTTAAATTTGAAAAACCATACTACTCAATATAAAGTTGAAAGATGAAGAAATAAAACAAAAAGCCTGAAGACATATATGGATAGCGATGAGTATAAAAAGAAGTTGAAGCAATGTAAAGGCAGAAAACTTTTACAGTTGCAAAACCAAACCGTACAGTATGAAAACTTAGCACAAGAGTAAAAATAATAGGGACGCAGCCATGCAAAAGGCATGAAAAGCGGCAGTATATAAAAGCTAACAATGACTGGTTAGATGCCAAGCCAACGCTAAAGCAGCCCAGCTTATAGGGTCAATAAGGACAAAAATACAAGCGGATGAAGACAGTTCAAATGAAGCTTTAACAAATGCTGACTTTAAGAACGCCTTCGAAGCTCTTCATAGTAAGGTGAAACTAGTGAACGACTTCTCATCTGGAAAGAAACTGAAGTCTGAAGGTTTCGACAACGAGTTAAGAGAAGTAGCACAAAATATGACGAAAATAACAGATGCAGCAACGAGACAGGCAGTTCAAAGTGCCTATGACGCCGTTAGAGCAACTGTTGTGGAAAGTCAAGAAAAAGAGTTACAACAGACCAAAACAGACCTAGTAAATGCTTTCTTAAGAACGAAAAGTCAGGTAGGACATTATGCTGCAGATGGAACATATGTGCGCAGCTGGTGGAACTTATATACACCAACCTCCAAGAGAAGCACCTGCACCAGGACTACCTAGAACATTTACATCGTCCACATGGACACAGACACAGGCATGCACAACAACCAGCACAACAACCACCTCCACAACCAGCACAACAACCAACAACACAACAACCAACAGTTCAAAACCCTGCACAACAACAACCACAAACAGAGCAAGGACATAAAAGAAGTAGAGAACAAGGAAACCAAGAATTCTTAAAAATGCTTAAAGAAGAGTGTGGTTTCCCAGATACTGTTGACTTTAGTGACAGATATAAAGAAGCTATTAGAAAGTTCAAGGATGGAAATACTGACCCGAACCTATTTAGCTTTATGGCTCAGCACCAAAACGGATATAATCTCAAACCTGGAAAATACAAGCTCGCTAAGGGATATGATTTAATAGCATATCATCCAAATGACATGGATGAATTTACTCGCGATATTTGATGTCAGAGCTAAATGACAATTCAACTTTCGTCATGAAACGCGTAAAAATAGAGACGGAACGAAAGAACAAAAGCTTATGAATGCGGATGACGTAGATAGGAAATTGTTGAAAACGGTCTCGGAATATATGAAATGCCAGCAGATGAGGTACAAGAAACTCCACAGGAAGAAGTTCAGATACAACCAGACATGGAAGAAATAGTTCAGCAACAACAGCTAGAAGAGCCTGAAGGAAACGAACAAGTCACTCCTTTGGAAACTAACTTCACAGAACTAGATGAAGATTTGGAACACAGCCGAAAATCTTGACCCTCAACAAGAGTATGAGGTGAATATGGAATCTTTCCAAGAGTCTAAAAAAAATTCGGCTGACATAGTAGAAGAATATCGAAAAATGTTTGCCGACATACAAAAGACTCCAACACCAGATGAAAATATCCAGCATAGAATGGAAGAACTGAAAAAAAATGTACACAAATACAACAACCCTTTTTACTTACGAGCATTTAACGTTCAATCTTCGGATGAACTCGGTGAAGATAAAAGGTTAAATTTCAACAAAACATATAAAAATGAAACATTGTTTAAAGTTCATTCAGAACCTAACCAAGATGGAAACAAACCTACTTTTGTTTCTGCAGACTATGGAACTACAATGAGATGGGGTCATAAAGCTAACCCGGATAGGTGGTTCATAAACTTACAACCACAATTCCAAGAAGTTGTAGACGCAATGGAAGTGAATGGTGAACCAGATATAGCTGGTATTTTCAGCGCGGCTTTAATGCCATTGAAAGATATGAAAGATGCAGATATTTTGAACCAGTATGAAATGAACATGGCTGATGGAAATATAACACCTGACGTTCTAAAACATTTATCTCAAAGAACTACACAGAACCATAAAGATGGTATATTTGGTGAAGAGTTTAGAAAGAAAGTTAGGGAGGGAGAAGGAAGAGAACCTATTGTACATGACCTTGCAAACGAAAGTTTACAAAATGTCATAAAAACTTACTTTGCAGACGATGAATCGAGAAGGGATGAATATTTAAGAAAACTCAAATGGACAGTACCAAATGAAATGTTAGTATTGAAAAACATGTTCCTTGACAAAATAAAACCAACTACAGAAATAAACGACGCAAGACTGAAAGATTGGGTAAAAGCTTTCCCATTCACAAAAGATATAGTTGGTAACATGGAAAGAAAACCAGAATGGCTACAAAAACATATATTTGGAAACGAGCTTATTCCATATGGACAGGCACTGTTTGAAGCGCTTGAACCGGAAACTCAGGAAAGAGTCATGCAAACAATACGCGAAGACTCAAATACAAACTATGACAAAATCTTTCTAGGATATAGGTTACCTGAGATGGGCGACCAGAGCCCAAAGGCAAAAAGGACATGGGAAATTTACAACATACTAGGTGAACATGAGGCAAAGATGCAACAACTTGAAGCAGAGGGCAAGTTACCAAAAGCGACACCAAAGAAGAAGAGAAGAACAAAGTGAAAATAGTGAAGAAGTAACTTCATCTAGTGAAAGTAGTGGCAATGAAGGAAAAAGAAGAGTTAAAAACTCAGTCAGGAAGAAAGTAAAGCTTGGTCCGAGTGGGTTCTATTATGACACATAAATCCAACTATTCTATATTTTTACACATATGAAATGTACGCCGCTCAGAATATAACGCCAACAGTTTTGGATGCCATGAACGGAAATGTTTCCGAATGGTATAACGAATGCGACAATGCCATTAGAAGGTCAGAAATAGTTCCTGGAACTTACGAATATACAACTGCTGTTTCTTATGGAAACGTAGGTGAGTTTGGAGAAGGTTCTTCAACAACAGTAGATATTGCTTGCGACAGGTTTCATATAATTTCTATTGACAACTCTTTCTTATACGTGGAACAAGACATTGAAATAAAACCTTCTGCCAAGTTGTCTGACAAGAAAGGTTGCAATGGAATTTTCTATGTCGGATACCAATATGCTCCAGAAGTTTTCATGGGATATAAGATATATTCTAACTCTGACTTAGTTCAAACAGTAACATGGGCAAACTATGAATGGTTCGCTTTGAGAAACTCAGTACAACCACAAGCTAGAGAACAAACAGACCAGTATGCAACTATTGAGAAAATAAGAAGACTTGACCCTAACGTTCCAGGAGTTTATGTTAACCTTTCTGGACAAACTGCAGCAGCAGTAACCAAAATAAAACTGAAACTTAGAGTTCTTTGTCATCTTTCCTCATCTTCAGGTTTTTAAGATACTTGCCAAACTGGGCAGGAAAATTTCTATCGAACTTACTCCAAGCAAAAATAACTTAGTCATTGCACCAACACAAGACCCATTCACTCTTACAGAAGTAGTGGGAAAAATAAAATGTCATTCGCCGACTTTTGCAAAAACAAAGTTGACTTAGACTTTGGTTTCTCAAACCTCAACACTGAAGTAAACTATTATTTCAATGCTGCTGGAGATGCTTGGGACCAGTTAAGTTCACATGCGAAAAGTTTGAATGCAAGAGAATAGAAAGCAGACTTGCAGTCCTATAGTTGGACCCAGATATTTCAAAATGCTTTAGCTGCCCAATATATTGCAGTTCCACTTATGTTCCCTATACACCAAATATCTGTCAAAGACTTTGCAGGTGAAGTTGGAAACCAAAGTGCTGACCCAGGTGCAAGAACAGATATTGCTTTAACAACTGCAATGAAACATGCAGATACTATGTTTGTACTGTTCAGACGAACTATAAATGACTATTCTTGTTTCTACAACCCCGGTATTAAATATCATATAAACATAGATGGCAAATATTATCCAAGAGAAGAATATTCCACAGTTGAGGATATGAGGTCATACAACTTGACATTAGATGCTATGAACTTTAACAACAACTTCACAACAACCATTAACCCTGAAATGCAAAGTTCTATTATGCCATATGTGAAAGTATGGACTCATACAGGAAGTCAAAAAAACTCAATATACAAATGGAGACCGTTCAAACTTTTGGCTTGGCATTCCATTTGCTGACTCAGAAGACTTTATGGGTGGTATTTCAACTGTTGGTACTGTACAAATACAATATACTGGTGACAGAGACGGTCCAGATGAACTGAGAGCAAAGAAGTTTACAAAACCAATAGCACTTTTCACGGAAGATGCTCTTTTGAAGATTCGTTCGATGAAACCTGCTGGGGCTCCTCAGATTGGCATAACGACAGCTTCCATCGAGCAGATTTTGGCAGCAGGTCAGTAAGTTGTTCTTGAACTGACTTCTCTCCGTCAAATATTGACAGTACGCCAGTTTTGACATAATATTGTATTATAAACTTACCTTTAGAAATATCTGTAAGTTTTGTTGTTATTTTTGTCAACGTCAAGAACTTTCACCATTTCAGTTATACCAACTTTCTTTGCTTTATGAAAATATTTTGGTTCAGCAAAGACTGCTATTCTATAACATTTTCCATTGTTTGTGTAAAGAACTATTCTATCAATGAACTTGTATTGTTTGTGTGTGTAAACTTTGTTCTGCTTCAATTCAATAAGATATCCGAATACGTCCATCTTTTTATTCTAAGTAAAATGTCATTTCCGAAAAATAGAAGCGTAAGTGTTTCAAAAGGTTTAATGGCGGTGGCAGACGTGAAGTTAAATTCACCAACTCAAACAAACAGTCAAAGTGTTGTTGTCAATGTCAAAGAAAGAGATGTTGAAGTGGGGAAACCATACGAAGACGAAGATGGTATAACAATAGTTCCTGTAAAAGAACCAACATATCCTGAAGTTAGCAGAGAGTTAAGTTCTGTTGCAGATATTCGAAACGACTACCAACAACTTAAAGACAAACTTAAAACTCAGGAGAAGATTTGTCAAGCTTTAGGTATAATGTTAAACTTGGTCGAACACAACCCTGTAAAAGTGAACTCATATGTCATCGCACCTCATGAAATTTTGAAAGAACTATTGAAACTTTTGACAGAGGCAGACGATATAAACATCAAAGAAATAGAACCCGACATTGCTTGCTGTGGTGTTTCATACAATGTCATTGACAAGATATACGTTATGAAAGGAGGTGAAACGTTGAACTTAAAATATAGTTTCCCAGACGTCATAAAAATATTTGACGACCACAACATTTCATTAAAGTTTGTTTGCTAAGTAAATGGCAGAAGACATAATGGTTTATACTATTACGACTAAAAACCCTGAGTCATATAATTCTATAACAACAAACTTACAAAGTCCTCAAGGACGATATTGTAAACTGACCTTAAACACGATGACGACTAAAGCCTGTTTTGCTCTTTTGACACCAGAAGATTTTATTGTTGTGAATGGTAAAAAATACTCCTTTGAAGATACTTACTCAGATATACCACCAACAGGTTTTGTTGACTTATTTAATACTTTACGTACGAGTGTAACATGTGCTGCAACTAGAGCAGGTTTCATTATGTTTGGATGTCCGACTGAGTTTACTATAAACGATATGAGCTATATATACAAAACTTATTCTGGTTTTACTACCAACAGTTTCCTATAACAGGAAAAGGTGTCATACAAGGAATGTCTATTCCATTGACATTAAGCACACCAATCTTATATATTGTTTCAAACTTAGGTTCAAAGTGCTATTCGAATGTCGACAGAAACTATTATGACCAAAAGATACTTATGCGTATAAACAATACTTTCTCTGCTGGTTTGCCTATTGTTCATTCGAATGCAGAGTTTTCAGCTTTAGTGAACTCAAACACTTTAGCAAACATAAACTTAACCTTAGTTGACGCAAACTTTGTTCCTGTAAAACTTTTATGTCCTATGTATTTGTCAATGACGGCAGAAAGTTTCGAATTGGAAGATGCAACTGGTGAAAGTATTGTATTACAAGAACAACTTCAACAACAAATAGCTCAAGAACAACAAATGCAACAAATGGAACAACAAAGTCAAGAATAAAAAAATAATATTTTTTTTATTTTATAAAAAGTACAGAATAGATGTTTCAGATTTTTTGACTTCCAAGCATTCAGAAATATGTGTCCATTTAGAGACTATAACAAAGCAGTCGAGAATTTGAAACGTTTAGTCATTTATGTTGACTCTGCCCCAGAATGTTATGTTATGAAAGAATGGGATGTTGTCTTTAACAAACCAAGAGCAACAATAGTGTCTGAACAAAGAATGTAGACAGAAACTTAAGAAAATAAAAGTTGTACAAGTTGGCATGAAGATGTTAGATGCTTGGGATATCTTATTGTCAAAACTTGAAGATTTTTCAGTTCGAGGTATAAAGTTTTATACACCTTCTCCAAACTTCTATTCTATCTTCACTGGATATAAATACGAACAAGTAGAATGGAAAGAAAATATTATAGAAGCTTGGTTAGACCATGTCAAAGAAATTATATGCAATGGAAGCGAAAAGGTTTATGAGTATATCTTATGTTGGTTTGCAAACATCTTACAACATCCAAGTGCTAAGAATGAAACTGCTCTCATTATAATTGGAAAACAAGGAACAGGTAAGAACACATTCTTTACAGATATTTTGTGCAAACTGTTAGAGGGCTATTCGAACCCGAATATGACAAACATAGAAAACATCTGCGGTAAATTTAACTCCTCAATAGAGAATATGAAACTTATAGTTTGCAATGAACTTCAAAGTATAGATACAACAAAAGTTTTAAACTCAGATGCTTTGAAGAGTCTTATAACAGACAAAGTTGGAGTTGTTGAAAGAAAATATAAAGACCAAAGAGTTTGTGAAAATGTTGCAAACTTCATTATGGTTTCAAACAATGTTGTTCCGATGAAGTTAGAAAGTTCTGACAGAAGATATGTAGTTGTCAGAACGTCAGATTCTCATATGCAAGATACAGAATATTTTGACGACTTAGCAGAAACTTTGACATCTGACTTTTACAACCACTTGTTCTCATATTTTATGACATTAGATATTTCAAAGTTCAATCCAAGACAAATTCCACATACCGAAGAAAGACAAACATTGTTAGAAGCAAACAAGAGTGTTTATGAACTGTTTATAGATGAGACTAACTTTGAGTGTTTAGATGAAAGGTCATTGTACGATGAATATAAACAATATTGCCAAGAGTATGGTTATATGACAGCGTCTAAACGAACATTCTTGGCAAATGTCAAAAATCTTTTAGATGTTCAGAACGGCGTATATACAAAGAAAAATTTTTCTGAGTAAATTTAAAAAAAATATTTTTTTATCCGATAGAAAAGATGACGAAATTCATCTCAGTAAATAAGTACATGACAGAAGTCAAAGAAGAACTAGACCCATTCGCTTATTTGAATGTTTACTTCTACCATTTTGAAAAGTCTTCATTCAGCAAAGTTTGGAACATCGAACCAGTTAAGTTTGCTATTGTGACTAAAAATGGTGCGAAATTTGAAGACTTAGACATAGAAGGTTTGTTAGCAGTCAAAGAAAATTTTGACAGAAGGTTTTCAAACCTTAAAGAAGGCAAAGCATACAAACTTGTTATACCTTATGAACCAAGAAAGCAGACGACTATGAATATTATGAGTCTAAGATAGTTGAAGTTCAAGGTAAATTGGGTAAAAAGATTTTAGAGTCTAAGCCGGTGTTTGCTCCTAAAGAGGAAGAGAACATTGACATTGACCCAGAAATGTTCTAAAAATAAAATTTTATTTTTACATGTCAAATTTCTTTTTCTCTGGAACTGGTTCAGGTTCTTTCTTCTCTTCTTCTACTTTCTTTTCTTTCTTTTCTTCTTCTTCTTTCTGGTGGAGTTATGTCAAATTTGGCGCAACTATATTTATGTAAAAGTTCTTTGTCCTTTAATAGCTCATCTATTCTGTTTTCTATTTCATCTTCAAGAACAGCGCATGTGTCTTCTTTGCATTCTAAGAACTTTTGTTGGACTTCATCTCTCCAAGAGGCGTCATCTCTGTCAACAAGTCTGTCATTGACAAACTTAAAGACTTCTCTGCTTAATGTTTTATGGTTCTTGTCATATTCCCAGAAACAGAACTTTAGAACAAATTCACCTTTCTTGTTTACACTATGTAAGATTTTATGGTCTACAGATGTTTTGCTGTCGAAAAGCTTGTCTCGAATATAGATAGCGAAATCGCTAGACATTTCCTAAAAGATAAAATTTTTAATTTTTCTAAAAATATGTTAGAAAAAAAGTTTGCTGACATTGACAAGAAATTTGAGAATGTTTTAAACAAGAACAAGAGGAAGTTAGAAAATGCTCAGATAAAACCCATACATGACAAGTTCCTATTTGCTCAGAATGGTATAACAGGTCTAATCGCACCACCTGGGTCGGGCAAGACTTTCACTTATCTTAAAATGGCTGCACAACAACAAGAACTAGATGAGAAGAACCCATTCTATGAGTTAGTAGTCATTTGCAGTACTTCTGGTCAATTTGACCAAACCGTAAATTCGTTCAAAGATATTATAAAAAAGTCTAAGTTAGTATGTATAAAGGATACTGAGTTGTTAGATTGGATAAAGAAGTACCAAAGAAGAGTTTTGAAGTATAATGCTATAAATGAGTATATAAATTCTAAGTTCAAAGACCCAAATGAGGAAATGCAGAGAATATTAGAGAAGAAACACTTCAGAAACAAACAGAAAGAGATAGAATACATTTCGAAGAAATTGCAATCTTACGATTGGAAGACTTACCCTCATAGATGTCTTCTTATCTTAGATGACTTTGCTTCTCATCCTTTGTTAAAGAATAGAGAACAAGATATGTGTCGAATTCTTAAGAAGCTCAGACACTTTAACATCTCAGTTGTCATTTGTGTACAGACAGCAAAGAGTTTAAGTAAGGATGTAAAGAGAATACTTACTGATATCATACTTTTCCCCGGATTGTCCGAAGACGATTTCATGGAACTTATGAAAGAGTCCATGGCAGGTAAGTTTGACAGACATGAACTATGGGAGAAGTACAAAGTCATACAAGACCCTCATACTTCTTTCAGAATTCATATCTACGCAAACAAAGTTCAAATTGTAAAAAGTCAAGCTTGAAAAATCTAAGTGTTTGAGTCTTAGTCTGTTGTGGTTCTGCAGCTTTCGGTTCTTCTGGCTTTGGAATGGACTCGGTTGGTGGTACGTCGGACATTGTCTTGAAACAATAAAAGACTTGTCTTGAAAAAGTAAAAGACTTGTCTTGAAACAATAAAAGACTTGTCTTGAAAAAGTAAAAGACTTGTCTTGAAAAAGTAAAAGACTTGTCTTGAAAAAGTAAAAGACTTGTCTTGAAAAAGTAAAAGACTTGTCTTGAAAAAGTAAAAGACTTGTCCTGAAAAAGTACGGGTATCGTCTTCAATCAAGACCACTGTTCTCAAATTTGAGAACTTTACACCAAAAAATTTCTTGAAAAATAACGGGTCTTGTCTTGAAAAAGTAAAAGACTTGTCTTGAAAAAGTAAAAGACTTGTCTTGAAAAAGTAAAAGACTTGTCTTGAAAAAGTAAAAGACTTGTCTTGAAAAAGTAAAAGACTTGTCTTGAAACAATGACCGACATAGACCCAGAAGGACTCGGACAAGACAATTTACCATCTAGAGCTACCTGAGCCATCTTTGGTGTCAAGCTTGAAAAATAAATGGTTCATTTACTCTACTTGTTTGAAGTTGTCAAAATACTCTGTTATTTTTTCCTTTAACAATGGCAAATCTTCTTTGAAGGTAAGTATTGTACAACCTTTCATATCATAGTGTGTTTGAGGTAACGTATCTTGAACTATTTGTTTCACATCTTCATTTGGTGTCATTGAAATCGGTAAGTTTTCGCGATAGAACCAATTTCTGTCAGATTTGTAAATCTTAGCAAGGTCGTAAAAGCTTTTGTTGTTTCTTCTGACTAAATGCAACATAACCATATCTTTATCTTCTTCATTTTCCATCTCTTCAGTATAAATCATATACTTATAGTTCTTTTCCTTTCCTTTTGGTACCGAACGTGGTATTCTTTTCTGAATGCTTTTGTCTTTTGCTTCAAGCTTGTTTTCCATCTCTTCACGTTCTTGTCTGTGAAGTTCGTCAAGAAGTTTACAAACATACCATGAATAGCGAGCTGAAGCCCATTGTGCCACATTATTTACGAGAAGTCTATGAACATAATATCCTCTCAAACCATTTGGCAATTTTTCACGATTTTCATAGAGTTTTGGCGACTGGGGTTTCCCTCCCACTCGCTGTTCTTCACTGTTTTCATAGAGTTTTGGCGACTGGGGTTTCCCTCCCACTCGCTGTTCTTCACTGTTTTCAGAAAAAAGTATGTCTCGCTGTGCTTCGCTCAAAAGTTCTTGTGTGCTTTGGTTCCTAAACCAGTCTTTAGGAACCTTAGTATCTGGTGCAAAACAAGCCGTCAAAATACTTTGCATTTGGTACATATCGTCTTTGACCGAACGAATGAGACGGAGTTGTTTGTTAAACTGAACCCATTCATATTCTTCATTTATAGCTTCATGGACTATAACTGTTGTTGTGTTCTCTGTTGTTGACATATCTGTCTTTACATACAAAATAAAAAAATAAATAAAAATAAAACTAACTTTATTTTTTCTATCTTAAGGAAATTCATGAATTTTGTTGCTGAATTCAATAAAAATAATGTTTAGGTGAAGAGGTGACATCTCACCCGTTTTCTCACCTGTTTTCTCACCTCGTGAATTTTCATGATTTCTTCGTATATGTTTTGTCAAGACTTCATCGTACATTCTTTGTCAAGACTTCTTCGTATATGTTTTGTCAAGACTTCATCGTAATGAGCGTAAATCAGACAAAAATAATGTTTAGGTGAAGAGGTGACATCTCACCCGTTTTCTCACCTGTTTTCTCACCTCTTGAATTTTCATGATTTCATCGTATATGTTTTGTCAAGACTTCTTCGTATATGCTTTGTCATGATTTCATCGAAACTAAACGTATATGTTTTGTCAAGACTTCTTCGTAATGAGCGTAAATCAGACAAAAATAATGTTTAGGTGAAGAGGTGACATCTCACCTGTTTTCTCACCTGTTTTCTCACCCAAGTTATTTTTTAAATTTTGTGAAAACTCAACGGTTTGACACATGCCCTAAAAATTATTTTACTCAGAATTTTGTTGCTGAATTCAGCAAAAAATAATGTTTAGGTGAAGAGGTGACATCTCACCCGTTTTCTCACCTCTTTTCTCACCTGTTATTTTATAAGCGTTTTACATGAATTGTACGATGTATATTTGAAATCCTAAACAGTTTTGTAGCTTCTATTTCTTCGCTGAGGATATCGAATGTTTTAACTATGCCGAAAGTTTCTTTATACTTCTTCTTGACGTCAGATAATAGGAAATCTTCTGCTGTTGGATAGTTTTTGTTCAGAAATGCTAACATATCCATTTTATTTTCTGCTGGTTTTTCTGCTTCTTTCTTTAAGTCTGCATAGTCGTTTCGCATACGTTCTATCTCTTTGACGGAGTAGTTATATTTCCTCATTGCTGCTTTACATTTAGAACATTGCGGATTCATTTTTGCGTTATATTCTGAAACCTTACCTGCTAAAACAACCAAGGCGTCAATTGCTCTCTTCATCAAACATAGCGGGTCTTATTTGTTCGTTCCATACCTTACCCCTACTATCTTTATCTCTTATTTCCCATACACATTTTGCAACTAATGAAACAAAGTTGTCGTAGGTCTTAAATTCTTCAGATTTGTAAAGGTCAGAGATGTTCTTATATACCATGTCGCAATCTTTGTCCATAACCTTATGGTTGCAATGAAAACCAAGGAATTCATAATTTACCTTTCGTATGAACTTCTTTATTTCTACTGAGTCAGTTGGTTTCACTTCAATTTCGTCAAATTCGGGAATAGTGAGTTTTTGCTGCTGAATTTCAGGCAATTTGGGTAAATGGTCAATAATGTCCTGCATTTCATAAAGATATTCTTCATTTGTTTCATCCTGTGCGGTACAGTCTAAATTACTTGTTAAAAGTTCTTGCTTTATCTTCTGGATTTCTGTTTCGAAAGTATATGAAGAAGGAATGAAGTTTTTCATTTCTACCAACATTGACGTAGGATTCATGACTAGCGAGTTTGGTGCTGTAGTTGTTTGAATTGTTGTTGTGCCGATTGTTGAAATCATATCTTTTATACAAAATAAAAAAATAAAATAAAAAATAAAACTAACTTTATTTTTTATTTCGGGAAAATTCATGAGGTGAGAAAAGAGGTGAGAAAACGGGTGAGATGTCACCTCTTCACCTAAAATATATTTTTGGGTCATTTACGCTCATTACGATGAAGAAGTTTTGACAAAACATTTACGATGAAGAAGTTTCGACAAAACATTTACGAAGAAGTCTTGACAAAACATTTACGATGAAGAAGTTTCGACAAAACATTTACGATGAAATTCATGAAAATTCATGAGGTGAGAAAAGAGGTGAGAAAACAGGTGAGATGTCACCTCTTCACCTAAAATATATTTTTGGGTCATTTACACTCATTACGATGAAGAAGTTTTGACAAAACATTTACGAAGAAGTCTTGACAAAACATTTACGATGAAGAAGTTTCGACAAAACATTTACGATGAAGAAGTTTCGACAAAACATTTACGATGAAATTCATGAAAATTCATGAGGTGAGAAAAGAGGTGAGAAAACGGGTGAGATGTCACCTCTTCACCTAAACATTATTTTTACTGAATTTAGCAAAAATAAATGGTTCATTTACTCACAATATTTTTGTACAAAACGACCCCAAACTTTTAACTTCTTTTCTGCAGCTTCTAATGTTATCTTAGCGAGTTCATATTCTCTAAATTCTCTCTTTAAATCTTCTTGTTCCCATTGGTCTAGTTCGTATGGAGAATCTCTATAACCAGAACATATCTCACGTTCATGTTCTATTTGTTTTTCATGCATTTTTCTAACTTCTTCTTCAAACAAAGGTTTTGCATTCTCTACTGTATCTTCAAGTTCTTCTTCATCTAACTTCTCATGAACTTTCTTGTCTATGGAGTCCATAATTTTTCCAACTGCTATACAATATTTTGGAGAAGCCCACATTGCAATATAGTTTACGAGTCTTGGGTCTACATACATTCCTCTAACCTGTTTGATTTCATCCGGAATTCCTGCATGAATTTTGTATAAAAAGCAACCCGCTGTTTTCCGCGGGTTGGTATATTCTTCACAAAATGCCTTAAAATACTCTTCCCAGGACTTATTTTCCAACAACCTTCTAAAGTCTTTCCTAAACTGCTGACACATCTTTGTTGCATTTATATAACCATCCTTGTCTCTACGTAAGACTTCAATACCGTTGTAAGTGCCTTTTGTGAATGTTTCGCCATTAGATTTGTTCGTGAACGTTTTTGCTTCGACTGACATTTCTGTTCTTACAATAAAAATAAAAAAATATTTTTTGGTGGGACGTCGGACATTCGTTTGTGGCTTAACCGTCGGACCACAACGATAAAAATCTCTGCTACTAGCAGTACTGCTACTGACAGTAGCAGTACTTTTACTGACAGTAGCAGTACTTTTTCTGACAGTAGCAGTACTTTTACTGACAGTAGCAGTACTTTATCGTCGAAAACCCTCTCAAATTTTCCTTTTTACTGCTCCTAGCAGTACTTTTACTGCTCCTAGCAGTACTGCTACTGACAGTAGCAGTACTTTTTCTGACAGTAGCAGTACTTTTTCTGACAGTAGCAGTACTTTTTCTGACAGTAGCAGTACTTTTACTGACAGTAGCAATGGACAACATCGAGCCATTAGATGAGGCAATTTACCTAATTGAAATTAACGAGCTTGTTAAAGACTTCCTCAGGCAGAATGTAAAAGGCAAGCTTGTTAACTGTTGGATAACGGGAAGGGCTGCCTTGAATCTCGAGACTTCGACTGGAATTCCAATTCAAATACCAGACGGGACAGCCTACGATGGCATAAAGGACGCCAAAAGAGAAGCTCTTCTCAAGTTCTTTGCCAAGCGTCCTTGGATACTACTTCCAAACAGAGAGAGTCCAATTCCACGAATTATACAAATTCTCAGAGCACTGTTCCACTACTCTGGTCAACCATTCTACATAACCTGTGAAGGCGACATCCAACCAGTTCAGTAAACATCTCATTTTAACTTACTTTTTTTATGTTTTTTGTGAAAGTGTCAAAAATAAATTGTTTTACTTCATGCAATGTTTTATTTCTGTCCCGTCTTCAAGTACACCCCAGTACTTGCGCTTGGAGAGAACATGAACTTCGGAAAATACCTTATCTAGCTTAAAACAGCCCATCTTCTCACCGACCATTCCCATTTCAATGAGTTTGTTGTATCCTTCTTCGTTCGTCATGAGTGCGTCAATGTTCTCATAGTAAACCTTCACTTTGGATTTGACTTCGGAGAAGAATTTGTTGTAGTTGTCAAGGACTGCCTTTGCGAACTGAGGGTAAGACCAATGTTCGACAATAGGTTTTAATGTGGTTACTAAGCCACTTTGACCTTGAGTGAATTCGTACTTCAAAACAAAAGGAGAAAACCTTTCAACAAAGTTGTCGACCTTCTCATAATGTTTACTCTTCATCTCTTGAGGTTTCTTAATGGAATATCCCCATGTCGAATTCATAAGCAATTTGAGTGTCATTGCAAGTTTGGGGTTTGAAGCTTTCCTAATATCATAGAGTTGTTGTATGACTTTTCCAACTGTATAGTTCCTTCCTGGGAACTCTCCATCTTCGTTTGGAATTCCAGTCGGGATATATTGGACGAACCTCATGTACGCAGCGTTAAGGTCGA
Source organism: Trichomonas vaginalis G3 (assembly GCF_026262505.1). Classification (NCBI taxonomy): domain Eukaryota; phylum Parabasalia; order Trichomonadida; family Trichomonadidae; genus Trichomonas; species Trichomonas vaginalis. The sequence continues at coordinate 9,897,993 of NC_067206.1, read as the reverse complement.
CATAGTATATCTTTTCATCTGAGTCGAACTTGTCGCATCCAATCGGACCAGTTCGTGGAAATTCAAGTGAGTCTCTTATCTTCTGAGAAACTTCTCCTGTTATCTCATAAACATCGTCGAAGCAACCTGTTTCATATAAAACCTTCTGACCTAACTCAGATGCTCTCCAATACAATTTGACGTCAATTGGATGTCTCAATGGAAGTTTGTTTATAGCATCTTGAAGTTCTTGCAACCTCTTGGAAGTTCTTCTGGTTCAGGTTGGTATCCGAACAATCCAACTCCTTTTGGAGCTGTGTACTTCTTTTGTACTAGAACTTTGTCTGGAACAACTTTTGGTCTTACCAACAATGAAAAGTTTGTTTTCGTCTTTTGGTACAAAAGTTTCTGTCAGCTTGTCATCTGGAATTGGTTCCAACAAACCTTTCTCGAAAAGAATGTTTACAGCTCTGACAATGTTGCACTTGCCTTTTCCGAACAATGGGTTTGTAAGACTTTCGTTCAACATGAAGTGGTTGTGGACAATTGCAATCTTCAACCATGGTAAATTGAACTCAACAACATAGTCGTCATGTGAAGAACCTTTAGCTGTAGGTATGTTGACTCGGATATTGACATTTGCAACGGTGCAATTTTTGCCAATTGACCTCTGAGAATGTACCTTGTCTTCACACATGACTCAAGATACTTCATCTTCTCATCTGTAACAAGACCAGAGTTCCTGAGACATGTAAGAATGCAAGGTTCTTGACAATTGTTTCAATTGAATTGTAAATTCCATACCTTGTCAAGTCAATGTCAGACTTATTTATGAACGGAAGTATCCAGCATGTTGTCTGACTGCTTGAGGGTTAGGTTGGTACCATTCGAACTTGACACTTGCAATTCCTTCAATTGCATTCACAAATGTCTGAGTCGGAGTCAACCATTTGTTCTCTCTTTGTAGTCTTGAAAGCGTCAAGAAGCATTGCAGCTGTTGTGACATTGCCATGTGCATAGTAAATGTGACCATCCAAATCTGTTATGGTCAATCTGAGATTGTATCCTTTCTTATTTCCGTCTTGTATGGCAGCAAGTACTCCCATGAAGCCTTCTTTGTTCTTTCTTCGTCAAAGTTTACTGTAAAGGTTCGACGGATGTAATTTTACTTCGAACTTCACGATACTTTTCATATGCATATCTTGTTCTTTCCATGGGAGCATGTGCGTCTTCACCTTTTCCTTTTTTCCTTCTCAAAGGATGCAATTGTTCGTCATGTTTCCAGTAGAATCTGGCAAAGCCGTCGTGTCCTTCAACTTGAGGTTCACTAACATCGAAAGGCATGTCCATAAGACGTTCTTCTTCTAACCTCTCTAGTCTGTTTGGATAATTTGCGCGCGCTGTTTCTAAGTCCATTTCGTAGCGAAGACCAGACAATTTGTCATAGACTTTTATGGGTCTTCCCTTCCTATATTTAAATTCTTCGAAACTTTCCAACCATATCTTTCTAACTCTGCTTTTATTCTAGCAGATTTTCTATCCATTCTATATGGGGCATTTTTATAAAATAAAAAAATATTTTTTTCTTTACTTTACATAACCACCTGCTGCCATAAGTCTTTGACGCCAACCCATACCAGCTAATGAAGTTGATTGGTTTAGTTTGGAAACTAAACTTTGGTTTTGGTTTATCTTCAGTTTTTGGTTTCTCTTCTTCTATCGGTTTTTCGTCACTTTTCGGTTCATCTGACCTTACCTCACTTGCAGGTATGGTTGTGTCGTCAACATCTTCGTAAATATCATATGCCATTTGTTTTTGTTTTCCTTTCAACTTTTTGTGTTTGTTGTAAAGTTTAGAATATTTCGACTCTAAGTCAATGAGATGTTCTATAATGAACTGTTGGTCAGTGAAAGTATACCTTCCCATCTGTTGTCTCGAAAGCTCCTTCAGACTTCAATATTTTATTTGTGAGAGTCTGTTTCTTTTTTGAGATACTAAGCCGTTCCATTTCTATGAAAAGTGACTTTTAGTTAGGGTTTGTATTTCCAGACCTGGCACTTTCTATTATTGAATTTTTCTCTCATCTGTAAGTTCTTTGACAGGTTTTGACAATGGTTCTGAACTTTTTGTTTGTGGTGTCAAATCTACCGTTTCAACTTCTTCGGTCATTTCATCTCAGTAAAAAATTTTAGTTTGGTTTGTTTTCAACTGGTTGTTGTTGTTTTTTAAGTCGGTCTAAACTTCCTGAGGTATAGGAAGAACTTGACAAACACGTGGTGTAACTGCTGGAAGTCGACAAATCCACTTGAACCCATTTGTCTCAATGCTGTATTGTTCATTTCATCTCAGTAAAAAATTTTACATTCCCCAAGTTTGAGGTGGTTGCGGTTGGTTATTGTTTACCCACTGTTGTGCATGGTTATATCTCTGTTAAAGAATCTTTCACCTTGGTCCATATAGTGTCCTGCTTGGTTATAGTAGTCATTTGCTTTGTTATAGTAGTTTCCTGCTTGTCTTCCTACATTGTCCATCCATCTTGAACTTTTCCTCTTGTTTCAGGATTTTGAATAAGATTGCTGCATCTCGTGCTACATCCCAACCTTTCTGTACAGTTTGTATAATAGGTTGTGCTTTCTCTTTAAGTATACCTAATGTACTCAAAATCTTCCTTCCAATTCCAAATGCACCTCTAGCTATTGTTCCCACTGCGGGCAAAAATCTAGATGCGACTCCTGCTAATGCGCCAAATAAACCCATTTCTTACAGGGTAAAAATGACGAATCCAAACAAGGACCCCTATGTTTCTAAGGCAACAAAGAAAGCACTCATGATAAAAATCTTTAGTTCAACACCAAATGCTTGGTTTATGGATATCTTGGAAAACATTCCGAGGTATAGAGAAGATGGACCACCATACTGGCTAATATTTGTTGGTCAAAACACAAGATACTGTGAAGCCATACCATTACAGTCCAAAAATATTTTAGATGTGAAAACTGCTTTGACAATATTCGTTGACAAATACCATCCAACAAAACTGACATCTGACTGTGAAAGTTCTTTCAAATCAGACGATATTAAAAACTATCTGCGTTCAAAAAATGTAAACCAATATTTCATTGTCGACCAAAACCATTCTGCTCTTGGTGTCATTGACAGTTGTATAAAAATCTTAAGAGACTTAAACCAACCACAAGGTGGTGAGGTAGATGAAATGTCATATGACGACAAATATAGACACTTCTCCATGGCAAAGATGAGACAAGTTTTAAATATTTACAATAGCCGTAAACAAAAAGGTTTGGGAAACCACTCCCCGAAGAAATGAAAAACAACCCTGACTTAGAGAAAGACTATATATTTAACAATTTAGTCAAAAGAGACAAACAAGAAAGAATGCCGGGCTTCAAACTTCAGAAAGGTGACAAAGTAAAAATAGAAATACCTAAACGCGACCCATATGAAAATACTATTGACTATGACAACAATGGGAACTCGACAGGTACTCGCATTCGTGTTCGTAAAAATAGAAGAAAGTATACAAGAGAACATTATGAAGTTTTAGGCAAACATGGCAAAATGTACAGACTGCAAGCAGAAGATAAAACTACTATTGTCAGACCTCGTTTCAAACTTGTTAAGGTTCAAGGTGGTATACTTTCAAAGACAGTTCCTAACAAATATAAGACAACTCCTGACGAATATGCTAAAGAAGTTGAAAATGACGACTAAGCATTTCTATACCATGCGTAAACTGTCATGTAAGGTGGCATGTAGTCTTTACTCTGTCCCGTTGTTTGCGTATACCCTGAAACGCGATGTGTATGGTTTCCATCTCCCTGAGTGTCACTCCAGTAACAATTTATAGCAAACTTAACGTCGTCTTTAACATCATATCCTTTACCTTTTGTCATTCCTGACCAATCCCAATATCTATGCTTATGCCAACCTGCTTGAGATGTACTTAAATCTATGTAGTGACTGTGTGCAGGTAAATTTTCACCTGAAATCGTTTTACTTCCACCTGTTTCCTTTGAAGAGTTTGCACAATACAAAAACCTGTCGACTATTTGAGTCCAAGTTCCAAAACCAAGTACTACTTCTGGTCTGGTAGAGTTCATTGACGTATAAATAGAGCCTATAGGATATAATGTTTGAAGTATTTCTGTCTTTAATGTTTGAAGCTCTGTTTTGTCTGCTTTTTTATATAACTTTTCTTCAAGTTCATTTACGTCAGAGATGCTATGTCTATGATATTTTTGTGGGTATGTTCCTTCTGTCCATGTGAAAATATACTCTTTTGTTGCATCTACATATCCTTTTATCCATGTCGAGTCTGCTTTTGTATTCCTTAACTCTGTAACACCTTTCTCAAGCTCTTTCAACTGTTGTCCATCTTCCATTAAACCTCTGGTATGACTTGAAACCGTTTGTGCCAACATATCTACAGTTTCTTTGTCGGCTTTAAGGTCTAAACACCCTGAAACCCATCCTGTATCAGCTTTCGTTTTTAAAATCTTCGATGTCCGTTCATTATACCATTCAACCCTTTCTTTAATTTCATTGTCTTTTTCATCCACATATTCCTTATCTGCCTTCTTCACTAACGCACTAGCCACACATTCTAACTCATCGTTAACATATGTTTTATCTGCTTTATTTTCAACGTCATCTTTTGTTGCATATGTTGCATCTGCTCTGTCATGTTCTTCTTGAACTTTTTCAATGACATATTCTTTGTCAGCTTTGTTGTCAATATCTGCCTTCAAAAGAAGTTCATCTATAGGTTTCTCGTTTAAAGTTCCTTTTGTTGGATTTATACAGACAGTATGGTTCTTATTGTCTTGAAACAGAAACTCATCTGTCATTGGGTTTAATGTCAGTTTTAAGTTTCCTTCTTTCAATGACTCAGATATCTTAGAATAGTTTGAAAAGTTTGTTGTGTTCTTATTTAGAGCTTGCACAATGAGTTGTCGGTTGTGTTGTATTTCTCTCATGGAAGCAATATCTTTCGACATTTTTATTCTAGATAAAATATGCTTCCAATAGAAAAAGAAAATTCAAGAGTTGCTACAACTAAACCATTAGATGAACTTTTTACTAATGTCGGTCAAAAGTTTGAGACAGAGACCGTAAAGCATGAAGGCTATCGTTTTGACTACCATTAAGATGGCTAAGAGACCCATCTGTCACAAAAGCTATTGGCTTTCGTAGAATGAAGTTTGTGTCTGTAGAAGATAAAAGTTTTCCATTTATTGTAAGGTTTCATATAGATTATATATCTGAAGGGAAACGAAAAATGTGGGAAGAAATTGAGCTAATACAAGTTGACCTTTCATCTTCTCTACAGACTGCGTTAAAAAATATAGAAGATAAAATAAATTCATGTTATGCAAAATATGCTGATGAATATGCAAATACCGAGAGCACACTTTATGTGAGAATTGTATATGACAAACAAAATTCACAAGTGTCATTTCAAATCTACGAAGACAATCCAAAGAAAGACGAACAAATATATACAGAATTCACTGCAATGTCATGGTATTATTTGCAAAGAATGTTAAATCAGAAAGTCGAACTTCCTTTAGCAAATATTTACAGTCGATATGCAAGAGATGAACCATATTTATTTAAAGATGTTTACGACCCAGCTGCTATTATTGTTCATGCTTCATTTTCTGGCGCCCAAAACTCTTTCTTATGCTTGGCAAATGACTTTTACGAAAAACCTACAAAGTTATACGAACCACCAAGTGGAAGTATTTCAGACTTTCAAGTATGGTTTACTACAGATGGAAGAAAAAGAATAATTCCATTATACCATGCGTTTTACTTAGAACTTAGTTTCATATACAACTACTATCGAACGGTAAAAATATAATTTTTTAATACGGTTGAGGTGTTGGATTTGGTTGCCAACTAGACTGTGGTGCAGGTTCAGGCTGTTGTATAACAGGAGCTTGTTCTTCTGGTTCAGGGTCTTTAGGTATAATACCAACAAATTGACCTACCCTTTTACCAATATTTTGACTCCGTTCCAAATTCCTCTTCCTACGGTTTTTATTCCATTCCATATACCTCTTCCAACATTTCGAAAGAAGTTTCCTATCTTACTGAAGAAACCCATTTACTATATGTAAAAATCTAATGTCCGCCTAGTCTCTTACGTTTCCTGTTGAGTTCCATAGCATTCTTTAACTGGAGCTCATACATTCTGTTTCTCCTCTGGTAGAAAACATATTCTGGGTCAACTCCTGTGTTCGCGTCATCTGCATAAAGTTGTTTATATCCCACCTCAGGGTTTGTATAAAACTCTTTCCATCTCATATTTGCATACCATGGTGGCAAACCTAACGCAGCGTCATTTGACATGGCAGTTTGCATTTGTACATCTGTTGGCACTTGACCATAGTTTGCCATTGCAGTTTGTATTCTAACTTCATTTGGAATATTCTCTGGGTTTGGTTGTCCAGGTTGCTGTGCATTCGCTAAGTTCTGTGCGTCCATTTAATATTAGATAAAAATATCTCTTACGAGTACATATGCTGAACATTTGCAGGCATTGGTTCATCTTCATATTCTCTGTACTTTTCTGCCACGTCAAAGAAATAAATGACACAATGGAAAAAGCCTAAAACAAGTAGTCCTATTTCAAACCACATTTACTTACTAATAAAATTTCTTTGTTATGACACTTTCTCCAGTTTATAGGACCTCTCTCATATTCTATCTTGTCATATCTAAACTCATAGTCATGTATGTCCTCTAACCATCTCATGACACTTTCCAAACCACTTTTATCGGATGTAAAGTAAAAGCATGGATGGTTATGTAAAACGTCTAAAGTTTCTAAAGAGTCTCTCAAAGTCCAGTCTACTTGGTATTGAAAATCCCATGTGTTATAGAACGGCGGGTCCACTATAAAGAAAACATTTTCCTTGTCTTTATATTTTTCATACAAATCTGTCCAATGACATCTCACAAACTCTATACCCTCAATATATTTTTCTATGTCCTCTTTGAAAACATTTGTATAGTTAAGATATAAAACTTTTGACATAAGTGTTTCAATGTCATGAACTCTTATAGAACCACTATATAATAGTCTAGCAGATATACTATCCCAGTCTATATATTCTGCTTTTTTCAAAACCTCTCTCACAATATTTTTGTTATCTAATGGTATACGTTCCATCTTACCTATAGGTATCTTTTCTTTTAACTCTTTCAATATATTGTTTGTGTCTGGTATATGTTTGAGACGGTCCATATAGTTGTCGAAGTCATTGCATATAATCTTTGAGTCAGGAAATACAGTATGGCACAAATGGGATATATAGAAACTTCCACCGAACAAATCTACAAATGTTAGACCATTCGGTAGTTTCTTAAGTTCTCTCAATATAATATCTTTACATCTACTCTTATTTCCAAAGAAGGGTAACGGTGGTTTTGTAAAATTCATTTATATATAATAATAAAAATGTTTTTACCTGAAAAGTGACAGAAAAGTGACAAAACATGAAAACATATATAATTTGTGAAAAGCTCCTGGAAGACCCGTATATAAGAACTTCATTTATACTAAACATCTTCAGGGCTAGAAGGGGCGCAGCCCCTGGAAGCCCCACTTCCTTTTTTTTTTTTTTTTTTTTTTTTTTTTTTTTTTTCTACTAACTGTGAAACAACAGAAATTTTTATATTTGATTAATGAATTTATTCAAATAACATTTTTTATGAAAAAAAATTATATTTAGTAGTCTGTAGGTAATTCTATATGTAAAAGGAGCTAGTCAAAAATGTAATGTTTTGTTGATAAGAGTCGTTATTTTATGACTATGAATGAAAATATATTGAATTTTAAAACTAATGTTTCATTGAATTGGATCACCGCCACTGGAATATATTCAAGGAGCATAGCGATATTATCATGATGTCATGCAATAACTATCAAGCATTAATTATGCGGGTAAAGGTTTCTGAAAAAATTAAAATAGATTGATTTTATTTTCGTTAACTAATTTCGAATATTAATCCAAAGATATGTTTTAAGTTTTCAATGAATCTTGTCAATTTTTGATACACTCAGAATTGTAAATCTCTAATAATTTTACTTAATATTATAATCTAAAAATATTGGCAAAATTGTCAAAAATGTTTACAGATAGAAATTTATGATTGAGAAGATTTAAAATGTTATTTTTGAATGATCAAATTGAAGATTTATCATACATACTGATATCTGCCTTATTAGAGCTTCAAAAAAGCAAAAACCTTAATCATCTGTAAACTAATCAAAAAATTCTCATTTCAACAATACTGCATAAATATAGTTATCTAATAGAAATTTCAGATTATTAATCTTTCAATTGAAATTGGCAAATGATGTCAAAACCATTGCTTGCCAACCGCTAAAACGGTTTTTCATAATGTTCTTCTTCTTATTCGGCATCTTATCTCTCAGCTGGGGCAAGTGCGAAATCTGCAAGCTCGTCGCTGACACAATCTCCCAGTCTCTCGCCCAAGGCATCGATGAATCTCAAATCAAGCAGAAAGTTCAGGAAAAGTGCAAGGTTTTAGCCTTCTTATCTGATATCTGCGAGATGATCGTTGACTCATACTACAGCAAGCTCATGACATTCCTCCGCGGCGGCCAGTCATCAACAGCTGCTTGCAAGGCTATCGGCGCATGCGGCATCAACGCTCAGGAATCCAACGGTCTCAAACGCCGTGTTGTCAATGGCATCGTTGCTCCACACTTCCCACACAAGCTCCGCAAGCTTCACAAGGTCCCACGCCATTTCCATAAGGCTCAGCGCCTTGTTAAGCCAGCTACACGCTATGCCCACCGCTTCTACCCAAAGGTCCATGAGACAAACGGCGCTCCACAGTTCCAGACAGAGACATCCCCAACATGGTCACAGTCCTGGGAAGAGCAAATCTAAATGATCTCTTGAACAATTAAACTTCAATTTCATTTAAAGTATAGTAAATCTTATAAAATTGAGACTCTTCTTACTTTATCTTGGGCTTCGATCTAAAACTAAAAGATTATATCTCAATATCAAGTTTCACTTTTTCATAGGTTTTTTAATTTTAATTTTAGAATAATAACAATCTTTTATATGTATCGAAACAAATATTCGATAACAAAAACGATAACAAAAATTGACATGAAATAAAAAATATTTTCATCCGATGAAATCAATCGAAACGAAACCAATTTAAATAATTAAATCGGAACCGCAAAAAATATTTTTTTCCAACTGTAAATTTTTATCCACGTTCTTTTTCATGAGAGTTTTTCAATATAAAAATGAATGATTCTTGATAGAAAATATATTGGTAGTGACGTTTATGCGTCACTTGACTTCAAAATATATCAACTTGTCTTTGAACACAACTTTACAACTGAAAATTGTTTCAAAAATGATGAAGAAGCAAAAAACATAAACATTCCAAATAAATTTTCAATATTATATGACTTAAACAGTACAAAATACTTATTTAAAGACAACTTTCGTTACTATATTATTGAGTATCCTGAATTAAAAATTTTTAATGCCTGGAAACAGACAATATCACCAACTGAAGAAATAGAACGATCAGGTCTATCTACCGCAACAGGGTTTACCCAACTAATAACTGAAGCACCTCAAGATGGATGGGGAGGCCTTGTTAAAACTACATACCCAGATCATGGAACAGGTACTTCCGGTTCCTATCTTGATGGGATACCAAGAGATTCTAATTGGTGGTTTTGCATCGGTCTGCTATGCAAGTCTCCTTCTAAATTTTTGAATCATGGAATACCTGGATCTAGTTCTGTCATAAAAAGAGTTAGTCTTTGGAGCGCAATAAGAGATTCTCAAATTTATTTTAAATTTGACAAATATTCATGTATTTGTCCAATATATCATTCATTAGCGTTTGATTTCACGACGATAATATTTATTTGCTCTTAAGGTTGTTTCATATTAAGTTCTGTCAAAATGTAAGCTATTGAATTTTTTGAGAGGGAAATAATCATCGAGGAAGTAAAAAGTGACGCTTTAGGAAATATTATTAGAAATATGATAATAAATATATTTGGAAAAAATATGTTTTTTTCAAAAATTGAAATGTTCATAGAATATTTTGAAATATGTAGGGAATTGAATTCGGTAATATATGATAAACAGGATTTTTAAATTTCAAGGAAAAATAGCTTTTGTGAATACTTTTGAGAACTCTTCTCAAAGATCATGATTCAAATATATTAAGGAGCCAAAATATTAGAGATGAGTTCACAATCAAAATTTTCTCACTTTTCTTCCAAATTGACATCCTTACTCACCACTTTCAAGTTTTTCATACATATATCTTACCCATTCATTTGGAATACGAGGTCTCGAGTTTTCGTTCATTTTTTTTACTTTACAAAACTGTTTATTTTTCAGAATTTTTAAATTTGAAAAAATCCATTCTATATCTGATAAATAATATATTATTTTTCAATCAAAATATTTTGATTATCATCTCAAAAGTGTTCTCAAAACCTAGTTTTTCTTATTTTGGATAATCTTAATATTTATATTATTATAAACTAATTGAACACCATATGTTTTTGTATACTTTTACAAAAAAATTGATAGATTTGTGATACTTCCCCCGACGATAGAATTGAATAGCTTACATTTTGACAGAACTTAATATGGAACAAGGTAAACATTTAAATTCATATTTTAATTTTTTTTATAATTTCAAGCAAAAGCAAATATTTATTGATTAAAAATAGTGTCTAACCATACAAGAATGATAATAATGAACAAAGATATAATGCCAATAGTTCTAACAACTTCTTCTGTGTTATCAAATAAGAATTGGAAGATATTTGAGAACTTTGGAGTGTAAGGAGTTGAATCCAATACCTCCAACTCAGAATCCGCATCATCTGATAGTTCAATTTGGCGTAATTGAACTGTATGATAGAGATTTTCTGGAGTATCTAAAATTTGCATCGTAACATTAACAAATCTGTAATAAAATGCTGTCTTATAGCCATATTTCTTGAAGAGAAGGGAATATATAACTGTCTTTCCACTTTCTCCGGCAGAAATATTTAATTCTGGCATTTCTATCGCAGCGTACTTAGAAACGCCACTTGCAGGGAAGGAGGCGTATGTAGGGAATATATTTGTGTAAAGGAATATATCTGATGAATGAAGAGAATTAGATGTGTTGTAATAAGCTGTATTTATACCTCCAAACTTAACGTTATAGCCGTTAAACTTGAAATACTTGTAAATGGGTGTTTCTAAGTCTAATCGTGTTGCAGATGATAAGTAAAGACCTGATATATAACCAGATCCTTTTGTTGCAACTTCTTCTGCATCTGCTTGAGAAGTATACACGAAATCAACTGTGGCAGTGGATGTTGTAGCAGAACCAGTAATTCCAGTGCTTCCAATCGTTAAGAAAACGCCAGCAACTGATGAACAATCTTGAAGTCCAGTATATGCGCAAAATTGGTTTGAAAGGACATTTCCGAAATTCATAAGAGGTCCATTTGCAATTTCAGACTCTAATAAGACACATGTAGTGTTATAATCTGTATTTTCGCGTACTAAAATGAAAGAATTGCATGATAAAGAGCCTACTCCGAATGGAGAGTAAAGGAGATTTGATGTTGACTCGTTTTTATATGGTGGGTAGTCTGAATTGTCTGAAATTGAACTAGAATTTGGTAATTCAACTGTTGGAAGAAACTGAGCGAATGAATCAGTGCCAAGATCTTCTGGAGAGTAGTTTTCTATTTTGTTTCTTGAATCTAATGGTACGTCGACATAATAACATGTAATTTCATCATTTAATATAAAAGTATCAATTTTATGTGACTTCGCAATACGATTATTAGAGTCACAAACTATTTTCTTTAATGGGTTCTTACTTTCTGGAATGCAGAATTGCTCTTTGAACTTATCAATTGAAGCTGAATCGCAATCTCGATCACAACAGCAATAAAGATCGCATTTATCTGTTACATCACAGTCACAAACACTTTCTGCATATGTTGTGTTTGATGCTGTGAGGCCAAACGCGAGAAATAAAGGAAAGGTACCAAGCATTCTGTTGTAAACTTTTCAAATTTACAACGATAAAACTCGTTTATAAATTCTTCCTCCTGATTTATGCATTGATTTTATATATTTTCATCTAAAATCAGCTATAAAACTGGTACTGTTTGAGGATATTTTGGTATTTCTCATTGATTCATTCTATTATTCATATTTTGCACAATATTTTACATAATTTATTCCTTATAAATGAGTTTTACCAAAGTAAACTACTACAGACTTAATCCATTACACAATACACTTTCTTTTATACTATCCATTCCTATCATATTTCTCTTATATAATTTTTTTTATACTTTAATTTCCATCTCATTTTTAATTTATGATACCAAAAGAATACGTTTAACAACATTTTTGTTCTGAAGTTCTAATTATAGAATTACCAATGAATATCTAGTATTTTTTATTGCATTATTTTGAACTGATATTTTTACAAATAACTCTATTCAAATTCCTTAATGACTGCATGAAAAAATATGAAAAGTTCATTGAAATAGTCTATTGACCTTAATTAGAAATTCAACCTTTAGAATGTTCACTTTAATTCTTGGATTTCTAACTGAGAGGTCATTTAATCGATGACAATAGACATATGCATTACTCATGCAAGTATATTACATTTATTTTGGAAATGAATCTGAATTCCTTTGAGAAACCGGAAGTAAGATGTGAATTTTTTTCTTCAATAGATTATAACCATTGTAAATCCACAATGAAAAGATCGTCAAGAGAGATCATCATATTTCGGTTTTATATTTTGGCAGATGAATTTGAATTTCAATTTTCTCAAGCTTTTCGACCTTAAACCTGATCCAACTCAAGTTGCAAAAGATGAAAAATCATCAAGTTCGTCAAAATTCAGCTTTTTTAATCCATTAAGTTTAGATAATGACAACATTGATTCAGAATTACACAACAGTAAAATTTACGATAAAGAAGGACCGAGTGTTGACTCCATTACCACAAAAGGTTTACCATCAATCGATTCTTTTGCATCTGGAAGTCAAAGAGATGATTCTTTGAAAACAAATCAAAAACAAAGAAGATTTAGAGGCAATTCGCAAGAGCCAAAAGGTAAATCTGGTAGTTCTATCACAGTTGGTCCTAATGTTCCATTGAAAGCCGTTCTTCCAACAAAAGCCGCAATGAAACTCTTTCAAAATGGCAATAGCACCATTATTACATACTTGTGTCTTCGTATTGATGATCTTATACAAGCTTGTTTCAACAAAGATGACAGAGATATGGCAGATAATGCTTATTCAATTTTATTAACCTTCGATCATAAGATTACACATCATTTCATTCGTGCAGATCGGTTCCAACAACTTGGATCAGACTTAACAATACCAGAAGACCCAGATATGTTCATGATGGGAAGATTTACTTCAATTATTTCAGGAATTCTTGATATTATGCCAGATATACTCATTGACCAATGTGGATTTTTATGCAGGCTTATTCATCACATATATTTACCAGAAATTTCGTTGTTATTAAACAAAATTTGCAAGAATGACGAAAGCCTTGAAAATCTACAGAAGTACATACTGAAACTCGGTTTCCACGAGATAGTTCATAGAGAATTGATCAATTATAGACACACAGACTTCGAATTTGAATATCAATATTATCAAAGTAAAGAAGTACAAAGAACTGCCGCTTTATATAGATTAATGGCAAGCTGTTTATCATCAAAAATCCTTTCAAAGAGTTTTATGTCGATTGATTTCATTTCTATTTGCGAAATCGAATACGACATCACAGACAGGATCATAGATGATCAGAAATGGCTTGCAATACTCGCATTCTTCACTCCTCAGTTCTCTTCTCAGCTTCTGAATTTTGTATATTCAGCTGTGATGCAGTTAAGAGCTGCAAAGACCAAGTTCTATCATTGCCATTACTATGCGCTTAAATTCCTCTCGTTTATGATCAAATATTCCTCGGAAACAGAAGAATTGTTGATGGCAACAGATTTTATTCCACAACTGCTTAGATTGTTGTTTACTTTTAACGAGTCAAGCTTCTTCCAAGAGGTTTTTAGGAAGTTCATCGCTGCAACATTTTCAAAAAAGAAAATTGTTGTTAATATCGTACAAATGATAATTCCAGCCCTAATGGGTATGTTATCTGATGATTACAATATCGGAATCAAAGGAACTTTGTGCGAAATCTTTGGAGCAATTGAAATGGAAAGGAAATATAACAATGTTCTTGACCAGGAGCTTAATAATGTTCAAAACTATAAAGATTTCTATGATTCAAGGGTAGTTCTTAGAAGTTACCTTATCAGTTCTTCTTATGGAGAAAGTTATCGAGGACAACTTGAAAATCTCGAAAAATACTAATTGATTTATATGTAATAAGATATATTTTGTTTATAAATATGATTGTTTATCTTTCAATGACATTTCTTCTTCAGATCTTGTCACTTTTTTATTTTTCTCCGATTTTGCAATGGATTCTAAGATATTAGAGCTTGTCAAATGCATTGCAAAATATATGATCAACTCTAATGAAGCGAATGGAGAGTTTTCATTCACTAAAATTTACAATTTCGCAGAAAAAAATTCTCCTGATAATATTAAAGTGACAATATCAGACGTTTTTAATGCTCTTTGCTTACCATATGAGAGTACATTACTATTCGAACTAACAAAATCAGATATTGATGACTTTTACTTCAAATTAAAGTTATCTGCTCAAGATACAATGAATTTAATTGACAGTATCGAGCCTGTTGTGCAGCAACAACCACAGCAAGTTAATTATCCAACTTCACCGATTGCAATACCAAAATTTACAGATTTAATGCTAGATATGGAAAATATTACCCGCAAAAAGCAAATATTACTTAGCAAAAACGAAATGCTCGCTAAAGAATACAATGAAGCGCATGTTCAACATTTATCCTTATCAAACCCAACAACAATGAAGCAGCAGATTAAGAATTGTCAAGAATTGATCAATAGACTTACACCAAATGCAGATGGACAGAATTTTCCAAATTGAAAAATTTTTAATTTTATTTTCATTTAATATTCGTATTTTCGTACATAATTATGATAATATCAATCATATTTTGATGTTATTTTTAGTGATTTCGGATTTTTCGTTAATTTTTTTTTATTTTTAGTACTCTTGCGATAAAGTCGCAATTGATCCCTAATATATCAATTATGTATATTTGAAACAACCCTAGTTTTAGCTTTATTTGCCTTATTTGATTTCAAAATTTATTATCACATCAAAACATTGTTATCTTTCGTTTATAAACACATATAATTGGTTGGACCATAATCCAAATTGCTTTTTATAAAAATTATTTTTAACATTTGATTTGAGTTTTTAAAATTACTTATATTAAAGCATAGTCAAATTGACACTCTCAACAACTTTATACATCGAATCGAATTTTATTCTGGGACCTTTTTGATTTTCAAAAAATTTTATATAATGCATGAATTTAATATGTATTATCAAGTATGTAATGATTGGTACATCAATGTCATCTAATAAATTGATTTTAATTTCTTCTTTTGGCTTGAGATCAACAAGCATTTGTCCTATTTAATAAAATACATGGGAAATTCATATTGTAATTCATAATGATGAAGAGAATACAGTTTATTTTATATGATATTTTTACCTTTTCAATTTTTTAAATTCAAAACAAGATTTATTAAGGGTGCACCCGTATGTACGTTTATTTGAGAGGAGGAGGATTATATTTTTGAAAGGGTGAAACATTATGAATATGTTAATTATATAATAATATGTATTATTATAAAAAAGAAAAAATAAAGCACGTGAAAATTTTTCTTTCTTGATTTTTTACAAAATCTACTTAGAATTATGCAAAATATGACTAAATAATTATAAATTTCAAGTTAAATTTTAATTTTGATAAATAATTTAAATTTCAAAATATCAAGTTCAGTTCGACTATGTATGTAGTAATTCCTCAATAAAGTGCCAAAACCCTATTAAAATATATGAACATTTTCAACATTTTAATGTTTTTATTTAAAAATTTGTTGGAATATGAGCTTCAAACAATTATTATGTAAATAAAAATAATTAAATATATGTATTTATTCGTATTACAACCGTAGTAAGTCGATTCTTCCTTTCTTCTACTGAGGTTTGAATTTGATTTCGAATTGTAAAGAGATTCAAAGGGAAAATACTAGCGGATAAAAACTACCTCCATGAAAGGGTCATAATGGAGTCAAGTTGTATTTTTTGATATTTTTTGCTTTTCGAGCCTAAATAGGTAGCTAGGGTTGTTAAAAATATCAAAAATTAGCGTTTTGAAGACACCATGGTGTCTTATAATTTTCCCTTCCTTATTGGCGTGTAGAAATAAATGCGCCAATAGATTGAAGAAGAAGAATTGTTTTTCTCTTAATGAACTTTAATCCTTTTGATATAAGAATATTAAAAACATTAATATAATTTCGATTTCGGAAATTAAATTTCCAAATTTTTTGTCGATTTCGGAAATAACAGGATTCCGCATCCAACACGCAACAACAAAACACAAAACACACTTTTTGGTTCTTTCATCGTTTTAATCGTAATTTATGTAATACATGATTTGGATAAATTTTACAAAAATAGAACCTATATTATATTCCTTTCAAAGATTCTTGCAAATCATCAAAAATAATTGTATTTTAAAAAACGATCAAATTATCCTTTCATTATTTTAAACTTAAATTAGTTTTTATGATTGACTAAAGCAATCATATTTATTCATCATTAAATAAACAAAAACATAATATTTGAGAGTTATTTCAAAAAAAAACACATTGAATTTATTAATTTGTCTCAATTTCAGTATTATAAATTTTTATAGTTTCAATATTTTGAAATACACTTTTTAATATTTCAATATTTATGATATTTCAATGTATTAAGGGGTCTCAAATTGAGCTTCTCAAATATAAGTTGGCCTATTCAAATAATAAAATTAAATAATATTTAAA
This sequence comes from Trichomonas vaginalis G3, assembly GCF_026262505.1. Classification (NCBI taxonomy): domain Eukaryota; phylum Parabasalia; order Trichomonadida; family Trichomonadidae; genus Trichomonas; species Trichomonas vaginalis. The sequence goes on along the minus strand of NC_067206.1, from coordinate 9,880,900 downwards.
ATAATAAATAAAAGTGATTGAGGTCATAACAAAACGGCTGTTTCAGTCATTAATTCTTAAAAATAAAAAGAGTAAAAACTAAATAAAATGGGTAAAATTCAATAGTGTCTGTGCTATCGTTCAATTTGAAGGTGTCTTTTGAAACCGCAAGACACATTGAATTTTTGAATAGTGTATTATGGTTTGACAGACACCAATGAAAAAAAATAAAATGATATTTATTTTAAATATATAAGATCCTTATATAAAATATAAATATTTTATCGTTTTATTTTCTTGTTTTAGAAATGTTTTTTATTGAAAAATCAATAAAACTAACTCCAAAATAAAATTTTTGATTTAAAGACACTATGATGACACCAGGCAAATCTTCTAAGACACCTATCGTCGGGAATCTAACAACCCTATAGGTAGCCAAGATAATGCCTAAAAATAAGGTTCTAAATTCTGAAGTTTACATGATCCTCCCGGGCGCACCCTTCATGCATGTTTATTTAATTCATTATAAGATTCGCTACAATTTTATGCAATATCTTTTTTATTTTCAGAAATCGCGAATTTTTTAAAATGAATAAGTTAACCGCCAATATTAATAAAATTTCCTTTTTATATAATTCAATCGTAATTGAAAAGCGTTTACTTTTTGAATGAAATATTTGTCAATTTTAGATTATTGATGCTATCTTTCTTTGCGTTCTTCTCTAGCGCGGAAACATTAAAGGTAGGTCATCATTCATTTTCTTTTGATCCAGATACTGTATACACATATCCAGCGGGTGACTACCGTTATACAATAATTTACAACATACAAGGATCACCTATAATTTTAGCTGATCAGACATCAAATGATAATTTAACTGTTGTTTCAAAGCTATCATATGACTATTATTTGTACAAATATTTAAAGAATATGACAGCGGTTGTATATGTAAATTTTAATCAAATTAATCTTGAGGAAACATATCAAGAAGTTGAAAAAGGAAAAGTATTTATATGTCTTTCTTATGGTTCAATGAAAGCATCATTTCTTAAGACCGGTGATGGCGTATATGCAACAACAGGTCAAGATCTAACCATTTTTCAATATCAAGTTGAAAATAACAAAGTAATGGATTTTCCAGGCGTTTCATGTTTTGCCATCATAAATAATGGAGATGGGGCAAAAGCAACACTCTACAGTTATTCCTTTACAAACTATACCTTAGATCATCTAAGTCCAGCAAATCAATCAGCTCTAAAAAATGTTACTAAGGTATCATATACCCCCACTTCAAAGTTTGTATGCTGTCCCGGATACTATTCGCAAGATGTTGGTAATTTAAATCCGACGAGTAACTTGCAAAATGTATCATTAGAAAATAACCGTAATATTGTATTTCCGAAAACATTAAATGCTTTAATAATCAAAGTAAGTGGAAAAGACGCAATAACATTCAAGGGAGGCGAAACTACAAAAGCATTCTTCTTAAGTGATAAACCAATTTCCATGGACTTCAAGGTGAAGGCAAATGGATATAATATAACTTATAAGTTTAATAGAGGTGCTGATGAATCAGGCGACCAGGATGTACCAACCGATTTTATGTACACCGCTACGGATAATTGCATATTGGTTTCAATTAAAACCGAAAGTGGTACAGTTGAAACTGCAAATGACCCAACCGGGCTCATATCATTCAATGAAGAAAATGTTACTGGCAAAGGATTTTCTGCTACAGACGTGCCACCCAGCGCTCCATTTAAAAAAGTTACGAAAAATTTTACGTTTTTAAGCCAAGGATGCCAGCAAATTGAGAATACCCAATTGCTTTATGATCTTTCTCACTTTGCGGTTTTATATGAGAATGAGACCAATGAATATAAATTTAATCTGACGGGTAATGTATCATCAGGATATGTATGCGTTTCAAAAGTCATTAAAGAAAAGCTTCTCGTTGTGCAAGGAAATCAAAAACAACAATTCATCAAACGTACTGATAACACGTCACAAATGGGCGTGATTTTTATCTCAAATACAGGATGTGAAGTTGAATTTTATGATGGAACATTAAACAGAGCAGGCCCAGTTGGAATAGTTTCCTATGCAGCAGATGATAACACATTTTCAACAGCTCAATCATCAGGTGCTGGCATTTATAAGATGCAAAATATCAAATTCCTTGAAATCGACTATGACGGCAAACAAATTGGTGATATTCCAATTGGAATTATAAATGCAAATGGAACATCGCCACAACCAACACCAAATCCAGGAACTAGCTTACAAGCAATTCAAAATTTCTTTTATCTTCGATATGGCGACAATAACATTACAAACTCAGGAAACTTTATACATTATTTTCCAGAATTGACAGACATTCGTGATTCATATGCAATTGTTTTTTCTAATGAGGTTCAGATTGCAAATAAGAATGTTGACTTTAAGGCCAAATTTACTAAACTGGATACTAATCTAAAAGAGTTTACTCTGACATTAGTTACCATATCAGGTGTCAAAGATGTTGCATTTTTGCAAAATAAGAAAGATTCTCTATTTGTTATTAATTCAACAACTGTTCAACCAGGAAAGTATGGCTGCATTTTTGCATCTGATGTGAATTACTCCTATGATTTAAGTATTGGAAGTGGCACAAAACTTTCTGTTTATAAATTTGATGGCACCGTTGAGGGCGAATATAGTGAACCACAATTATTCCAATCAAGGAAAGTATTAGCTGTTGTATTCAATGTCTCTGAAGATAGTAAACCAAGCACCATTGGAATTTATTCTAAAGAGGCATCTAATGGAAAGTCGTACACCAGTTCTATTTCTAATTCAAAATTCCTTAGTGACTTGCAAGGTCAATGGAGTGTGACTACAAAAGACTTTCCAAAACAATTATCTACAGGATCATATTTCTTTGAATTAAGCTCTGAACAAAGATTCATAGTGTCTGCTCAAAGTGATGTTTTCTTTGTTCCACGAGACATCAAAATGTCGCATTCATGCACATTAGTTTATAGTAAAGAAAATTCTGAAAGGGAACTTGGTTACGAGATCTTTTCACAGAAAATTTATGGAGTTCATTTTAAGGAATCAAGTAATTTCATACTTAAATCTGAAACTGCAATAACAATTTATATTTATAAATCATCAAATAGCAATGCAAATATAGTTTTCAATGCAGGTCAAACCCCAGAGATAACAGCACCAGAGGATAAGAACGCACCATTTAATGCTTATTATGCATTCACAAATCACTCATATATTGTAGCTAACATTGAGGGTTCCGGAAAATCACCAATGAATATGGATGGAAAGACAGCAATCCCTGTTTCGAGTTCACCAATAGCTTTCCAATTCCAATCTGGAGAATCATTCCAAAAGATCAAGGCCAGTCTCAAGACAGAAAATAATTTCCAAGAAGATAAGTTTGAAATCAAGAGTGGAGGAGCAAATAACTTTACTGATTATGAATCAAAGAGAAATGATGCCAAAATCAAGATAGGAGGCAGCCCAATTTCCGGAGGAATTATAGCACTTATTGTCATCCTTATTATTATATTCATTGCTATAGATATCGGTATCGTATTCCTTGTTATTTGGTGCAAGGCACACGAAGAACATCCTGAATTCAAGATCGAAGAAGAGGACTTCATTGAAGAAGATGGCGATTATGTTGAAGGAGAAGAAGCTCCAGAAGGAGGAGCAGAAGGAGAAGAGGCTCAAAAATTAGCTGCAGAACAAGATGAAGCCCCAGAACCTTAAAAAAATTTACAATTTCAAACATTTTATTAAGTTTATAATATTTTATTAAACAGACATTATCATTACTTATTTTATATTAGAATATTGCTCCTCTTATATATTGCAAATTATTAGAATATTAATTATGATTAATTTATAATTAGTGTATGGGACACCGCTCGTTAATATCTATATTTCATTGCAACATGAAGTTTCCTTAAGTTTATTGTTCATAAATGAACTTGAGTTTGACTTATCTCAGACTAAATGGTTTGTTTATCGCGCCAACATTATCTATTAATACGAAAACGAGATTTAATAGCATCATTATTAAAGATTCATCAATATCAAAGTCGTTTTTCCCATTTATTAAATCAAATTTTCACAATAAATTAGAAATTCAGCGATCATCATTTAACAGATTCCTTTCATCAGCAATAAAAATCGAAAATTTGTTCGTTGAGGATAAAACGTTTGCAAATGGACTTAATTACATTTATGATTCCTCAATTGTTTGTAAAGATTGCCAATTCAGGCACTGTTTCAGTAAAAACAAAGGTAGTGCTATATGCACATCAGCACCTCTCAAGTTATTTTGTTGCCTTTTCCAAACTTGTTCGAGTGAAGTAGGTGCAGCTTTATATTGTGCAGATTTAGATTCAAACTTTTGTTCATTTTACGATTGTATTGCGAAAAATAGCAGTTCAGTAGCATTCGTTACAAAATCAGATCATTTAATTTTAATTTTCACAGGATGCCATAAATGCGAAGCAGCATCTACAGCTCTAATTGAATGTAGTACCAATGATGTATCTTCTACATCGTTAAATCTAACTCAAATACAAACAAGTACTTCAAAAGGAGCTTTCTACTTTAAAAACTCAAATGGCAATATAAACTACATCATTATTAATTCTTTTGTAACACATGCATCATGCTGCGGCTTTTATCTCGAAAATACAAAAGATTTTTTATTTTCTCATACATATGTTGCCAGAATGGTTTCATTCGGCTCAAATGTCTATCATGGAACATTAATTCATGGTGAATATCTCCAAGGTGATGCAAAATTGCTTCATTCTACCATAGTTTCTCTCAGAATTAACAGAGGTTATGCTTTTGCAGCCTATAACTCAAATGGTGGAAGAATTATTGTTACAGATGTTTGCCATAACTTAGTTGGCCGGATTTCAGAAGGAGATGTTGTTTTGGAAAATAATACGATAAAAACTAATTATCCTTGTGAAAGATTTATTGTTTTAGCTTTCTATAGAGATATTGGATACAAAGAAGCAATTAAAAAAAGAAAATCATGGATTCAAAGATTCAAAAATGAAATTCTCTACAATGACGTAAATCCCGTTGTTGTTGTAATATTCATTGTAGGGATATTCCTTCCATTATTTTATTTGCTATTTGTTGTTTTTTTCCCCGAAAAAAAGAAAAAATCATCAAAAAATCCCAAAAAAGCGGCAAAAGATGTTGTCAAACAATCGAATGTTTAATTTATAACAAGATACAATGCAACCATTGCATTATTTCGAATTTTCAAAATTTAATTTTTTTATATTTTTTTGTTTGTTTGTAAATCTAATATTTTTATTATACTTATTTATTTATCACATTGTTGAGATGTAAGAAGTTTAATAATTTCATTATTCTCAACCTCTGTGGCATATTGAAGTGCTGTTTTTCCTTGATTATCTTTAACATTGATATCTACTCCATGCGAAATAAGAAGTTCAACAACATAATGTGGAAATGTTTTACCCAATTTATCTTTTATGTTGACTTTTCCATGAGAAGATAAAAACTTAATATAATGCTTTGTAATTGCACGATTAAATAATTTCATTACATCGGCTCCATGTTCGATGAGGAATGGAGTTATCTCAAAATTTTCATAGTTAAATGCACATGACAATGGCGTACGACCAGAAAAATCTTTGAAGTTAACATCTATACCATGATTAACAAATAGTACTGCAACATCATTACAATAATTTTGTATTGCAATATGAAGGGGATTATGAATCTTATTAGATTCAATTAAAGCGCCCTGTGCCAGAATGAACTCTATAATCTCTTTGTTATTCAATTCAGTTGCGATTGATATGTGTGTTCTTAAATATAAATCTTTCGTGGAATATGTAATACTAAATTTAGGATCTTTATCATTATTAAAGTACTTGAAAACTTCAATATTATTGGTAAATGCAGCACAATGAAGAATTGAGAAATGTTTGACATAATTTTTTGGATGATGTTTCCAATTTTTTTTCTATAATATCAAAAGCTTGTGGAAAAATACCGCATACATGAATTACATCCTTCAAATTTTTTTCACATGTAATGAATAATGCTTCTAAGTTTTGCGAATAAATTAAGATTTCAAAATCAAAATAAATTAGATCGTTATTAAATTTGTCGAGTAGATCATCTAACAAATCGTTATTATGCGAATTCATTGCATGTTCTAAACAGCGCATATTTGGATTGTGAAATTTCATGCATTCATTAATTATATCAACGTTCCCTCCAACGAATGCTAATTCAGTGCAAATAACTGTTATTTGACTCTCAGGATCATTTGCAAGAACGTAAAAGAAAATGTTTGTTGAACCGAAATACGCACATGCTTCAAGAATTGATGTTATACCAAGAGAAATAAAATATTTAACTTTGGTTCGATAAATATTGGTACTAAAGGATAACTCTTTAAATTTTTCAATATCATCTTGCATAATTATGTCTTCTAGGCTATCTATAGTTGGAAAACAAGATTTAAGCTCATCAACATAAATTTTATTAGTATTAGTTCTATATCTATGTGGGGAACTGAATTTAATTTCTGCATTAAATCTTTTTGCTATTGATTCTAGATGTTTCTTTGTAAAAATATCTTGTTCTGGAATTTCATCTTTAAAACATTGAAGAATTTTTATGTATTTAAAAAGGGCCCGATAATTATATAATTCCGCATTGTTGATACTGCCGAATAAAATATGGAATGGCATTTTATACTTCTGAATTAAAATGGTTTTGAGTGAATCGAACATATCCAAAGCTGAATCGTTTGGTTTCATGTGATATAGCTTTTTATATACGTCAATCAAGTCACTATATTGCTTGATACTCTCGCTAAACATGAATTTTAAATTTTGTAAACTATTCAATTATCTTTTACTAAAAAAAGCCAAAAAAAGAATTTATGGCTTAAAATTCCTGTTACAATATAACGAGAACACTTTTTATCGTTGTAATTTGATTTTAAAAACAATGATTAGTGTTGATGCTTTCTTTATAACGATATTTTTGTCAAAAATGAAACATCAAGATGGAAGGAGTTCTTCCAGCAAAAAGAAAATAAAGCCAGCTCCAACAAAAGGACGTAAGGGTGATGATACCGAAAAACTTGTTGTTGGAGCTGGATGGACAGCTGCTGCCACACAAAAATTTTTTGAATGTCCAAATGACGATGAAAGATTCAAACATATTATGGCGATGTTTAGTATAACAGAAGATCAGTATAAAAATGATGTAAAATCCACAACAATTGCAGATTTTCATTATGCGAACGGACTTTGGTGCTTAGAATCAAAATTTGATCAACCACAAACACAATTTATATGCAGATCACTTGATCGCTTATTAACATCTGCAATTCAATCTCAATCTCCTACAGAACTTTCAGAAGAAAAACCATCAATTGATAAATTACGTTTAGACTTATTTACACAATTCCAGACAATGTTTAATGAATTAAATGCCGGAGAATGGAAATTTAATACAGAAGAAACACAGAAAATTTTAACTTTCTATAATCAAGTTTTCTTCAGGCCACTTCGACTTATTTTATATTCGTTTACTCATAATGTTGAAAGTGTTAAAGTCCCTGAAAAGAGAAGAGTATTTACTCCAGTTCCTCCTGTTCCTTTGTCTCAATGTGATGAAGCTCCTCATTATGTAGATGATTCAATGCAATTCAAGCCATTCACGCTGCCAAAGGGACCACTTACACTTGAAGATGCTCGAGAATTAATCCAACAATACACAGATAACGTTATCGATATAATTAATAAGAGATATGACAATCTTACAGATATGGTGGCTAAGATACAACCACCAATTACTTCTGGGCGTTAAAATTAATGTTTGTAAGCAAAATTTAAATAAAAATTAATCTTTCCTCTAAAAACCTTATCCATTTTTCAAACTAATGATATTAAATTCAACATATCATCAACAGATATCTTGTTTGGCTGTGTTTTTCGGATGAATTTTAATTCAAATCTTGAGAAATTCGATTTAAAACAAAAGAAATCGCAAAATTATGAGAATAGCAGTCAAAAACTGAACATTTCTAGTATATGTTAATTCTTGTGATTTTTTGGGCTCAAAATAATAAAATGACCGAAACATCGGAAGTTATTGAAAATACAGATCCAGATGCAACAGAAAATAAATCAGAAGATGCTGATAAATCAGATAATCCTTCAAGAGTGTTCAAACATTATATTCTTACACCTGCAAATCCAAAACATATTCCTTCTAAAAAAGAATATTCAAAATCAGAAGTTATGGACAGCATTTTTTATGAAATTGGTAAATCTCAAGAAGATTTCACAAAAATGATCGAAAATAAACAGAATATATCCGAAAATATAATTTCAATGTTTACAATTCCTTTCAGAGATGAGACAACATACTTACAATGTTCCAAAGAATTAGATTTTACACAGCTTGAACGTATTGAAAGAATTATCAGATTGCGCCAAGAGAAAATTCTTCCTTTTTTCCTCAACCAACAATATTTTCCGCTTTTAACAGATCCCAAACTATCATTATGTCGATTGGATTTACCTGATTACAAGAATTCGGTTGCTCAAATTTCTGATATCGATTTCAAAAAGAAAAACGTCATTATTAAGCTCAAAGGTGATGAAGAATATTACAACTCAATTATAAGAGAGAGAAGAGGAAGAGCTCAAGTCAGATATTTGGATTCTCTTAAAACAAAGGCCATTGTTGGCATGAATTACAAAGGAAAACTTTACAGAGGACCTATGATTATAATGAAAATCCCATTTCGGAATATCAAAGTTTTTTTAGATGATATTCCTCAAGAAGACTACGATTTTTACGCAAATAACCCTGTTATCCCTATTTCTGAATCAGATAAGAAGAAATTGGAGATTGCCAGAAGTGGATTTCTTCAAAAAGGTTCAGAACATTTCCTTCCTGTTCCTGAACAGCTAGAAATTACAGAATACATAGACCTTAGGAAGGCTAAAGGTAAATACGACATTGTTGCTCCAGATATTACGATAAAAGCAGGATATGATAAAGATTTGACAAAAAGAAATGGAATTCCTTTATTATTCAAGCTTGTTTCAACTCCTGATAACAGAGTTGGTGTTGTAGTTGACATAGTTGATGGAATGATTAAAATTGTAACAACTCATAATAATATTATTCAATTACCATTGACAACAGAGCTTACAATTGTTCCAGATGATAATAAGGCAAGAGATGCCGTTAATAGAAGAATGTTCCCAGGAGATTTCGTAAAATTAAGTGACGGAACAACAGATGGCTTCACCGGCCAAATAACACATACCTATAATAAGCTGATTTTCGGTGAATTCGTAAGTCCTCATCAAGCTTTGAGGTGTTTTGTTGAATCAAAAGACGCTTTGATATTCCATGATAATGAAGGACCTATTTACAACGCTGTCTAATGATTTATCATATTTTTTCACTATTTTGACTTTTTTTGTTTACAATAATTTCAATTTCTTTCTAATTTGACAATTGAAATCTATTGTAACTGTATGTATGCACTATTTATAAATAAAGATAACTAAACAACTTGGTTATTAATGTCTTCTTTTTATAAATTTCTTATTCATATCGAAATTCATGTAGTAATTGCCTGCCATCAACGTGATTAATAAAACTAGGATGCTTTTGGATAAAGAATCTTTGCCGAACTCAATTGATTATTCGTAGTTAATTTAGAAATAATGTAATCCGATAAAACAATGCAAAAATGTTATTCCTCTTTATTTATTGGCATGTAATTGTGAATTAAAATAGATTAGAATGAAGTAATCTCTTCAGTTCCGTCATCAGACAGTTCGAATTGAACGCAAATATTGAGAAAACACAAAAATCGAAGTGTAACAATAAACATGAACTTACTGCTAAACTGAAATGAATTATTTACACTCATTTTTCTATCGTTTTTTGTCATTCGAAGAATGATAATTTTACTATTTTCCTTCTGTAGCAGCAGAATTATTGGATCCATACCAGATTCAGCAATAAAAAGCTGCTTCGGAGAAAATAGTCCAATGCAATTTTCCAATTATTCTTCAATCAGCTCAATAATATTTTGCGAACAGCCATTGGCGTATGATATTCCATTAAGTATGGATTACAAATGTTCACATACTGCAAGATATCCAAAATATTATCTTTACCAGCATAATTCTCTTAGAAATGATGCTATATCTTTTGATCATGGGCTTTTTCTATCATCATCCTTAGCTCTTCTATTAAGGGATAAATTCTCATCCATTAACACATTTTTAGCACCTTCAACTTATATAATTTCGAACGAAGAAAAAGTTTTCGAAAATTATACTTTAATTCCTTTGAAAGGAACTTCGCTAGCATTTTTAGAAGATTCATCATTTAAATTCTACATATACTCAAATCTTTCTAACTCTGAACTCTCAAATGTTTGCAAAATTTCTCGCACTCCGCAAATCGGCATTGCCATCACAATTTTGTTAATAATCAGCGCACTTCTTCTCAGACGTAAAAGAATTCCCATTACAGACCAAAACGCAAAATTCTGGGTTTTTGATTCAGAAGATAAAATCGTTTTTGGCGGAGATTTCAACACATTGGACGACTTTACGAGATCTTGCATCAAGGAATCTAACTACCGTGCAAGAAAATCAAACAATGTCGTTACACAAATCATCAAAATTAATCGTCAAGAGATTAACCACCATTTCATCCATATCGGATCATTCCCAGTCAATAAACTCGTTGTTACCGCATTGTGGACAGAAACATTTGACGATGAAACGAAAACAGAGTTTGTTTGTAAATTTTCATCACCAACACATGGATTACTCAAACCTCCAAAGGTCACATTTTCATCATACAGAGACTACCGTCCTATCCATGTCTCATTTACTCTTGATAACAACGTTCGTTGCAAAGCAGACCTTCCCGCCGCCGCATTTTCACCATTCCAACCATACGGACAGCTAGTTTGCTTAGTATTATCAATGTACTACGAACTTATGCTTAAAATGAAAGAATCAACCGATGGAATTATTGATATGAAATCATACGTTGAAAAATGCTTCACACGATTCAAAGCTAAACGTATTACTATCTTCAATGATGCAAGTGTGATCATTAATCTTAAATCATACGATGCATTGGATGTTGATCCAAATGATTTGTACAAATACATTGACAAAATGAAAGACCACGACTTTACATACATCCATGGTGCTATTTCACCAGACACACGTATCTTTGTATGCAAACAGAAAGGTTTTTCATTCACATATTCATTTGTTATCGAAATTCCAGAAACACATCCAATCGATGTTTACGATGACTACGCATTTCCATTCTTTGCAGTTTGTACTATCTATATTGCACAAAGTAACTTCTCCGCGAAACAACTTCGAACGTTTAACAACTTCTTCACAACAATCCTTCAAAACGAGAACCTTCACTACGTCGAATTCTTATTAAACAAGGACATCATCCTTTCACACAGCAACACAGACTTCCAGAAGTTCACATACATGAAAGACCTTCTGGAACACCTTGATCATCATCAATACCCACATATCATTGATTGTTTTCACGAACTTGTCAAAGAAGACATGTCACAACAACAACTTGTTCGACGTATCTACAAAGAAGGTCATCCCGAGGAATGGTACATTCTTTCGGCTGCATCTACATATGATACCGTTCAAGAAGATTACGTTGTTACTATCTTTATTGAGAAGATGACACAAGAAAAGCGACAAGAACATGAAATGCTTAGTTCATTCAAATCTATTGAACGCGATTTCTCTAATAGTAACATCTACAAATTCAGGATCCACGACAACCATGTTTACATCATTGGCCACGATTTCTTGTCATTCATTCATGGAGAAGGTAAAGTTGAATCAACAACAAATAATAATAATAGTAACAACGAAGAAATTGATCTTTGTCCATATTTAGACTCAGTTGAACAAAGTAAACTTAGTAAAATCATCTTAGGTGAACGTGTTTCTTTACGAATTGGAAATCATTCATTCATTACATCATCACATGAAGGCATTGGTTTCTTAGTTTGCACGGACAACTTCCCAGACATTGCATCTAGTCAGCCGGATGATTTGCCATTCCCTTCAGCTACATCATCTGTTGTCTTTTGGATTGTCGACACACAAACAGAGAAAGTTTCATCTATTTTCATGCAGCCAACAATCTGGGATGTCATTGGTCTTAGCCATGATACTAAATTCCCATCATTGTCTACATGTATCCATCAAGATGATCGCGACACATTCACACGCGGTTACAACGATCTCCTTCAACGTCATATTACACAGTTCAATTGCGAACTTCGTATCATGCGTGCAGGTGGTGACTACGAATGGCACCGATTAGCATTTGCACTTTCAGGTAACACATTGCATTGTTTGGCTATGAATACAAACAAACAGCGCGAAGTCGAGTTCAAACTTCGAGAGACACGTCAATTGCGAGATCTTTTGCTTTCTAGTGGTAAATTATCACTTTGGACATTCCGCGATAACAACGAACCTGCAGAAAAGATGAAAGGATTTGTTCCGGGTGTTGTTTCGGGTATCGAAATGAACTGGACATTCATCAAACAACAAGTTCCAGATGATTATCGACAAACTATTGCTACTGAAATCGAGAAATCACTTGACACAGGAACAACTATTGAGATTGATTTCCCAATCGAAATCGAGAACAACGAGTTTGTTTGGGTTTCAGTTCGAGGTAAAGGAGATACATCATTACGTCAAGTTGTTGGTGTCTGCATCGATGTCACCGAACTTCGTAATGCATACAACCGTCTTGAAACAGAACGTGCTCGTGCCGAGGAAGCAAATAAACAGAAGACATTGTTCCTTGCAAACATGTCGCACGAAATTCGTACTCCTATGAACGGCATTTTCGGCATGTTAGATGTTCTTTCACTTCAAGAACTTACATCAGAACAACGTCTTCTTGTTGATTCTATTCGATCATCATCATTCCAGTTGATGAAGTTATTAGATGACACATTACATTTGTCCAAGATCGAACAAGGCGAAACCGAAGTTGAAATGTCAAATGTTGATATCTGGCAGTTGATTTCACCAACAATTCTTGCTAATTACGCAAGTGCTAAAGAAAACAACGTTAAATTGTCATTGTATGTTAAAACACCATTCCCAAGTTTAGTTCGATCGGATCCACAACTTATTCTTAAGATTCTTAATAATTTGTTGAGTAACGCAATCAAATTCACAAAACAAGGTCGAATTGATGTCAAATTATCATTCGACGACGAAGTTTTCACATTGAGTGTTGCTGACACTGGCATTGGCATTTCTAAAGATCAACGTGCAGTTATTTTCGAACGATTTGCACAAGCCGATGATTGTGTTGCTCGTTTCTTTGGTGGTACAGGATTAGGCTTGAGTTTAGTTCAAGAGATCTCTAAGTTTTTGGGCGGCGATGTCACATTGGAATCCGAAGTTGGTTGTGGTTCCACATTCACCGTTACTATTCCAATGGAATCTGTTATGTATCCATATGCTCCAACACATAAAGATCGTAAGAGTGTCTTAGTATATTCAGAAGATGAAGACACCATTAAAATGTTGAAAGAATGGTTTGATTTACTCAAATACGATTACATTATTTTGGACGATCCAGATAATTTTGCAGACAAAATCACGGAAACAACAATTGCATATTTCTTGGAGACATCTCGTCCAATGAAACAAATCAAAGATGCCGCTGCACGTATTGGTAAAGTCACAGTTTGTGCTATCAGTGATCCCGGCGAGACATGTGTTTTCCGTAATTCAATTCCACGTCCAGTCATGTTCCATCACGTTCGGAAATTCCTTGATGATCTGCGGAAAGGCATTGAAACAAGTTTTGTTACCGCACAAATTGAACAAACTAGTCCATTGCGTATCTTAGTTGTTGAAGACAACAAAGCTAACCAGTTTGTTATGAAGAAGATTCTTCAGAACTTGCAATGTTCATTTAAGATTGCAGATAATGGCTCCGAAGCATTGACAGCATTGGATAATGATGAATTCGATATTGTTTTCATGGATTGTCAGATGCCCGTTTTAGATGGATTAGAAGCTACACGACGAATCCGATCATCCGGGAAAGAATACCGAAATGTTCCTATTGTTGCATTGACTGCATCAGCAGTTGAAGGTGATGAACAAGTTTGCATGGATGCTGGTATGGACGCATACCTTGCTAAACCAGTTCGAATGCAGCAGATCTCAGCATTGATCAAGCGATTCTCATCACATTAACAAAATATTTATTTTTATTTATTATTTATTATTTATTATTTTATGATGTTTTTTATTTATTAATAAAAATTATTTTAAAAAATATTAAAATTCTTTATAAAACACATTAAAGCAAATGATTTGTTCAGTCCAATAAGAATCTGAGGTGACCATGGTGGACCATCTACTAGGGATGCTCTATATTTGAGATTTCATTGTCATATATTCAATTTTTTAAGTGTAATGTTAAAAAAAATTCTGATGCAAATTTTAATCGAAAATTTTGGGGCATACGATTATTTTTTCGAGAGTTAAAAATTAAAAATTTAGATTATATTTCATGTGTTTATGATTTTTATTTTTTGACGATAAATTTATCTTACGCCCCAAAATTTTTGCGATTCGCCTTTGAAATCAGAATTGCGAATTTATGGGCATTTTTCTGAAAACGCTCATAAATTGCTAAATTAAGGGTGATGTCACCATTTCTAGACCGAGAAAAGGACTTATATTTAGGGGATAGATAGAATAGATCATCAGAAGCTTAACTTGAGACTTAGGAGAAAAACTGTACAAATTTCAAAGATGAGAGAAGCGGTGAAAAAGTATTCAACTTGGCATCAAACTTGATTAATTCCATGAATGGAAAAATGAAATCATTTATGGAAAAAAAATTATGTGTTTAATGTGAAGTTTATGAAATTTGTAGATATGTTTGAAATTTTAATATATTTTCGAGCTTTGTCAATATATTCAAAATATTCTTTGTTAAATTCATAGGATATTTCACAAACATCAATATTAGATAAATATTGGATTTTGTTAGTTATTTCAACTGTTCCGCTTTTACTTGGATCTACATCAATGAAACATCTATTAACTGTAATTTTGGCATACCATCCATAGAAATAATATTGAGAAATTTTGTTATTTGAGAAACAACATTTTGTTATATTTGTTGGAGATTTATATGCATAAACTAAAAAATAATCAGTAATATTTTGGAAATTTGTTGCTTCGAATAGAATAGTTGATGATGGTGAATCATAAAGGAAAACAGGGGCAGAACTACTTGGAGTATTATCTTTATTATCATAAAATATAGAAAATAAAACTTTTGAATCAGATAAATAACTATAAAAACAAGAAACACTACATCCAAAGCATTTTGAATGAGAAATATTTGAATTGGTGAAATTAATTTTTCCATTTTTTAGGTAAATATTATTATATCCTAAGTTATTTTCTCCACTTTTAGTGATTGAAGATGAAATAATTTTGTTTTGGAATGATTCTTTATCTGAAACATCTGAATAACAATAAACTCCATAATAATTTGATGTTACTTTTGATGAGTCACTTATTATTCGATCTTGAACACACTCGCCTTCACGCGAGAAGTATAAACTTCCTCCGTTATTGGAGTTACTACAATTTAAAAATTGGGTTTCGTCAACTAATAGTTTCGTTGTATCTTGTTTAGTCGTAAAATTAATGGCACCTGAGTTAATATTTTTGGAAAAGAGGCACTGACTCACGTAATAATTTTGGTCAAGCCGAGAAAGTTTCGTAGTTTTGTTTTCGTAAGGCGTATTGGAAAGATCTCTTGCATAAAATTCATTCCATTCATACCTTAAAAAATTGTCCAACTTGATCAATGTACAAAATCTGCATCGGAATTGTCATTTTTTCCAAATATAAAGAATCGTTCCGATCATGACGATAGGGTTTGGCAAAACATACATCTAAATATCAGTCATATTCCTAAATTTAAGTCAGTTTATGCTCAAACTTGATATAGAGAAAGTACTTAGCTAATTAAGACAAGCAGTCCAGCATTTCGAAGTGATTTAAGGCTCTACGTTCATGCATTCAATTTTGAGAGGGCATTCAATTAAGATTGCACCTAAAAGTGCATTTGTAGCCACATATGTTTGCTTTTGGAATGAACAGACACATGATCCATCATCTATATGAGGAGAGGGATCTATTGGTAGCACTCAAATTGAATAAATACCTAATTTGAAAAAACTTTGTTTTTTTCGTCCAAAATCAATTTTGGAAAAAATTGACATATTTACATCAGTGAGAAAAATTTTTAAATTCTGATTGCAGCATGACTAATCGCAATATTAGGAGAAACTAATTATCACATTCTTTTTCATTTTTATGAAAGATACAAAATCTCAAAACCCATCCACGCGCATAAAAAATTGAAATATCCCTTATAAGACAAGGATTCCAGAGAAACAAAAGTTTCCCAAATCTGAAAAGTAGATTGCCAATTTCCTAAAAAAACTGGAATTTGGCTTTTATAAATATTAAAATATTATCTGTATAATATCAAAATTGTAATGATGGGTTCAGTTTTTGATTTGAATGAACTAGAAAATTTCTTGATTTCGATTATCTTCAATCAAGGGTCGATATGAAATGGATAATATTTTAATATATATGAATATTGTATTTTATTGATTTTTTATTAGTAAAAGCAATATATTCTCTAAATACTAATATATTCAAAAATTACGAACTTTTGTATATAAATCATGTGAGTTTACAGATAGAAAATAATAGTGGTCTGCACTGTTTCTTCATATTCACAAAACAACGGCTCTTGGGGTTGGAGCGTGATCAAATACTTGAAAATTAATTTTGGAGTCCATAAGTGCATAGTATAATGGTTAGAATTCCCTATAATAAACCTTGTTTTGAAGTTCATTTGCCGAACATAAAACTTTTTTTCGAAATCGAAATTATTTCAAAAAAAATATATCTTATTTTTTGCTTTTTAAGATAGTCATTATACACAAAATATTAGTAAACTATTTTTATTTGAATTACTAAAACTTTCAATTTTTTTATTCTCTGATATTGACTCTCATATGATATATTATCCAATATATATGATTTTCTGCTGTTATTAGTTATATTACAATGAATGCTAAATCATCAAGCAAGATTCGGGATAAAATTTCGAACTCATTGTATGTTACAATCATTCTAATTTAAAATTTATGAAACATCAAATATTTCATACTGTCGATAAATTTATCAAATTCGATATTTCAAATTTTACAATTGGTATAAAAGGATATATTTTTATATTATGCGGGGTAAAAGCATGGTAAAGTTTTAATAGTTCATATGGAAGTATCTATCGTAGTGAAAATTGAAATTCACTATATTTATTGAGTTAGCTTTGCTTGATGATTTAGCATTCATTGTAATATAACTAATAACAGCAGAAAATCATATATATTGGATAATATATCATATGAGAGTCAATATCAGAGAATAAAAAAATTGAAAGTTTTAGTAATTCAAATAAAAATAGTTTACTAATATTTTGTGTATAATGACTATCTTAAAAAGCAAAAAATAAGATATATTTTTTTTGAAATAATTTCGATTTCGAAAAAAAGTTTTATGTTCGGCAAATGAACTTCAAAACAAGGTTTATTATAGGGAATTCTAACCATTATACTATGCACTTATGGACTCCAAAATTAATTTTCAAGTATTTGATAGCGCCCAAACCCCAAGGTTGGCTAATATTTTATTATCTAATGAAGATTGCTATAAAATCAAATAAAAGTAAATAATTTTTGATTATTGTTTCAAAATGTTTAGTTTCAAAAGAGATTAATATCAATAACTCTCAATCTTGACCTCAAACGTAGGACTTCAGCATATTCCTGTATATGTACTAGAAAAATATGATCGAGAATAAGAAATTATTGATATTACATATGATATTTGTTAAAATTATGACAAAAACTATAAGCAATAATAAATTACAATAAGGCAATCAATGCGTCTAATATTTTGAATTGATTGGTATAGAATAAAATGAAACAAACTCTAATTATTATAGATGATTTGAAATATGCACAAAATCTTCAAAAGAATTCTGTATAGTTTCAGAATTTTACTCTTTATGTGCAATAAAATATATCTTAATGTGTATATATGATTTGTAGAAGTTATTTATCGAGAATGAAATAAATATTGCAAATAAGGAAAAACAATGGTGCAGTTTAAGAGCTTATGGGTAAGTAAAGCAAATAAGATCAACTTTCGATTTTTCGAAATTTATTAGATCTTGGAGGTAATTTACCAAGGTTTTCGACGAAAAACCCTTTTTTGTGCTGTTGAAGCTACAGTTTCATTTGGTCATACTCCGACCCCTTGGCTTTGGGTATTCACGGAGTCATGGGCCATTAAAAAAAGGAGGATTACGACCCTCTCAATTTCTGAACGTGGAGCCTTAATTGTCAGCGAAGCTGCGCGCCGATATAAGCTGACAAAACAATGCCAAACATTGCTAATATAGTATTTTTAACTTGTTGGAAATGTTTTTATGAATAAATAAATTTTTATAATTCCAAATTCTAAATAATAAACAATATTTATCTACATAGGATGCTATTTTGAGAAAATATATTATTATAATCAGACTTTGAGGGATATTATTTTCACGAAATATCAAATATCGATGATCAAAGTTAAAACTTATCCTTTTCTATCTATATATATATATGCATTATTCAATATATAAACAGGTAGATATTGAAGTATTAATGGAAATTTGATCTAAAGATCCAGAAAATTATGAGGCAATATAAGGTAGTCACAAAATCTAAGTAGTGAGGCTCTCAAAAATTGAACCGTACTCCATACAAAATTTGTGTACCCTCACTACTTAGATTTTGTGGCCTTCAATTGAGAGGTTAGTTTTGATAGAGCATGTTATAAAATTAAAAGGGAAAAATAAATAAAATTTAAACATTTAATTATATATAATGTAAGGAGTGTAATTCCAAATTTTCTAAAAACTATTCAAATTTGAGCATTTTTTTGGAAATAGTAAATCTAATATGTACATCTAATAACAACATGATTCATCACCTTTTCAAGCTCTGCAGTCAATTTTTTGAAATTTGATTGAAATAAATGTAGCAAAAATTACATTTCATTAGGGAATATATGAGTTTCTCTGGAAACAGGCTGATAAATTTTAAATTTTGTCCAATCAACATGAATGCATTGAGAAATTTGGATTGATTTTCTGGTAGAATCTGGAACAATTCAACCATGTATAAATGGATCATGTAATCATCATGAAATGTTAGTGTTAGAGTTCAAAAGAAACAGAATGAGTGGAAATCAAACACAATCTGAATAATTTTAAACGTATACAATCTTTAAGTTTGTATTTTGAATTCTACATATATGATTGTGTAATTCGTTCTTTCAAATTTTCGGATTCAGGCATGTTTTGATAAAATTCATTCCCAAAAACGTCAATTAACAATTAAATTTAGTGTATTTTAAATATATATACGTATTATATTTTATAAATTATATTAAATTCGCAAAATTTTAAGTTTTAAACAAAAATAAAAAATGTTCAAAATATGAAATTATGCATAGGATATTAAAATTTACATGTTAGCAATTTTTTTGAATTGCTTTCAATTTTCATATTGAAATTTTTAAGATTTTTTTCTGAAATAATAAGGAAGAATATCAACCTAAATAATATTAAATTCCATGCGTTAATTTCCCCTCAAAAGTCATTGACCGCCTCTCAATCTAGATTTTGTGAGTACTTTATATGTACAACTGCATTATTAAGGTGCTCTATGGATGAACATTAATAGTTGAAACAAGTTTAGCTTAGATATGATGGTTAGAGTTGATACACTTCTGAAAAAAAAATTTTCAAAATATCATGAAGAAATCAACAAATAAAATAAAAATCAGAAAAGATTAAAGGGAAAAGGAGGAAAAGAAAGAAAAATGGAAAATAATATAGGGCATATTACATATTGTATCACTTTAACTTTGTGTTGTTCATGGCCGGAGGCCCGATTTTTTACAAGATTTTTTCCCCAAGAACCTTTCCCAGATTTTGGGTTTATCAACCAGAAACTGCCACATTAAGTCTTTTAGCCAATGGATAATCCTTGGTTTTTTTTAATGATATTTTTTAGATTATCATCCATTAAACAGCCACCTTAGTATTCATAATATAATGTCTAAAAGTATATTTAAATGTTTAGTTTTCATGTTTAAATTCAAGATTTATAAAATGAAATTTTTTATTCAAAAGAAAAAAACAAAAATAATGAGCCCTAAAGCTCATTGTACTCAATACTATATCCGAAGTGCTTGGAAATTGCCTTGATAAATGGTTGAATTTCTTTATCTCCTTTGTATCTTGTTCCTACGCCGTCCTTGTAGAAGTAATAAGATGGTAGAGATGGTTTTCCGAATGCATTAATAACGTCGCTGTCGCGTGTCATCGCGAATGTGATATTATATTTATGAAATGCTGAAGAAGCGGCTGTAAGTAGCATAGGAGCTTTGAATGAGCGATGGAATAGAAGAACCATTGGATCTTTTCTGCCAGTCCATGTTTCATCAATTTCATCGATATTTGCACTTAATTTTTCAGTAATGAAGGAGATCATTGCCGTTGTAGTATATGGTCCTTCAAATTTATAATGTGTTTCAGATGTAATTAGCATAAATATAGGTACAGCTCTGATATTCATAGTTCTTACAGCTGTAGGGTTTTTATTGCAATCTGCGTATGCAAACGATATGAATCCATCTAAATGTTCCTGAGCTTTTTCGAATTCGGCAGAAACTTTATCACAATTTGGGCAATCTTTTGTGAAATACATTATAAACCAAGGCATTGTTTTCTTGCCTTCTGTGATAAAGGCTTTATAATATGCTTCATTAAGCTCATAGATTAATGAATTTGACTGAAAAATGAGGAGAGGAAGCATTTATTGTCACTTTTTATTTGAGCAAAATGAAATTTATGAACAGTGAAAATAGAAGCATATGATTACACACACTTAAAATAAAAGATTTTTCGTATTTTAATCATAATTTTGTCAATAAATCCAGATTTTCATGTAGGAATCCATACCCATTCTCATGGGTAATTAGCACGTGTTGACTGTGTACTCAAAATGTTAAAGCAAAAATGTAATTTCAGTATATAATTAACTGACTCAATTAAAAATGTAAGCTTTTCCATATATTTATTTACTCTTTAAACTTCTATTTCAATGCCATCTTGGGCTTTTGTAAGTGTAATTGCGCAAGCAAGGCGTTTTCCATCCTTTGGAAGAATATCATCCTCTTCTTCGATTGGTGGTGGGAGCTTTCCCTTCTTTATTCCAATCGTGCATTTGCCGCAGCCAATATTTCCTTGGCATGTCTGGTCCTTTGACATCATTCCATTGTCTACGAGAAGTTCGAACAAATTAGTTCCTTCCTCGAAATTGATAGTCTTTGATTGACCACCTTTGATTGCTGTCAATGAAGCAAATCTTGTTTGACACAAGGAAAGCATTCAATTTATTATACTTGATCGCTAAAAGTGACAATTTTTTATGAAGAAATCAATCTTTGATAAATACAAAGTTTCTCTACAAAAGATTTCCGAATAAATAAGATAAGTATCATCTACACGACTCCAGTATATATACATTATACTCAATTATTAGAAAAGTATTAAGATTCAAATGTATTGGGCTCTATCTCCAAAAATATAGTGCCAAATTGTGCAAATGGCTATTTATATGAGAATATTCTACTTCTTAAGATCGAAAATCGTAAATAATAAAAGTGTTTTTAAAAGTATTCTTTATTTATATCTATATATTGAAATTTCGATGAGCCATCACAACAAAAAGATAGAGTCCAAGTCTATTTTCAAGTGAATCAAATTACAATTACATTCAATTATCTGTGAAATTTGCACAGTTTTTCTCCTAAGTCTCAAGTTAAGCTTCTTATGATATATTCTATCTATACCATAAATATGAGTCCTTTTCTCAGGCTAGAAATGGTGAGGGCACAAAATTTTCCATAAAGAACTCATATTTCAATCTTCATCAAAATTTTCCATAAAATGTAAACTATTCAAACTAAAATTTTTGACCAAAATTCAATTGAAGCGAAATGGTGTTGGTGTTGGTCTTTTCTGCTCTGGAACAATGACTCTTCCATTGTATTGTTGAAGATATTCATTGAATTTCATTGGTCTGAGGTCTGGTAATTTTTCGAAAATTGTGACAATGAATGGGAATGTTTCTGGGAAGTCTTGGAGAGTCTTGTCATTAACAAAGTCAGCAACATTCTGTCTAAGGACATTCTTTGAAATCATAAGGTCTAAAATAGATTTTGCAACGTGATTATTTGTTTCTGGGTCAAAAAGAACCTTAACAAAATCTATTGGAAGGATATGGAATCTCTTGATGATTTGGGACTTGATGTATGGATGAGCATTATCATAAAACTGGCAAACAATACCCTTAACTACTTTATCTTTTCTGGAATTTTCGATTTCTGCTGAGAGAATTTCTAAAATCTTCATGGAATCAAACAAAGGAGTGTCTCTTAAAAGTGCATAAAGAAGGAATGAGATAAAATGATCGTGAATGTAGTTTGAAAAATTGAATTGTAATTTGATTCCGGAATTTAAGAGAGAAAGTAATGGAATTGCGGCAGAGTTAATCTTTTGATCCTTGAAGATGATACTTTCGAAGTCTTCCTCTGTCAAGGTAAAGCTTGGAATACCAGAATTAAGAAAATCATATAAGAAATATAAATTGGTTGAGTTGAAATTGTGAACGAGTATATCAAACATTTCCAAAGCATATTGATAGAAAGTAGAATTCTGTAACTCTGTATTTCTGAGGAAAGCTAAAATTCGTGGTAAAACACCTCTAATCTTATTTAATCTGTCCACTGTGCATGTTTCTGGAGACATGGAAACAACTTTAATTGCACGATAAAAGAATTGGCTGAAAGTTTCACTCTTAATGATGATTTTGAAGAAAGGAGTGCACCTTAATGAAAGTGCATCTTTGAAATCTGATATTGATGAATTTTCCTCTGTGAAGACAATTTGAATCAATTTTTGAATAACAATTTCATTAGAAAAGAAAGCTAAAAGCTTTGGGTCGCTATTCCTGAAAGCTATTCTGGCATCGTGACTGCCCATGAAAGCCTTAAGGTCTTCTAAACTAAGATCAGTGCTAAAATCTTTCATTGTCAAAAATGACTTTATAAAATTTTTGACTACCCAGATTTTCCTTACTTTTACCACCTCTCTAAAGCTGGGGACACCGCCTATCGTTGGGAGTAGCTATTAAATAGAACCACCAAGGGTATTTTTCGAACTGCTGGTGTAGTGTAGTGGAAACATCTGACATAATGATTCATTATGCCCAGGTTTGATTCCCATTTAGCCAATATTTTTCTTTTTTGGATCATGAATTTTTTTTTGGGTCACTATAAGATTTGTTTCATGTTCTAAATCTGCTGCATATGTAATCTATTTTTATTTACCTATTTTTTAAAAATCTATTGGATTGCCAAATTTGAATATATTTAAAATCATAAAACTCCAAAAAAACTATAAATATATGTTTTATGCATAGTGCCGATACTTAAATATCAGATTACTTAGATCCATGAATAATATCCGAATTTTTTTTCTTAAAATTAAACTTCAAAACTTCTTGCAATCTTATTCTTCATCAATTGTAAATTTTTAAAACCATTTTTTAAAATAATTTTGCGTAAATTTTATTCTCATGTTGTTTTAATCGAAAATTGATACATTTTCAAAAAAATAATATTGACTTATGAAATTCATTTTTAAGGTGAAATAGTATTGTTTTTATTAAAGTATATGAATAATATATAAAAAATTAATGAATAATATAAGCAGATTTTTAGTTTACAAAACAAATATGAGCAATGCAATTTCAAACTTTTGCTGGCAATTTCGATATTGCTCAAGTTTGTAGTATTTGTGATACCTATAACATCGGCTTAATCAAAATTCGATTTTTCTTATGAGTTATTGAGAAAATTTGATTGCAATGAGAAGGATTTCGACGTTTTTGATAAACTAAGAGCTGAGCTTTAGGGGTTCAGTTCATTTATGGCTGTAGTTTGATGCGTAGATCTCTTTTTTATTGTAAATTCTTTCAGCATGGAGATCGAGAATGAATCTTTTGAGAACTTTATGAGTTTTTACACCCGTAAAGAGGTCCTTCGAGGAAAGATAGTCCAGACTACATGAAGATGTGGGTTAACCAAAAAAATCCGATGGTTTCCCCATATTCATGTAGATCTTCGAAAAAATGAGCACCAAAAAAGCCAAAAAAATAGGCTTTTTATTGGATTTGTACACTAGATCAATAATCTATTTAGGATCTGACACTCTTTTTAGCCAGAGATATGAGGTCCTTTCTAGGAAAACGATCTATTCATCCATAAAAAAATGAATTATCGTTTTCCCCAGAAATTACATGGGGAGTGGTAAAAGTAAGGAAAATCTGGGTATTAGAATTTTTTTGAAAATTTTTCAAAACTCAAACCACAGCTAACATCAATGTAAAATTCGCTGAAATCTGATTAAGGGTTTCGTTTTGCGAAAAAAACGTACAATACGCAATTTCGCTAAAAAAACATTTAGCTAGCAATTTCGACCTTTGACTCCACTCAAGACGTCACTTTTTTAATTTTGCGGTATCATATTTTTGGAAAATCTTTATGAATATTATATAAAAAGTCTCTTTAATATCTATATTTCATATTTTTATCGATTTTTAAAGTTTTTGCGAAAAGTATTCAATTATTTTTGCTATTTGGTCGGGTAAATGTCAGATTTGCGACATTTTCTGATATGATATTCAGATTCTACGTTGATAATAATGCTTATAGAACCCTCTTGCTATTGTGTCAAAATTGCGAAACCGATAGCAAAAATATCTCGCAATATCAAAATTGAGATATTGAGTGAATTATGCATTATAGAGATTAAAAATCTGATTTGTGAAAACATCTCATCAGTTTCTAGCTAATTCAAAAATCTTTACTATCTTATTCGATTAAAATGAAAAGGGAATAGTTTCATTATGCTTTAAATGACAGCCTTATAATATAATCATAGTTTTCGCTCAATATGCAGCATTTTTTTTCGAAATCTATGGTCAATATCCTAAATACTGATTGCTTTGCATTCATATCTCTTACATTTTCTATACCCACATCACTATTCATTGCTATTCCTATCTTTTTCATTTTGTTTGTTTCTCATAATTTCTCAAAAAATGATAACTTGATATTTGTAAATATCATACTTTATAACGTAAATAAGAACTTGACCTATTAAGAAAAGCAGTAATGAAAAGAAAATCTGAAATTCATAAAAATTACAAGTTTCTGATGACAATTAGCTTAATTAAACCAGGTACAAGATTATATAATTGTATTTTCTATCCAATTATCCATATAATATCTTATCCAGAAAAAATAACTTGATCAATACCAAATGATTTTTTAACTAGTAAATAAAGTATTTTCTTTACACACACATTGTATATCATAGTTTTTTTTTTGGTTTCGCAAAACATCCAAAAACAAATATGCTATAAAAGTGACAATTTTAGCAAAACGAAACCCTTAATCTGATAAAATTTTTAAAAAATTTAGTAAATTTTTGAAAAGTTCAAGCATTTCTTTTCAATACAATTATAGACAAAAAAATTGGACTTCACATAAAAAAAAATTCAAACATTTAAACAATGTGAAGTCTTTGATATTTCAACATTTTTCTGTGAAATTTTAACGAGTTCCAGGTTACGAGGAGATTTGCTAATCATTAAAACAGTTTCATGCTGAGAGCTCACAACTTCAGCCATATCCTTCATTTTCCTTTGGCTATCATTTAAAAGCTTCTTAAGGTGCTCAATACTCTTTTTGATCATCATTAACTGGGAATCCAAAGAACTTTCAATAGCAGTCTTGGCTGAAAATCCTGTTGCGGTTGATACATCCGAAAATTCACATAAAATTTGAGCCGCTATCGATCGTTCATTTTTCGTTATTAACCTTTTATCTTCCTGTATGTTTATTGCCGAAGAAGTAAAAATAGAGAGTTGTCTGTAGCTTGGAATAAATGAAAGTGGCTTCATTTTCATGGACAGAAACATATCTGTCAAAATTGTTATAAATTTATGAAGTCTATCGGATAAATTGGTAGTTGACGGGATACTCTCAAGTTTATTATAACATATTTTGACAGAATTTTCTTCTTCAAGGAGCTTTTGATTCTGTTTTGATAAATTTTGGATTTCATTTTGTAATTTCTCAATTAACTTGGAGTTAGACTTATCATTGCTATCATTCTTAAACATTATATCCTTAATCTGTGATTTCAAGCTTGAAATCTCATCATTCTTAGATGAGATTTCGGAATCTTTGATTTTAATGTTATTTTCAGCTTTAAACAAGTTCTGGCTAAGTCTATCACGTTCCAAACGTATGTCATTCATTTGCTTTGTTAAATCATCTATCAATAGCTTCTTGTCCTTATTTATTACTTCACTTTTTTCCAAATTTAATTTTAACTCATTGTTTTCTTTTTCTATTTGCTCAACAAGCTTGAATGCTCTATCGCGCTCGGCTGCAGAACACATTGTAGAGTTACTATTTGTTAACGAATTGATTTGATCCTGTAAACCAGTGATTTTTGATTGTAAATTCTTAATAACTTCGGCTTTTTTGTCTTTATCTTCTTGCAGCTCGGAAATAAGTTTCTCATTTCCAGAAAGCTTAAGATCGTAATACTTTTTGGACTCATTAAGCTCTTTTTCTTTAGATGCAATTTTTTCATTTACATTTTTATCAGAATCATTCATCTTTTTAACAAATTCGTTATAATCTGCCAATAAAGTATTATAATCCGTGGAAGGAACAGTTTCTTCAATTGACTTTTGAAGTTTTGCATTTTCTTCTTTCAATTTCTTGCATTCGTTCTCAAAGAATAGCTTATCAGTCTTTATATCTTCAAATGCTTTCTTTGCAGCTTGAACCTGAATTGTACTTTGGACTTCTGAAGTTTGAGATTGTAATTTCCATTCATTTACTTCATTATTAAGACGAGAGTTATCTGATTTGAGTTTGTCATTCTCAGAAGTCAAATTCCTTATCTTACTATTAGCAGAATTAACTTGATCTTTTAATGATGAAATTTCTTGAGACAAATTCTTGTTATTATTCTTCAGAGAGTTTTGTTCTTCCTTTAATTCATCAATTTTATGCTTGAGACTGTCATTAATTGTGTTCAATTTATCATTTTCAGCTGAAACTTGGGCAAAAGAGTTCTGAAGCTGGTCCATTGACTGTAGAAGTGATTCCTTGCCTGCATCTGCTGTAAGTCTGCTCTTTTCATTAGTCAAAGTCAAAAGATTAGTCTTCAATTTGGAAATTTTAGACTTCAACTTAGCTATATGGTCTTGTGACTGTGATTCTGTATCTTTAAGCTTCTGTTTTAACTGTTCGGTTGATACTTGTTCCATATCCATCTTAACTTGCATCTTATAAGTTTTATTCTTTTCCAAATTTAAGTCATTCTCTAATTTATTGATTACTTTCTTCATATCTTCAACTGTATTGGTTAATTTGTCCTTCTCTTGCTTTTCCCGATCAAAATTATTTTGAAGATTTTCTTTATCTTTGTAAGAATCTTTCAAAAGACGAGCAAGTTTCCTAGAATTCTCCTTTTCTGTTTGGAAGGACTGAAGTGTATTTGATTTAATCCTTTCCAATTCAGAATTTAATTGATTTTCGCTTTCCTTCTTCTGGTCAATCAATTTCTGTTTCAATTGATTTATCTCATCGTTTAACTTGGATTTCCGAGTATGATTTTCATCTCTTTCTGATTTGATTGTGTTAGATAACTCATTATTTTCGATCTTAAGTTTTTCATTTTCTTTTTGAATACTACGAACTTTATCATCAATGTTGTGATTCATATTTTCAAGCTTGTCTATCTCGTTTTGGAATTTCATTTTATCTTTTTCGAAATTATTTTGAAGTTCACTCATTTTACGCTGGAAATCTGTGTTCTTTGATTTTTCTTGATCTATTTGTTTATTTGCATCATTGAGTTTTCCTTCTAAATCTTTGAGATTTTTCATTAAAGTTTGTTCATTTGAAGAAGCTTTAGAATTGATCTGGGATATTTCAGTAGTTAGACGAGATGTATTGTCATCAAGCTGCTTCTGTAGATTTTCAATTGTTTTTGAAGAAATTGATTTTTGATTTTCAAGATCTTTTGTTAGTTTGCTAATCAAAGTATCCTTTTCCGCAGCTTTATTCCGGAGATCATTGATTGTATCGTTCAATTCCTGGATCTTTGATTGTTGTTTGGTTTGATCATCATTATATTGTTTCAAACTGTTTTGCAATGTTTCAATTTCACCTCTTTGCTTCTCCAAGTACTGGTCTGTTATTTTCTTTTCATTTTCATGGTCGAATTTTTGGTTTTCAGTTAATTTTTGACTTTCTACTAGTTTTTCTTGGAGTTCCTTAATAGTTACTTTATAATTTTCATTTTCTATTTGTGACTTATTGAGTTTTTCCTGGAGTTCTTGTAATTCTTTCGCTTGAGCTAATTTCAAATCTTGAATTTCTTTTGTTAAAGCATTTTTGTCGTTTTGTAAATCATTTATAACTGATTGTAAACTAGTAACAGACAAGCTAAGTTCATTTTGTTTCGAAAATGCATCATTAGAATCAGAATTAAGTTTTTGAATTTGAGCTTGAAGTTTTGCAATGATTTCATCTTTACCTGCAAATGTTTCATCCAATAATTTTGGAATCTTAACTATTTGTGTCATTTCATCATCTAATAAGAAGGATGGCAGGCCATATGTTTCCTTTAATGAAGTAATCATTTGTTCAACATTATTTCTTGCATTTACAGTCATTGTTTCCGTTTTTTGAAGCTGAATTCTCATTGAATCGAGTTCATTTTGACAAATTCTTACTGTTTTTGTGGCATTCTGTAAACTTGCACTAAAATTAGCTTGTGCTTCATCTAATTGTTGCTTCAAACTTTCTTCATTTTTACGAGAAGCTTCTAATTTATCTGATAATTGTAAAATTAAGAATTTCATTTCTGAAATTTCTTTGGTTTTATTTTGTATTTCCTTTTCTATAGCTGGATCTATTCCGAAATTGCTTGTTATATGTTTTGTCATTTTTTCATTGACAGATTGAGATGAAAGTTGCAATTTACTTCTTAAGTCTTCATTTTCATCATGTAATTTTTGATTTTCCGCTGTTAAATCATTCAATTTTTGCTTTTGTCTGTCAGTTACAACCTTTGCTTCATGAAGTAAAGATTCTCTAAGCTCAACTGAATCATTAAGTTGTTTTTTGAGTTCAGAAATTTGATCGTGTGACTCTGACAACGATTGAATACTTTCCAGTTCTGTAATTCTTTGAGTTAGATTTTTAATATGGTTGTTTGATGCATTAATATATTCTTTTTGTTTTTGTATTTGTAGTGAGAGTTGTTCTATGGTAGAATTGGCTGCTTTTGGACTCTTTGGACTAAATGTAGATTTCAATTCATTGTATTGGGTTGATAACTCATTATTTGATGTAGCGATTGATAATTCTTTTCTTAATGATACAATCGTAGCTGTTAATTTTCTATTCATATCTTCTAGATTGTGAATTTTATTTAAAGATGGAGGAGAGTCTCGCTTAAAGCTATAACTTGGCGAATTCACTTCACTTTTTGAGATAGAATCGCGTATTTCGTCTAATTCTGTCTTCAATTTCTCGTTTTCTAATGTAACGGAATTATATAAATTTTTATTTTGCCTTAATTCTGTATTTAATTGTTCATTTGTTGACTGTAGTGCTTGAATTTTGTTTTCAGCTTGATTTTTATATGCTTCATTTTGGTTTCGTGCGTTATCTAATTCCAAGTTAAGTCTTTGATTTTCTTCGCCTAATATACTGATTTGTTTGTGCATTTTTGAAAGTTCTTTACTATATTCTTCTGAATATTGATCGTGATGTCTCGAATTAGTTCTATTTGGAGTTAAAAACTTGGCCGAATCATTTTTAATACTACTAGTTGTAGAAATGGTTGGATTAATCTCTGTAGATTGCGGAGATTTTCTCAATTTAGGCGAATAATAACTCATTTTATATAAAAAAACCTAAAAATCGGAACCACAATTATGCAAATATTCCCCCTAAATTTTAATCAATTATTGAAATCCTTTATATTTGAATGCCTTTATACATGATGTCAATTGTGAAATATTGAATATGTTTGATGTACAATGAATATGAGTGTTAATTTTTCATTGTATGATGAAATTAAAAGAATTTCAAATATCGATTGATCCAAATATGAGAAAAGAATAAGATCTGAATTAACAAAAAATACAAACACAAATTTATTATAATATAATACTCTATAAAACAAAATAAATAATATTATTGATCGTAATTCCTCCTTGTAATTGTTGTTCTTCTTATTTTTGAGAGGGGTTTGATAGCTAACCCTCTTGTTGGACTAATATTTATATCTTTGAATGATTGCATTGATGGTTCAAACAAAGTCTGATCATTATTTGCAATCTTTGAAGATTTTCTACTATTCATAGTTCTTGTTGGTGCCGTAATAGATTCTTTCTTTGTCTGGAGCTTATCCATTCTCTTGTTTAAAGCATTTTGTACTGCTTTGTAATCCTTTATCATTGTCAATTTCTTTCGTTCGAAAGCCATGTCTATATTCATTATTTCGCTCTCGTATTGTTCTTGTCTCTTCTTCAGGCATTTCATGTATTGTGCTTTCATTGCTTCTTGGGCTTGTAATGCCTCTTCTTCTGCAAGTTTGTCAGCTATTTGATTGACTCTTTCCGCTTCTTCGTATCTTTTGGCGTTCAAAAGAGTCATTGCTTCTTTTCTCATGTTTTGAAGTTTTGCTGAAACTCTCGAGAATTTCTTGGACTTTGAAGGGGATGTCCATTCAGAATCGATTGCATCTAAGTCGTCATCAAGTTTTAGTTGCAATTCCTTCTTCTGCAAAGCTGCTTCTGCATCCATTCTCGCTAAATGAGATTCGAAAGCGTGTTTCTTCTGTTCCATCTCTGTTTGGACTTCGGAAATCTGGTCTTCTACATCAAATACTTCTGAAACATCAGCTGTTGCTAATCTTTCATTCAAATCTGCTTTGGCGTTTTTGATTGCATCATCAACAAATTTTGCTTCAGCGGCATAACCTTTCTTTATGCAGATTTCAAGGAGTTCTTGTAAATCTGATATTGCTTTCTTGATTAACTTTGGCCTGTATCCATCAACAGGAACGCCAGATAAAACTAAAAACTGAACTGAGTTTGTTTTGCAATGTAGAAGCTCAAGAAGCCTTGGAGGAACTTTACTAATGTTATCATCATCTGGAATCTGTGGAGGAACGTATTGAAGAGCCAATGGAATTGTAACTCTGCCGTCAGGGCCTCTCTTTGGCTTGATAGGTCCGTAATTCGGTGGAGGTGGTGGAATATAGTTATCCTCCATACTTGATTGGATACTATATTGATCTTCCTCTGAATAATGACTTGATGACTCATCAAGAACAAAATTTGAATTTGCTGAGTGAAGAGGAGTAGATAATGTTGTTTTAGCAGCTGTAAGTCTTACTTGTTGGAAGTGCTCGTCAATATTTGGCGTATTATCGCTCATTTCGATTGGTTGGAAAGGATCAAATTTCTTTATCTTGGGGGATGGTGGAGATTTTTGACTAACTTCAAATCCAGATGGTAGAGTATATGTTTCCATCTCTTCATTTGTTGGTGATAAAAATCTTCCCGAGGAGCTCTTTTTGCTACTGTCAGATGACTCAGGAGTATTTGCAAGTGGAATTGGAGGTAAAACATCGAGAATAAAAGATTCCTTTTCGATTTTTTGTGGTGCATTATTCTTTAATTTTGGAAATAGTGACTGTGCTTGTGTATTTGCATCAGAATTTTTTGTAGATTTTGAAACGGATTGTGGTTTTGCGGGAGTAATGAAAGTCTGGCCTGAGTATGAAAAAGTTGTATTTTTCGGACGAGATAATTCGCTTTCTGGTTTAGTAATTCCATGTGCACCGCCTTGTAAAGCTAAAAGTACACGACTATTGCCATCACCAAACCTGCTCTTACCCCCGTAACCTACTTTTTTGTTACTATCATTCATATAAAACCCACTAACGTACAATTTTGAACAAAATTTTGTAAATTATATTCTTTTTTCGTTTCCTATTATCGTCGCATTACGGATGTATTGAAAATCCAAAAATTAGCAATCAGTGAGTAAAATGGATAGTACTCGCCTCGACGATAACGATCAAAATTTTTGAAAAATTGTAACATATCGTCGATATTGGAACGATTAGTTTTTTTTTTTTTTCAAAATGTCCACCCGAACAAAATTTGTCAATGGAGCAAGTCGGACAATTTTTTAAGACATGAATGGGATGAATTTTATGCAGGAGATCTTTCCAAAACACAATACGAAAACGAAACAACAAAACTTTCTCGAGGTGATCAAAATTACTACATAAAGAGTTGCCTCTTTTCCGAAAATATTAACTCGGGTGCCATTAATTTTGCAACTCAACAAGATACAACAAAACTATTAGTTGACGAAACCCAATTTTTAAATTGTAGTAACACCAATAGAGGTGGAAGTTTATACTTCTCGAGCGAAGGCGAATGCGTCCAAGATCGAATAATAAGTGACTCATCAAAAGTAACATCAAATTATTATGGAGTTTATTGTTATTCAGATGTTTCAGATCAAGAATCATTCCAAAACAAAATTCTTTCATCTTCAATCACTAAAAGTGGAGAAAATAACTTAGGAGATAGAAATATTTACCTAAAAAATGGAAAAATTAATTTCATAAATTCAAATATTTCTCATTCAAAATGCAAAGGAATTAGTGTTTCTTGTTTTGATAGTTATTTATCTGATTCAAAAGTTTTATTTTCTATATTTTATGATAATAAAGATAAAGATCAAGGTAGTTCTGTTTGGATTACCAATTCACCATCATCATCAACTATTCTATTCGAAGCAACAAATTTTCAAAATATTACTGTTGGTTGCTTAGTTTAT
Source organism: Trichomonas vaginalis G3 (assembly GCF_026262505.1). Classification (NCBI taxonomy): domain Eukaryota; phylum Parabasalia; order Trichomonadida; family Trichomonadidae; genus Trichomonas; species Trichomonas vaginalis. The sequence goes on along the minus strand of NC_067206.1, from coordinate 9,847,561 downwards.
GCATTTTTTTCTCCAACAAATTTAAGGCTTCTCTCCAAGTGAAGTGATCCTCTCAATTTTTGGCATCTTCGTGACCTCTGAGGTACCTAAAAAGCTAGTTTTTACACTTGAAAATGTAATAAACATCATATATGATACATATATTTATTATATATCCGTTTCGTTTTGAATCAAAGTCTTTTTTTAAGGAAGTTGAAATTATCTTGCATTTTCCGGAAAAATCGATTTTTAGCAACTTTCGATATTTCAATTCAACGGTCGATAGGCTCTACAATTGCTATATTCCCATCTCATGATTTTGACATTTCTCGGTCGGAATTGCAATTCCAACCATGAAAAAAGGAGCTTCATTTTTTAACAAATATAAGAAGCTTATAACATATCAAAAGTATTTGTCATTTTATTTTTGTCCAACATTGAGTTTTTAATTTTGCTAGCTGACCTTCCCCGTGGACTCCAACCCCATATGAAGTGACTTTTTTTGCAAAATAATAATAAAAATGAAATGCTCATATACTGACAATCTCGAAACAAATATTATCTCAAAATCATGGTTTTGGATTTACAATAATCAAAACTAAAAATGAATTTTGATCAAAACAAATTTACTAAAAATGAACTACTAGGCATATTCTATATTCTATCAACTCAACGACTATATATCTTTCAGATTAAATCCATTGAATAAACTTTAGCATAGAACGTAAACAACACGTAAGAGAGAAACGATTTATTTCATGAATCAAATACTTTTCAATAGGAAAGTATAATGTTTTGTTTACTCATTTTGATATATTTTTTCAAAATACTGTAAGTTTAGCTGTTTATGTGCAAGATATGTTTCTGTAAGTAGTGATAAAGAAATTGAATATACTTTTTATTCGTGATTTTCCTAAGTTTAATAAATTATAATATAAGCATACCTGGTGCTAATAATATAGTGTGCAAATGGTGTAAATTTTGATAATATGTCATTTACATTTGTTTGCAAAAAGCAATTTGCATGAATGATGAAATCAGATATACGAATTTGAGTATTTCGATGTTTTTTGAAGTGCAGATAGCAGTTGATAGACAGCTAAAACGATCTAAAGGTGTTGGGATTTTCCAAATTTTTCGTGTTTTAGAAAAAATGCAATTAAAGTTATAGAATTTCTAAACGTATTTTAAAACATCAATATTTTTTGGAAAAAATAGAAGTTAAAATCTTTTTGCAGACTTACTACGACTTTATTTTTAAATTCTATCACTGCAATATAACAAAATTTTATGTCTTATAATAGGTTTATATTGTAAGTTTGTCGAAATTTCTATTATTCAATAATAGGTATTTCTTATTCGAAATTTGACTGAAAAAAATATGTTCATAATAGCTTAACTTAGAGGTCAACGCACAAAATATTATAGTATCTTTATTTCTTCAAGTTATCAAATTTAATTTTGGCTCATTTCTTAAAACACTCAATCACTTTTATCCAGAATAGTAAACATTCAAGAATTAGTATAAATGATGATAAATTTAGATGTTTATTTGTATTACAGCTGGAATTTGATTTAATTTTTGGTGTATATGCGAGCGGTAAGCAAGTCATGTTAGAGTTCCTCTTTTTTATAACACGTTTTTATCCTTTATATTTGACAATTTCGTTTTGATATCCAATAATATTTTATTAAAATAATTTTTCTTCTATTTCCTGTGTATAGTACCTTTACGATAAATTAAAAGTATTGGCCGTCTCATTTTTCTTTTAAAACAATTTTGAAATTTTTGCTGGATCAACTTGAGTGTGGACTCCGAGCCATGTGAAGTGACTTTTTTTGGATTTCTTTAACGATAATGGAATCTATATATTACAGCGATATTAAAATAAATACTATTTTTTGAAATGATATCCAAAGTTCAATATTCAGATTAATGCTTCATATTTTCAATCAATTCATGTAATATTCTATATACACACAATTTAGAATTATATATATTATCACGCTGCAGTATAATTTTCATTGTATGAAAAAAATTATAAGATATGAGAACAATTAATTATATTTTGATGGACAGAACTTATTGACTTGGGAATTATTCAGCGTACCAAGGCTGTCAACACTAAAAATATGCAAAAATCTCAAAGTTAAGTAAAAAAACAAATATCATTGTCATTAATCTCATATTTCCTATTCCAAATATTTACATTTTCTTAATACTTAACTTAACCAAACGTTTATAGGTCCAGATTAATAGGATATAATAATTTTGTAAATTTTTTGATTATTCTCGCTAAATTTGTCTTTAAGAGTATATTAATCGAGATAAACTAACAGTACATATTATAATATCGTAAGAAGATTACAGGTATATCGCATAAATTTTCGTAATTGAGAATTGATTGCGAAGAAAAAATTAGAATCTGGCATTGATATTAAGGATTTATTGTGTCCTTGGGCCGGTGATTCGAATGAGCTCAAGTTGTATTTTTTCAAAAAAATTTTGTTCTCGAGATGAAAAAATCATTCGCTCACGAGAAAATGTGAAGTCAAACGACGATACAGCTGTTTGGCCGGAGAGAAGCCTTAACAAATTGTTGTTTCTCAAATAACAATATTTCTGATTGTTATTTCTTTGGAGATGAAGCCAAAATCACAGTTGATAGATGTTTCATTGATGTAAATCCAAGTCAAGATGGAACAGTTGAAGTAACTAACGAAATCAAAGATACATCTAACACAGATATTTGTAAAGTATACTATGAACTCGAATATCAAATTCTTGATATCAATAAAAATAAAGATCAAAATAAATTTAACAAAGAATATTTTGAAAATATTGAGAAAGCTCCAAAATATATTAATTTTTCAAATATTTCTACAAATTTAATAAACTTCACATTAAACACATAAGCTTTTTCTGAACTTCTTTGGACAATTAATTACTATTATTGTCTCGATTTAAAAAAAGTCGACTGTTTATTTATATTATAGTCTTATTCTTATTCTTCATTGGGAGTATTTTCTTTTATTTCTTCCTCTTCTTGATTTTCTTCTTCTTTCTTATCTTCATCAGCTTTTGATTCTTTTTCTTCTTGTTTTTCTTCTTCATTCTTTGGTGATTCTGGATTTTCTGGTTCTTCAAATGTAGAAACAACTGGGGAAGGAGATGGAGAAGGAGATGAAGGTGGTGTTTCTTTCACTGAGCCAGTAGAACTAGATCGACGGCGTGCTGTCTTGATCAATTGTGCTTCTTCGGCTAATTCTTGTGCGTTCTTGAAGTTTGGCATTGGAACACGTTCGCCGCTAGGTGAGATCTTAGATGACAAGAACTGCCACAATGTATCAACAATAGCGTTCATCTCCATTCCTGAGAAGCTGAAAAGCTTCAGTGATGGAAGAAGTTGTGGATCAACGATGTTCTTGTCAACTTGGAGATATGTGTTAAACAGTTTGCGCTTGACACTGATGAATTTAGGTTGAATGATTGGAAGACAAAGAGATGATTGGTCCAGTTTAGTACTCAAATTAGAGATGATGTAGTTCAATGCAGATGATGATGCTGTTCGTCCTGTTTCGTCACATGACAAACTGATCATGAATATGATTTTACTGAATGTGTCTGTCAAGTTCTGGTTAAGTTTGATGTTAGATTTCCTGAAGAATTGGTCAATGATCTGCATAGAAACGGTGTCGATGCCGTTGTCACTGGCCTTGAATAACTTGACTAATGAGAGATAGAAACTTGAAAAGAAGATACGCATACGTTCTGTTTCGAAGTTGTCAACAATGAATGTGACAAATGTTTCGATGGATTCGAATGATAAATCGTCCATTTTAATGATCGGTTCAACGACATGTGGAGATTGGACTGAAAGGAAGTATCGTGTGCCGTCGATGGCCAAACCAAACAATGCACACCAGTTGTAGTATGTTGTAGATGCACCAATGAGTTTAGACAACTGATACAATGATCGAATGATGTCACTCACTGATGAATCATTGAATGTGTTGACATCTTCAATGAATCGTTCGAATAATGATGCAATGTATTCATCACCATTGAAGTTACGCATGAAATCGATCAAGCCCTTGGAGATCTCGTGTGCACATGACATGCCGCAAACTTTCTCCGAGATGTCTGAAATGATCTTCATCAAATGGATAGAGAATGAACGACGGAAATCTAAACTAAGACTCAAGATGAAAACAATGATGACTGGTAATGCTTCTTGACAAAAAACATCTTCTGCTAAATCGGTCAACAAACGCTGGTTAACTAAGTCAATGATAGAGTCCATTAACTCAACACGGCTAGTCTTAAACGCGTACAATGTATACAACAAGATTTGGAAAACAAATTTGGTGCTGAACATCTTATTCAAGCCCATCAAAAGTAAGAATGGTTCCATGGCACGTTCGTTTGGTAAAACTTGGAATGCGTTGCCAATAGCAATGTCGAAGAACTTACGCTTGAAGTCTTCATCACTTTGGCACAAAAGATCACTGAGAACATCGATAGCAACGGAGTCATAACACAACATAGTTTTAGTTGGAATATCGGTCAAGATTTGGTATTGAACATCCAATGATGTTGTTCGCTTCATCAAATTAGATGTTGCCAACCGCTCAATGTTCTTTGTGAAGATCTCGTTAGAATCGGCGTGGCGGAACAAAACTGCGTCAAGAAGAGAATCAAGAAGTGGATGGAAGAGACCAATACGGAATTTATCAATATGATACATGATAACACCGTAATATGTCAATACGGGGAGTTTATCAAGGAATAATTCGTTGAATTGTTCACGTGATTCAACTAAGAACAAAATCTGTGAAATTGCATTACATGCGATGACTTCTTCATTAGAAACATAGAAGTCGATGTCTGCATTAGAAAGATATTCGCCAAATTCATTGATGTCGTCAGGAACATGTCTGTCGTATTTGCAAAGGAATGAAACTAAGAATTTAGCTGTTTCACTTGGGAAGATTGAGAATTCATCAACTAAGATCAAAACTGAAACATTCGATTCTTTAGACATGACGTTTTCTTGTGAAACACCGAAATCAAAGATCAAATGAATGAGTTCATTGACTTGTGTGGAATAATGTTCTTTGAATGATGAAAAGAAACTTGACCAAATTTCATGGATAGACATAGCTGTTGTTTGTTCTTCAATACGTGATCCTGTTGTCAAACTCAACAAAATTGGAACAACTTCACTCAATGTGTGCTCTGAAACAACTAATGGAATGAAGTAAATCAGACTTGAAATAAGTTTGGAATGCTCAGAAAGAACTAAACTAAAATCTCTTGAAAAGATTTCGAAAACAGAAAATGCTAAATTGGATGAAACTGATTTGCAGCAATAATCATAAAAATGATGTGCTTGGTAATAGAAACCTGCTGCACTCTCTGATGTAACTGACATAGTAAGTTGAACAGGAATATCTTGTGTGTAGATTTCCGATGGACGAGAAAATGTCAAACACATCAATTTAAGTGCTGCTTGGCGACAAACTAAAATGTCTGAGTTAATGTGCAAAATAATTGTACTTAAGATAACTGCGGCTGCGTTGTCGTACTCAGAAAGGAATTTATCATTCTCTTTGAAGTTGTTTGCAATGCTCAAAATAAATGGAGCGGAAACTGAATCACATTCACAAAATGTGCATCTAAATATTTGACGCAAAAGACAATTATTGTTTTTAAGAATAATTGTCATGAGTTGTGCCATTAAAATAGAGATTTGTTGGTTCTCTTTGAAGAAAACACCGAAAACAATAAGCCAGTCCGCGAAACTCTTGAACAAGTATTCAGTAGGGAACACTAAATATGTGAAAACTGTTGTCATGCAACTTAAAAATGTTTCTGGATATGTAACTGGGAAATTGATTGCATTAACAATATCTAACATGTTTTCGATTTGATTGATGAATGATGTGAATGTCTCTGCCGTGGAATCAATGATCTGTGATGTCTTATCTTTGGAATATTCAACAAATAATTGTAAGACTTTGAAGCATTTCTCTGTTAAAATGTATGATTCGTTATTAACAATTTTGTTTTGTTTCCAAAATGTGATCAAAAATCGTTCATATGTTTCTGTCAATTTCTGTTGATTGACGATCTCTTTCTCGAATGAATTTGTTGTAGCAAATGAATAGAAAACACCAACATACTGTGGCCAGAAATTCTGAATAGTTAAACCATTAGTTCCCATCCATTGATTTAAGTCTGAAATAAATTGAACCCAAAGTGATGGATGTAACAATGACAATGAATGTGAAACATCTTGTGATGTGGAATCTTCTTTGTAAAGTTTAAATAGTTCTTCAAAGAATACTTTCAATGATGGTGTCTGTTGACGAGCAATTGATGAAATAAATGAAACAACTTTTTGGCACTTTTCTTGACCAATTTTCTTCTTGTAATTACGCCAGAATTCTAAAACACTTTCGAAATAAACATTTGATGTATCTTTGTTATTAGATATCAAAAGTTCTGTGTGTGATAGAATGTTTTCGTTCTCTGGAATTTGTGATAACCAGTTTGAGATGTAGAATGGTTTGTTTGGTGAACAAACTTCATCAAGTTGTGAAAGATCTTTCGTATCAAAGATTTTTTCAATAGAAATAGATGTTGTTGAAATATCATTGTTCACTGAAAGAATGAATGGAAGCAATGTTTTGTCTAACTTAAGACGGAAGTTGTTCCAATCATTGCATGTCATTGCTGAATTAGATGACTTGACTTGTTGGAACTGACTAGTTTGGTTAGAAAGAGATTCAACTAATGCGGATGAAATTTCATTGATCAAATATAAACGACGTGATAAATCTGACTCTGGTAATGAATGGATGTTATCAAATAATTTGTCTAAATAGTTCAATGGTAACATCGTGTTCGAGCCAAGAGTAACAAGCTCAACTATAAATGATTTAAGAGATTTCAAGGCTGATTCGGAATAAGAAAGATTCTGTTGGTTGATTGTATCAAACAAAATTTGAGAAATCTGCGCAAGTTTCGTGTCATTTCTCGAATGAATCAATGGGAATGTTCTTATAGCGAAAGGAATCTCTTCTGGAAGTCCTGAAGCTGTTTGAAGGAGAATAGATTCAATGGGTGGGAATAACTGGTCATTGGATGGTGTGATTGACTTAGGATTACGCTCACAAAGGTTGGCAAGAACTTCAATTAAAATTAATCTGACACGTTTATGGTCGTCATTGGGTTTTTCGGCTGTAAGAGTGACCTTTGCAAGATCTACAATGCAGATTGTTGACTTTAAGCCGATTTCTGTGAGGATATTGACAACTTGGACGCATTGTTGATCATCTTTGAAGCGTGGAGAGCGTTTCTTGTCTGTTCCGGAGAAAAGGATCGGGAATATGTGGTTGTTGATCATCTTGGTAAAGTCGTCGATCATAGAAACCGTAAATTCTCTTGGTGATTCATTTATGAACTTGGCAATGAGAGCTAACATCTCAACATCACCGCCTTTGGCATACTTGCAAAGGATCTCGCAGAAATGCATGCCATGGCCCTTTGTAAAGAACTTTGGAAAAGTATTTGCCAAAATTTTTTGTAAGAAAACGTAGCAGAAAGATGTATGCTTAGATTTCGATGACCATTTCTCAACAACATCCCAAACAACATCAAGAGAGCCAACGAAATCGCTGTTGGCTTCGGCAGATGAAGATTCGCAAACTCTCTTAATAATTTGGAAAAGTACGTCGAGGAATTTCATACGTAAGACACCACGTTCGATTTTCTTTGAGTGTTGAATGAAAGCTTTGATGAAAGAAAGTGTCAAAACTGTCATTTGTGGAGAATTAAAGTTCATTTTGATATTAACAACGCCATCAATCCATGAAGCGAAGTTTCTGAAGTCATCGTCCTTCTTGCAGGAGTTGAATTGCTTCCAAAATGTTGTGCAAATTGCTTCACAAGACTTTGGAGCTGAAGACAAGGCAGAAAGGATATCGCCACCACTAGCACGAACAGCATTTGGATGGTCGTGGTTCATAAAGAAGAAGACTTGCGAAATAATACTGGGATCAATTTTTCCAAAGTCAACGGATGGGCAATTGGCTGCGCGGGACAGAATTGTAGATAGGAATTGGAAGACTTCGATCTGCAGTTTATCGTGATCAGTTAAAACCTCTTCGTTGATGATTTGATCGGTGTGAAGAGATTTAACCTTTTCTTTTGGATTTGTTTGGTCAAAGCTAAGCTGGAAGATCTCGTGAATGATTTGAATCATTCTTGTAAAGAGTGCTGGGAACTCTGTACTTTGATGGAAGAACATTAACTCTGTTTGTAATGAGTCAAACATCATAGCAACTTGATTAGCGTCATATTTCTGGGTTAGATCATAAGCTTCTTGAATAGGAAGGCTAACATGCTTTCCTTTAGTATTATCATGATCTAGTTTGACAACGCGTTGTTTTAATTGTTCTGGAGGTAATTTTGATGTGAAGATGGCGCGACTGATAATCAGTGTTGACCATTCTTCTGAAAGATGCTTCAAAGAATTGCCAGCGTCAGTCATCGATAGAATTTACTTTTTTTTATTTTATTTTTGAATGGACTTTAATGGTTGCCATTTATGTTTTGTTGTGAATACAGTATTTAATTTAAAAAATGAAAACAATAATCCATTGTAAACTAATTGAAGTTGATTGTTAACTTTGATCTTTTTTACATTGAATCTATAAAGGTTGAGAGTTACATTTTTGCCTCAGTAAAGTTTTGCTTTTTTGACACTTTTTGGATTTTTGTTTGGTTTACAATTTGCAATTTGTATCATCAGAATGATTCGATTAGGTGTTAATTTTTATTGATGAAATAACTCTCATGAGTAAAATATAGTTTGTAAAGAGAGTGAAATCATTTTGATTATAAATTCAAAATGTCACTTTTGGGCATATATTTTATCAACTCAATTTGATCCATCAAGTTATACAATATATTTTAGTCATGAATGGAACGAATTTTATGCAGGAGATCTTTCAAATACGAAGTACGAAAACGAAACAGCAAAACTTTCACGAGGTGATCAAAATTACTACGTAAAGAGTTGCCTCTTTTCCGAAAATATTAACTCAGGTGCCATTAACTTTACGACTAAGCAAGATACAACAAAACTATTAGTTGACGAAACGCAATTTTTAAATTGTAGTAACTCCGGTCAAGGAGGAAGTTTATACTTCTCGAGCGAAGGCGAATGCGTCCAAGATCGAATAATAAGTGACTCATCAAAAGTAACAACAACATATACTTATGGAGTTTATTGTTATTCAGATGTTTCAGATAAAGAATCATTCCAAAACAAAATTCTTTCGTCTTCAATCACTAAAAGTGGAGAAAATAACTTAGGATATAATAATATTTACCTAAAAAATGGAAAAATTAATTTCACTAATTCAAATATTTCTCATTCAAAATGCAATGGAAGAAGTGTTTCTTGTTTTGAAAGTTATTTATCTGATTCAAAAGTTTTATTTTCTATATTTTATGATAATAAAGATAATACTCCAAGTGATGCTGCCTCTGTTTACCTTTTTTATTCACCATCATCAACTATTCTATTTGAAGCAACAAATTTCCAAAATATTACTGATTATTGTATAGTTTATGCATATAAATCTCCAACAAATTTAACAAATTGTTGTTTCTCAAATAACAAAATTTCTCAATATTATTTCTATGGAGATAGTGCCAAAATTACAGTTGATAGATGTTTCATTGATGAGGTAGATCCAAAAACAACATATACAGTTGAAATAACTAACAGAATCCAATATTTATCTAACATTGATGTTTGTGAAATATCCTATGAACTCGAATATCAAAATATAAATAAATTTAACAAAGAATATTTTGAAAATATTGAGAAAGCTCGAAAATATATTAAATTTTCAAATATTTCTACAAATTTAATAAACTTCACATTAAACACATAATTTTTTCAAAAGGGTTTGATTTTCTTTTTCTGAATGTCTTTAAGTGTGCAGTCACGCCCATCTGACTTTAAATCAAAATTTTGAAAACGGTGTGGGTTGAATTGAAAATTAAGTATAACAACAGAATTGAAAGTAGTGCCATTTATGCAATACTTCGCACATCAAACATCCATCCCACATATAGTAAGTATCCATAGCCAAAATCAAAAATTATTGGTAAAAATTTTGCTGATCTACCTTAATGATTTAATTAAAGAAATTTCTGAGAAATATTGCTAATGAATTGAAAACACATTCATCTATAGTATGCATTTGTTCATTCAAATAAGTAATTCAGAAATGTTTCATTCAATCCGTTATAGAGAAAATTTGAAGAAATATATAAAAAAAAAAAAAAAAAAAAAAAAAAAGGTAGTGGGGCTTCCAGGGGCTGCGCCCCTTCTAGCCCCGAAGATGTTTAGTAAAAAATGAGGTTTTTATTCGGAAAATTGTTAGTCTTCTGGTGTGAATTCGGAGGACTCTTCTTGGATTGAGTCTTGTATTTCCTCCTCCTCTTCTTCCTCCTCCATTGCTTCTGGGAAGAAGTCTTCTTCTGGGTCGAAGACATTATATAATGTGTAATTGAATGACACATTATATCTTTCTTTGAGTTCGCTCCTGACAAAGAACTTAGTTCCAGGAATACAGAAGACTTCTGTGCGTTGGAAAAGCTGATGTCCTGGAACAAATTTGGCAATTAGAGACTTCTTTTTTCCGAATTGTTCAGGAGTTTCCATGACGACAGTAACAACATCTCCATCTGCGAGGTCTTGTTGTTGTTCGGAAAGGTAAAGAGCAATGATATGAATGGTTGCTGCGTTGAATTCGAGAAAGTCGAATTCAAATTGTGTTGTCGTATAGCATTCAAACCATTTTGTACAGTTGTCTCCGAACTCGTCAGTGTATTCATCTTGGTCATATCCGTAACTAAAGACTTGGAATTCGGCAATTCTCTTGTCGAATGACCGTTGCATGTAACGAGGAAGATTTTGACGAACTTGGTATAAAGTTCTCAACATTATGAGCTTAGTAAATGTTGGAAAATACTGAACTAAGACATCGCTAAGCTCAATTGGACTTGGAATTGTCTTAGTAAGTTCAATTGAACTAGCAATTGCTTTGTTCAGAACTTCACAGAACTGAGTATTGTATATAGCGTCTGGTTGTGTGTTTTCTTCGGCGTCTTTGAGATATTTAGAGCAAATTTGTTGAAGAATTTCTCTTAATTCGCTGTTAGACTTTTTGGCGGTTATTCTAACAGCTGTGCCAGTTCTTGGAGGTTGTGGGGCTTTGGCTTTGGTTAGCGGTTGAGAATTGTTAATGTTGGCTTCCATTAGACAAAAATAAACTGTTTTTTTCGGACTACTCATAGAAAAGTTTAAAATGAACCGTTTTCGTCAACGGTAACCCCCTCTATTTTTTTATTTTATTGAAAAGTTACCGTTGGCAAACCGTTCCATCTCAAATATTGAATGAACTATAAACGTTTTTTGTTTTCTATATATACTTTTTTGTCCAACGGTAAAACTTTTTACACAACGGTTTTTGAGAGTCGTCGCCGTTGACTTTTTTGTAGAGCACTCAAAATAGTATAACTTTGTCCTGACAAGTAAGGGTCTATCGTCGCTACAGGAAAAGTTACAGGCGTTCCAAGGAAGTATACTTTGAGAAGCCTTTTCTCCCTTTTAAAACAAGATAGGACGGTTATTTTACAAAACTGACAACACTTTGACCGAGTAGTTTTTTGTGCTGAACAAAAAGTGTCATATAAACATCTGTCAAAAACCGCTTTTTAACTTCACTTAAAATGCCACGTAAGCTACGTAAGAATATACGTAAGAGGAAGAGAGCATTGAAACATCCAATAGTAAAACTGACACCACAACAACAGTTGCAACAACAAATGCTGAATGACCCCACTATGTTGCAACAAATGTCAAGCAATCCTATGCTTTTAAACCGAGTTGTTGGTGCACAGAGTGGAGGTTTAAGAGCGGCACTTTTAGCGAAAATGGCAGGCTATGGTGGAGCTGCAGACGGAACAGCCTATAACCCTCAAAGTCAAATGAATTTGAGTTCACTCAAAAATCAAATAACAGATGTCAAAAAGTCAAACATAGACATACAGAAGCAAATAAGTGAAAACGAAAAGAAACTAGAATATGACAGACACACAAAGAAACTCAATGAGTTAAACGTAGAGAAAAAGAAGAAAGAAGAACAACTGAAAGAACTAAGTACAGAGGAATATGCGAAAAAAGTGTCAGAAAAAGCAACAGAAGTAGCAAAAATGGAACAAGATGTCATAAATTTGAAAAACCATACTACTCAATATAAAATACTGAAAGATGAAGAGATAAAACAAAAAGCCCTGAAGACATATATGGATAGCGATGAGTATAAAAAAGAAGTTGAAGCAAATGTAAAGGCAGAAAAACTTTTACAGTTGCAAAACCAAACCGTACAGTATGAAAACTTAGCACAAGAAAGTAAAAATAACGACGCGGCTATGCAAAAGGCAATGAAAAGCGCGGAATATATAAAAGCTAACAATGACTGGTTAGATGCCCAAGCCAACGCTAAAGCAGCCCAGCTTATAGGGTCAATAAGGACAAAAATACAAGCGGATGAAGACAGTTCAAATGAAGCTTTAACAAATGCTGACTTTAAGAACGCCTTCGAAGCTCTTCATAGTAAGGTGAAACAAGTGAACGACTTCTCATCTGGAAAGAAACTGAAGTCTGAAGGTTTCGACAAAGAGTTAAAAGAAGTAGCACAAAATATGACGAAAATAACAGATGCAGCAACGAGACAGGCAGTTCAAAGTGCCTATGACGCCGTTAGAGCAACTGTTGTGAAAAGTCAAGAAAAAGAGTTACAACAGACCAAAACAGACCTAGTAAATGCTTTCTTAAGAACGAAAAGTCAGGTAGGACATTACGCTGCAGATGGAACATATGTGCCAGCTGGTGGAACTTATATACCACCAAACCCTCCAAGAGAAGCACCTGCACCAGGACTACCTAGAACATTTACATCGTCACATGGACACAGACACAGGCATGCACCAAACCCAACACAACAACCAACAGTTCAAAATCCAGCACAACAGCCACCTCCACAACCAACAGTTCAAAACCCTGCACAACAACAACCACAAACAGAACAAGGACATAAAAGAAGTAGAGAACAAGGAAACCAAGAATTCTTAAAAATGCTTAAAGAAGAGTGTGGTTTCCCAGATACTGTTGACTTTAGTGACAGATATAAAGAAGCTATTGGAAAGTTCAAGGATGGAAATACTGACCCGAACCTATTTAGCTTTATGGCTCAGCACCAAAACGGATATAATCTCAAACCTGGAAAATACAAGCTCGCTAAGGGATATGATTTAATAGCATATCATCCAAATGACATGGATGAATTTACTCCGAGATATTTGATGTCAGAGCTAAATGACAATTCAACTTTCGTCATGAAACGCGTAAAAAATAGAGACGGAACGAAAGAACAAAAGCTTATGAATGCGGATGACGTAGATAGGGAAATTGTTGAAAACGGTCTCGGAATATATGAAATGCCAGCAGATGAGGTACAAGAAACTCCACAGGAAGAAGTTCAGATACAACCAGACATGGAAGAAATAGTTCAGCAACAACAGCTAGAAGAGCCTGAAGGAAACGAACAAGTCCTTCCTTTGGAAACTAACTTCACAGAACTAGATGAAGATTTGGAACAGCCGAAAAATCTTGACCCTCAACAAGAGTATGCGGAGAATATGGAATATTTCCAAGAGTCTAAAAAAAATTCGGCTGACATAGTAGAAGAATATCGAAAAATGTTTGCCGACATACAAAAGACTCCAACATCAGATGAAAATATCCAGCATAGAATGGAAGAACTGAAAAAAAATGTACACAAATACAACAACCCTTTTTACTTACGAGCATTTAACGTTCAATCTTCGGATGAACTCGGTGAAAATAAAAGGTTAAATTTCAAGAAAACATATAGAAATGAAACATTGTTTAAAGTTCATTCAGAACCTAACCAAGATGGAAACAAACCTACTTTTGTTTCTGCAGACGATGGAACTACAATGAGATGGGGTCATAAAGCTAATCCAGATAGGTGGTTCATAAACTTACAACCTCAATTCCAAGAAGTTGTAGACGCAATGGAAGTGAATGGTGAACCAGATATAGCTGGTATTTTCAGCGCGGCTTTAATGCCATTGAAAGATATGAAAGATGCAGATATTTTGAACCAGTATGAAATGAACATGGCTGATGGAAATATAACACCTGACGTTCTAGAACATTTATCTCAAAGAACTACACAGAACCATAGAGATGGTATATTTGGTGAAGAGTTTAGAAAGAAAGTTAGGGAGGGAGAAGGAAGAGAACCTATTGTACATGACCTTGCAAACGAAAGTTTACAAAATGTCATAAAAACTTACTTTGCAGACAATGAACTGAGAAGGGATGAATATTTAAGAAAACTCAAATGGACAGTACCAAATGAAATGTTAGTATTGAAAAACATGTTCCTTGACAAAATAAAACCAACTACAGAAATAAACGACGCAAGACTGAAAGATTGGGTAGAAGCTTTCCCATTCACAAAAGATATAGTTGGTAACATGGAAAGAAAACCAGAATGGCTACAAAAACATATATTTGGAAACGAGCATATTCCATATGGACAGGCACTGTTTGAAGAGCTTGAACCAGAAACTCAGGAAAGAGTCATGCAAACAATACGCGAAGACTCAAATACAAACTATGACAAAATCTTTTCTAGGATATAGGTTACCTGAGATGGGCGACCAGAGCCAAAAGGCAAAAAGGACATGGGAAATTTGCAACATACTAGATGAACATAATGCAAAGATGCAACAACTTCAAGCAGAGGCAATGAAGGAAAAAGAAGAGTTAAAAACTCAGTCAGGAAGAAAGTAAAGCTTGGTCCACGTGGGTTCTATTATGACATATAAATCCAACTATTCTATATTTTTACTCATATGAAATGTACGCCGCTCAGAATATAACGCCAACAGTTTTGGATGCTATGAATGGAAATGTTTCCGAATGGTATAACGAATGCGACAATGCCATTAGAAGGTCAGAAATAGTTCCTGGAACTTACGAATATACAACTGCTGTTTCTTATGGAAACGTAGGTGAGTTTGGAGAAGGTTCTTCAACAACAGTAGATATTGCTTGCGACAGGTTTCATATTATTTCTATTGACAACTCTTTCTTATACGTGGAACAAGACATTGAAATAAAAACCTTCTGCCAAGTTGTCTGACAAGAAAGGTTGCAATGGAATTTTCTATGTCGGATACCAATATGCTCCAGAAGTTTTCATGGGATATAAGATATATTCTAACTCTGACTTAGTTCAAACAGTAACATGGGCAAACTATGAATGGTTCGCTTTGAGAAACTCAGTACAACCACAAGCTAGAGAACAAACAGACCAGTATGCAACTATTGAGAAAATAAGAAGACTTGACCCTAACGTTCCAGGAGTTTATGTTGACCTTTCTGGACAAACTGCAGCAGCAGTAACCAAAGTAAAACTGAAACTTAGAGTTCCTTTGTCATCTTTCCTCATCTTCAGGTTTTTAAGATACTTGCCAAACTGGGCAGGAAAAATTTCTATCGAACTTACTCCAAGCAAAAATAACTTAGTCATTGCACCAACACAAGACCCATTCACTCTTACAGACGTAAAGGGAGCAAATCAAACGTCATTCGCCGACTTTTGCAAAGACAAAGTTGACTTAGACTTTGGTTTCTCAAACCTCAACACTGAAGTAAACTATTATTTCAATGCTGCTGGAACTGCTTGGGACCCAGTTAAGTTCACATGCGAAAAGTTTGAATGCAAGAGAATAGAAAGCAGACTTGCAGTCTATATGTTGGACCCAGATATTTCAAATGCTTTAGCTGCCAAATATATTGCAGTTCCACTTATGTTCCCTATACACCAAATATCTGTCAAAGACTTTGCAGGTGAAGTTGGAAACCAAAGTGCTGACCCAGGTGCAAGAACAGATATTGCCTTAACAACTGCAATGAAACATGCAGATACTATGTTTGTACTGTTCAGACGAACTATAAATGACTATTCTTGCTTCTACAACCCTGGTATTAAATACCATATAAACATAGATGGCAAATACTATCCAAGAGAAGAATATTCCACAGTTGAAGATATGAGGTCATACAACTTGACATTAGATGCTATGAACTTTAACAACAACTTCACAACAACCATTAACCCTGAAATGCAAAGTTCTATTATGCCATATGTGAAAGTATGGACCCATACAGGAGCTCAAAAAACTCAATATACAAATGGAGACCGTTCAAACTTTTGGCTTGGCATTCCATTTGCTGACTTCAGAAGACTTTATGGGTGGTATTTCAACTGTTGGTACTGTACAAATACAATATACTGGTGACAGAGACGGTCCAGATGAACTGAGAGCAAAGAAGTTTACAAAACCAATAGCACTTTTCACGGAAGATGCTCTTTTGAAGATTCGTTCGATGAAACCTGCTGGGGCTCCTCAGATTGGCATAACGACAGCTTCCATCGAGCAGATTTTGGCAGCAGGTCAGTAAGTTGTTCTTGAACTGACTTCTCTCCGTCAAATATTGACAGTACGCCAGTTTTGATATAATATTGTATTATAAACTTACCTTTAGAAATATCTGTAAGTTTTGTTGTTATATTTTTGTCAACGTCAAGAACTTTCACCATCTCGGTTATACCAACTTTCTTTGCTTTATGAAAATATTTTGGTTCAGCAAAGACTGCTATTCTATAACATTTTCCATTGTTTGTGTAAAGAACTATTCTGTCAATGAACTTGTATTGTTTGTGTGTGTAAACTTTGTTCTGCTTCAATTCGAAGAGATACTCGAATACGTCCATCTTTTTATTCTAAGTAAAATGTCATTTCCGAAAAATAGAAGCGTGAGTGTTTCAAAAGGTTTAATGGCGGTGGCAGATGTGAAGTTAAATTCACCAACTCAAACAAACAGTCAAAGTGTTGTTGTCAATGTCAAAGAAAAAGATGTTGAAGTGGGGAAACCATACGAAGACGAAGATGGTATAACAATAGTTCCTGTAAAAGAACAACCAACATATCCTGAAGTTAGCAGAGACTTAAGTTCTGTTGCAGATATTCGAAACGACTACCAACAACTTAAAGACAAACTTAAAACTCAGGAGAAGATTTGTCAAGCTTTAGGTATAATGTTAAACTTGGTCGAACACAACCCTGTAAAAGTGAACTCATATGTCATCGCACCTCATGAAATTTTGAAAGAACTATTGAAACTTTTGACAGAGGCAGACGATATAAACATCAAAGAAATAGAACCCGACGTTAGTTGCTGTGGTGTTTCATATAATGTCATTGACAAGATATACGTTATGAAAGGAGGTGAAACGTTGAACTTAAAATATAGTTTCCCAGACGTCATAAAAATATTTGACGACCACAACATTTCATTAAAATTTACTTGCTAAGTAAATGGCAGAAGACATAGTGGTTTATACTATTACGACTAAAAACCCTGAGTCATATAATTCTATAACAACAAACTTACAAAGTCCTCAAGGACGATATTGTAAACTGACCTTAAACACAATGACGACTAAAGCCTGTTTTGCTCTTTTGACACCAGAAGATTTTATTGTTGTGAATGGTAAAAAATACTCCTTTGAAGATACTTACTCAGATATACCACCAACAGGTTTTGTTGACTTATTTAATACTTTAAGGACGGATGTAACATGTGCTGCAACTAGAGCAGGTTTCATTATGTTTGGATGTCCGACTGAGTTTACTATAAACGATATGAGCTATAATACAAAAACTTATATCTGGTTTTTTACTACCAACAGTTTCCTATAACAGGAAAAGGTGTCATACAAGGTTTGTCTGTTCCATTGACTTTAAGTACACCTATTTTATATATTGTTTCAAACTTAGGTTCAAAGTGTTATTCGAATGTCGACAGAAACTACTATGACCAAAAGATACTCATGCGTATAAACAACACTTTCTCTGCTGGTTTGCCTATTGTTCATTCGAATGCAGAGTTTTCAGCTTTAGTAAACTCAAACACTTTAGCAAACATAAACTTAACCTTAGTTGACGCAAACTTTGTTCCTGTAAAACTTTTATGTCCTATGTATTTGTCAATGACGGCAGAAAGTTTCGAATTGGAAGATGCAACTGGTGAAAGTATTGTACTACAAGAACAACTTCAACAACAAATAGCTCAAGAACAACAAATGCAACAAATGGAACAACAAAGTCAAGAATAAAAAATAATATTTTTTTTATTTTTATAAAAAATGTACAGAATAGATGTTTCAGATTTTTATGACTTCCAAGCATTCAGAAATATGTGTCCATTTAGAGACTATAACAAAGCAGTCGAGAATTTGAAACGTTTAGTCATTTATGTTGACTCTGCCCCAGAATGTTATGTCATGAAAGAATGGGATGTTGTCTTTAACAAACCAAGAGCAACCATAGTTTCAGAACAAGAATGTAGACAGAAACTTAAGAAAATAAAAGTCGTACAAGTTGGTATGAAGATGTTAGATGCTTGGGATATCTTATTGTCAAAGTTAGAAGATTTTTCAGTTCGAGGTATAAAGTTTTATACACCTTCTCCAAACTTCTATTCTATCTTCACTGGATATAAATACGAACAAGTAGAATGGAAAGAAAATATTATAGAAGCTTGGTTAGACCATGTCAAAGAAATTATATGCAATGGAAACGAAAAGGTTTATGAGTATATCTTATGTTGGTTTGCAAATATCTTACAACATCCAAGTGCTAAAAATGAAACTGCTCTCATTATAATTGGAAAACAAGGAACTGGTAAGAACACTTTCTTTACAGATATCTTATGCAAACTGTTAGAGGGCTATTCGAACCCTAATATGACAAACTTAGAAAACATCTGCGGTAAATTTAACTCTTCAATAGAGAATATGAAACTTATAGTATGTAACGAACTTCAAAGTATAGATACAACAAAAGTTTTGAACTCGGATGCTTTGAAGAGTCTTATAACAGACAAAGTTGGAGTTGTTGAAAGAAAATATAAAGACCAAAGAGTTTGTGAAAATGTTGCAAATTTCATTATGGTTTCAAACAATGCCGTTCCGATGAAGTTAGAAAGTTCTGACAGAAGATATGTAGTTGTCAGAACGTCAGATTCTCATATGCAAGATACAGAATATTTTGACGACTTAGCAGAAACTTTGACATCTGACTTTTACAACCACTTGTTCTCATATTTCATGACATTAGATATTTCAAAGTTCAATCCAAGACAAATTCCACATACCGAAGAGAGACAAACATTGTTAGAAGCAAACAAGAGTGTATATGAACTGTTTATAGATGAGACTAACTTTGAGTGTTTAGATGAAAGGTCATTGTACGATTCATATAAACAGTATTGTCAAGAGTATGGTTATATGGCAGCGTCTAAACGAACATTCTTGGCAAATGTCAAAAGTCTTTTAGATGTTCAGAACGGCGTATATACAAAGAAAAATTTTTCTGAGTAAATTTAAAAAAAAATCTTTTTTTATTTTATTTGAAATGTACGCTGAGTTTGTTGGAGAAGACCGTTGGGAAACTTGTTTGTTAGATGAGAAATATGAAATTCACTGTTGTGAGTCATTTGAAGTCAGAAACAAAAAGACAAAAAGAGTTTTAAGCGAATGGGAGCGAAATGACGGATATGCTGATATGAAGATGGGTGGAAACACTATCTTAAACATGTTGTCATTGCAACTCATTTTATACTGAATCCTAACAATTTACCTTTTGTAGACCATATAAACCGTATAAGAAACGACAATAGACTTGAAAACTTACGTTGGGTCACTGGTTCTGAAAAAATAAGAACAAAAGCAAATTTGGAGATATAGTATTCGAATTTGTCGACGAACTAGAAGATGAAGCAATTGAAATTACAGACTATGGCAAGCATACGTTTGAGTTTTACTACTACAGCGAAGACAGGACTCTTTCTACTTTTATACCGGCGTAAACTATAGAAAATTACAAGTATGTTTTACTAAGGCAGACTATGCTTATGTATACGCTAGAGATACAGATGGAAAATACGTTAGACTATTTCTTAACAAATTCAAGAAGCTATATGGCATACCATTTTAAAACGTTTTTTAAAAAAAAATATTTTTTTATCCGATAGAAAAGATGGCAAAATTCATCTCAGTAAACAAGTACATGACAGAAGTCAAAGAAGAACTAGACCCATTCATATATTTGAATGTCTTCTACCATTTTGAAAAGTCTACATTGACAAAGTTTGGAACATCGAACCAGTTAAGTTTGCTATTGTGACTAAAAATGGTGCGAAATTTGAAGACTTAGACATAGAAGGTTTGTTAGCAGTCAAAGAAAATTTTGACAGAAGGTTTTCAAACCTTAAAGAAGGCAAAGCATACAAACTTGTTATACCTTATGAACCAAAGAAAGCAGACGACTATGAATATTATGAGTCTAAGATAGTTGAAGTTCAAGGTAAATTGGGTAAAAAGATTTTAGAGTCTAAGCCAGTGTTTGCCCCTAAAGAGGAAGAGAACATTGACATTGACCCAGAAATGTTCTAAAAATAAAATTTTATTTTTACATGTCAAATTTCTTTTTCTCTGGAACTGGTTCAGGTTCTTTCTTCTCTTCTACTTTCTTTTCTTTCTTTTCTTTCTTTTCTCTCTTCTTCTTCTTTTCTGGTGGAGTTATGTCAAATTTCTCAGAACCATATTTATGTAAAAGTTCTTTGTCCTTTAATAGCTCTTCTATTCTGTTTTCTATTTCATCTTCAAGAACAGCGCATGTGCCTTCTTTGCATTCTAAGAACTTTTGTTGGACTTCATCTTCCAATCGGCGTCATCTCTGTCAACAAGTCTGTCATTGACAAATTTTAAGACTGCTCTTTGTAATGTTTTAATGGTTCTTGTCATATTCCCAGAAACAGAACTTTAGAACAAATTCACCTTTCTTGTTTACACTATGTAAGATTTTATGGTCGACAGATGTTTTGCTGTCGAAAAGTTTGTCTCGAATATAGATAGCGAAATCGCTAGACATTTTCAAAAAGATAAAAATTTTAATTTTTCTAAAATATGTTAGAAAAAAAGTTTGCTGACATTGACAAGAAATTTGAGAATGTTTTAAACAAGAACAAGAGGAAGTTGGAAAATGCTCAGATAAAACCATACATGACAAGTTCCTATTGCTCAGAATGTATAACAGGTCTAATTGCACCACCTGGGTCGGTAAGACTTTCACTTATCTTAAAATGGCTGCACAACAACAAGAACTAGATGAGAAGAACCCATTCTATGAGTTAGTTGTCATTTGTAGTACTTCTGGTCAATTTGACCAAACCGTCAATTCGTTCAAAGATATTATAAAAAAGTCTAAGTTAGTATGTATAAAAGACTCTGAGTTTGTTAGATTGGATAAAGAAGTACCAAAGAAGAGTTTTGAAGTACAATGCTATAAATGAGTATATAAATTCTAAGTTAAAGACCCAAATAGGAAATGCAGAGATATTAAGAAGAAACACTTCAGAAACAAACAGAAAGAGATAGAATACATTTCGAAGAAATTGCAATCTTACGATTGGAAGACTTACCCTCATAGATGTCTTCTTATCTTAGATGATTTCGCCTCTCATCCTTTGTTAAAGAACAGAGAACAAGATATGTGTCGAATTCTTAAGAAGCTCAGACACTTCAACATCTCTGTTGTCATTTGTGTACAGACAGCAAAGAGTTTAAGTAAGGATGTTAAAAGAATACTTACTGACATTTACTTTTTCCCTGGATTGTCCGAAGACGATTTCATGAACTTATGAAAGAGTCCATGGCAGGTAAGTTTGACAGACATGAACTATGGGAGAAGTACAAAGTCATACAAGACCCTCATACTTCTTTCAGAATTCATATCTACGCAAACAAAGTTCAAATTGTAAAAAGTCAAGCGTAAAAATGTAAGTGTTGAGTCTTAGTCTGTTGTGGTGCTGGGGCTGTCGGTTCTTCTGGCTTTGGAATGGACTCGGTTGGTGGTACGTCGGACATTCGTTTGTGTCCTGTTGGAAGGAAGAACTTTTCCTGTTGTCGGGAAATTTTTTTCCAGTAGGAAGGAAAAATTTTTTCTGTTGGAAGGAAAAACTTTTCCTGAAGTTCGACCAAAAAGTTCTCAATTTTCGAAAATTTGAATGGTTTACGGACGAACAACAGAAAAAATTTTGCCTGTCGGAAGGAAATTTTTTTCCAGTTGTCGGGAAATTTTTTTCCAGTAGGAAGGAAGGACTCGGAATGTCGGATGGAAGGACTCGGAATGTCGGATGGAAGGACTCGGAATGCCAGAAGGATTTGACAAGCCAATCTACCTTATAGAGCTACCTGAGCCATCTTTGGTGTCAAGCTTGAAAAATAAAGAGTGCATTTACTCTGCTTGTTTGAAGTTGTCAAAATACTCTGTTATTTTTTCTTTCAGTAGCGGTAAGTCTTCTTTGAAGGTAAAAATTGTACAACCTTTAATATCATAGTGTGTTTGAGGTAACGTATCTTGAACTATCTGTTTAACATCTTCATTCGGTGTCATTGAAATCGGTAAGTTTTCGCGATAGAACCAATTTCTGTCAGATTTGTAAATCTTAGCAAGGTCGTAAAAGCTTTTGTTGTTTCTTCTGACTAAATGCAACATAACCATATCTCTGTCTTCTTCATTTTCCATCTCTTCAGTGTAAATCATATACTTATAGTTCTTTTCCTTTCCTTTTGGTACCGAACGTGGTATTCTTTTCTGTATGTTTTTGTCTTTTGCTTCAATGACTTCATCTTTTGCTTGAAGTTTCTTTTCCATCTCTTCACGTTCTTGTCTATGAATTTCATCTAACATCATGAAAATATAACAAGCGTAACGAGGTGAAGCCACATTGCTACAGCATTTACTAAAAGTCTATGAACATAATATCCTTTCAAACTATTTGGCAAATTTTTACGATTTTCGTACGGAATCTCGTTCCTCGGTTTTCCGAGGAACGCAAACATATGAGGAAATTCTTCTAAAAGTTCTTTTGCCTGCTGGTTTTCAAAAATGATATGCTTGCTTTGTAGAACGAAGAGCTGTCAAAATACTTTGCATTTGGTACATATCGTCTTTGACGCGAACGAATGAGACGTAACTGTTTGTTATATTGTATGTACTCATATTCTTCATTTATGGCTTCATGAACGATAGCAGTTGTTGTGTTCTCTGATGTTGACATATCTGTCTTTACATACAAAATAAAAAAATATTTTATAAAAAACTAGCGTTATTTTCTATCTTGTATAAAAGACCAAAAATAAACGCTTTACATGTATTTTTCAGCAACTTCGTCAAGAAGTCTGTAAATATACCAAGCATAGCGAGGCGAAGCCCACATTGCTATTGAACTAACTAGGAACTTATGAACATATATACCTTTTAGATGTGATGGTAAGTTTTGTCTGTCTTGGTACATCTTTTTAAGTTCTACATGTTCAAACTCACTGAGGAGTTCATGAGTGCTATTTAATTCAAACCAGTCTTGTGGTTTCTTAGTATCTGGAGCAAAACATGCTGTCAAAATACTTTGCATTTGGTACATGTCATCTTTGACCGAACGAATGAGACGGAGTTGTTTGTTAAACTGTATGTACTCATATTTTCATTTATGGCTTCATGAACGATAGCAGTTGTTGTGTTCTCTGATGTTGACATATCTGTCTTTACATACAAAATAAAAAAATATTTTATAAAAACTAGCGTTATTTTTTCTGTCTTAAGGAAATTCATGAAATTTGGTCATTTTTTTCAGCAAAATATATTTTAGGTGAAGAGGTGAGATTTCACCTGTTTTTTCACCTCTTTTTTCACCTCATGAATTTTCATGATTTCATCGTAAATGTTTTGTCAAGACTTCTTCGTATATGTTTTGTCAAGACTTCTTCGTATATGTTTTGTCAAGACTTCTTCGTATATGTTTGTCAAGACTTCTTCGTATATGTTTTGTCAAGACTTCTTCGTATATGTTTTGTCAAGACTTCATCGTATATGTTTTTGTCAAGACTTTAATCGTCCAATGAGTGTAAAACAGACAAAAATATATTTTAGGGTAGAAGGGTATATCTACCCCGTTTTCTACCCTCATTTCTACCCATATGTCCTTACTGAAAAAGTATGTGTTCCATATGTCATTTTACTCAGAATTTTATACAGAATTCAATAAAAATATATTTTAGGTGAAGAGGTGAGATTTCACCTCTTTTTTCACCTCTTTTTTCACCTGTTATTTTATAAGCGTTTTACATGAATTGTATGATGTATATTTGAAATCCTAAACAATTTCGTAGCTTCTATTTCTTCTGTCAGTACATCGAATGTTTTAACGATACCGAAAGTTTCTTTATATTTCTTCTTGACGTCAGATAGAAGGAAATCGTCTGCTGTTGGATAGTTTTTGTTCAGAAATGCTAACATGTTCATTTTATCTTCTGCTGGTTTCTCTACTTCTTTCTTTAAGTCAGCATAGTCGTTTCGCATACGTTCTATCTCTTTGACGGAGTAGTTATATTTCCTCATTGCTGCTTTACATTTTGAACATTGCGGGTTCATTTTTGCATTGTACATTGAAACCTTACCTGCTAGTATGACTAAGGCGTCAATGGTTTTCTTTAAATCTGAAGCAGTTGGTCTTATCTGTTCGTTCCATATTTTACCCCTTCTGTCTTTATCTCTTATCTGCCATACACATTCAGCAACTAACGAAACAAAGTTGTCGTAGGTCTTAAACTCCCCAGATTTATATATGTCAGAGATGTTCTTATATACCATATCGCAATCTTTGTCCATGACTTTATGGTTGCAATGAAATCCAAGAAACTCATAGTTAACCTTTCGTATGAACTTCTTTATTTCTACTGAGTCAGTTGCTTTGACTTCTATTTCATCGAATTCTGGAATAGTAAGCTTTTGTTGTTGGATTTCAGGAAGTTTAGGTAGATGGTCAATAATATCCTGCATTTCATAAAGATATTCTTCATTTGTTTCATCTTTTGCAGTGCAATCTAAATCTCCTTGGAGAAGTTCTTGCTTTATCTTCTGGATTGTTGTTTCGAAAGTATATGAAGAAGGAATGAAGCTTTTCATCTCTACTAACATTGAAGTTGGGTTCATGACTAACGAGTTTGGTGCTGTTGTTGCTAACATGTTCTTACAATAAAAATAAAAAATATTTTTTTAAAAAAACCAACTTTATTTTTTATTTCGGGAAAACTCATGACAAATTCAACGGGTGAAAAAACAGGTGAGAAAACGGGTGAAATCTCACCTCTTCACCTAAAATATATTTTTGCCGAGTTCAGCAACAAATTCAAGAGTTTTGTGTGTTTTCTACGATGGTAGAAATGAGGGTGAAAAAACAGGTGAGAAAACGGGTGAAATCTCACCTCTTCACCTAAAATATATTTTTGCCGAGTTCAATAAAAAAAATGGTTCATTTACTCACAATATTTTTGTACAAAACGACCCCAAACTTTTAACTTCTTTTCTGCAGCTTCTAATGTTATCTTAGCGAGTTCATATTCTCTAAATTCTCTCTTTAAATCTTCTTGTTCCCATTGGTCTAGTTCGTATGGAGAATCTCTATAACCAGAACATATCTCACGTTCATGTTCTATTTGTTTTTCATGCATTTTTCTAACTTCTTGTTCGAACAAAGGTTTTGCATTCTCTACTGTATCTTCAAGTTCTTCTTCATCTAACTTCTCATGAACTTTCTTGTCTATGGAGTCCATAATTTTTCCAACTGCTATACAATATTTTGGAGAAGCCCACATTGCAATATAGTTTACGAGTCTTGGGTCTACATACATTCCTCTAACCTGTTTGATTTCATCAGGAATTCCTGCATGAACTTTGTATAAAAAGCAACCCGCCGTTTTCCGCGGGTTGGTATATTCTTCACAAAATGCCTTAAAATACTCTTCCCAGGACTTATTTTCCAACAACCTTCTAAAGTCTTTCCTAAACTGCTGACACATCTTTGTTGCATTTATATAACCATCCTTGTCTCTACGTAAGACTTCAATACCGTTGTAAGTGCCTTTTGTGAATGTTTCGCCATTAGATTTGTTCGTGAACGTTTTTGCTTCGACTGACATTTCTGTTCTTACAATAAAAATAAAAAATATTTTTTGGTGGGACGTCGGACATTCTTTTGTGGCTTAACCGTCGGACCACAACGATAAAAATCTCTGCTACTAGCAGTACTTTTACTGACAGTAGCAGTACTTTTACTGACAGTAGCAGTACTTTTTCTGACAGTAGCAGTACTTTTACTGACAGTAGCAGTACTTTTACTGACAGTAGCAGTACTTTTACTGACAGTAGCAGTACTTTTACTGACAGTAGCAGTACTTTTACTGACAGTAGCAGTACTTTATCGTCGAAAACCCTCTCAAATTTTCCTTTTTACTGCTCGTAGCAGTACTTTTACTGTCAGTAGCAGTACTTTTACTGACAGTAGCAGTACTTTTACTGACAGTAGCAGTACTTTTACTGACAGTAGCAGTACTTTTTCTGACAGTAGCAGTACTTTTACTGACAGTAGCAGTATTTTTACTGTCAGTAGCAGTACTGCTAGTAGCAGAGATTTTTATCGTCCAACTTTACAAATGTAAACTCCTATCGTTCTATTTTCTTCACTAGGGTCTAACACCAAAGTAACCTTACAAATGTAAACTTATATCGTTCTATTTTCTTCACTAGGGTCTAACACCAAAGTAACCTATGTACATGAAATTTCACTGCATAAAAGGAAAAAACTTGCGCGAATCGGGATTTGAACCGAGGTCTTCGACGCCTGTAGCGAGGTAGCCCATACCACTGAGCTATGAGCCGCTTGCATATTTTTAAGTAAAATATAGTATATTTGTCATACAGTGAAGGATGACCAAACTTAAAAAAAATAAAGTTAGTTTTATTTTTTTCTATCTTAAGGAAATTCATGAAAATTTAAGAGGGTAGAAAAGAGGTTAGAAAAGAGGTTAGATATACCCATCTACCCTAAACATTATTTTTACTGAATTTAGCAACAAAATGAACGAGGTCGGGATGTATGTTGCTGAATTCATTCATAACACCCTTTGTAAGCTCATAAAATGTTTGTTTTGAGGTCGAGCCACTTTTGGCTCCACCGTATTCTTTCAACCTGAAACATTTAATATATGTAAAAATATACTGTTTTAAAATTGTATGCCATATAGCTTCTTGAATTTGTTAAGAAATATATGAACTTTTTTTCCATCTGTATCTCTAGTGTTTACATAAGCACAGCCTGCCTTAGTAAAACATACTTGTAATTTTCTATAGTTTACGCCGGTATAAAGGTAGAAAGAGTCCTGTTCTTCGCTATAGTAGTAAAACTCAAACGTATGCTTACCATAGTCTGTAATTTCAATTGCTTCATCTTCTAGTTCGTCGACAAATTCGAATACAATATCTCTAAATTTGCCTATGTTCTTACTGTTTTCAGAACAAGTGACCCAACGTAAATTTTCAAGTCTATTGTCATTTCTTATATGGTTTATATGGTCTACAAAAGGTAAATTGTTAGGATTCAGTATAAAATGAGTTGCAATGACAACATGTTTAAGATAGTGTTTTCCACCAATCCTCATCCTAGCATATCCGTCATTTTGCTCCCATTCGCTTAAAACTCTTTTTGTCTTTTTGTTTCTGACTTCAAATGACTCACAACAGTGAATTTCATATTTCTCATCTAACAAACAAGTTTCCCAACGGTCTGTTCCAACAAACTCAGCGTACATTTCAAATAAAATAAAAAAAATATTTTTTTGAAAAATATACTGTTTTTTCCTTTACTTTACATAACCACCGGCTGCCATAAGCCTTTGACGCCAACCCATACCAGCTAATGAAGGTTGACTTGGTTTAGTTTGAATACTAAACTTTGGTTTTGGTTTTTCTTCAGTTTTTGGCTTCCCTTCTTCTATCGGTTTTTCGTCACTTTTCGGTTCCTCTGACTTTACCTCACTTGCAGGTATGGTTGTGTCGTCAACATCTTCGTAAATATCATATGCCATCTGTCTTTGTTTTCCTTTCAACTTTTTGTGTTTGTTGTAAAGTTTAGAATATTTTGACTCTAAGTCAATGAGATGTTCTATAATGAACTGTTCGTCAGTGAAGTATACCTTCCCATCTGTTGTCTCGAAAGCTCCTTCAGACTTCAATATTTTATTTGTGAGAGTCTGTTTCTTTTTTGAGATACTAGCCGTTCCATTTCTATGAAAAGTGACTTTATAGTTAGGGTTTGTATTTCCAGACCTGGCACTTTCTATTATTGAATTTTTCTCTTCATCTGTAAGTTCTTTGACAGGTTTTGACAATGGTTCTGAACTTTTTGTTTGTGGTGTCAAATCTACCGTTTCAACTTCTTCGGTCATTT
Source organism: Trichomonas vaginalis G3 (assembly GCF_026262505.1). Lineage (NCBI taxonomy): Eukaryota > Parabasalia > Trichomonadida > Trichomonadidae > Trichomonas > Trichomonas vaginalis. The sequence continues at coordinate 9,818,981 of NC_067206.1, read as the reverse complement.
CATCTCAGTAAAAAATTTTAGTTTGGTTTGTTTTCAACTGGTTGTTTAGGTTTTTTAAGTCGGTCTAAAACTTCCTGAGGTATAGGGAGGACTTGACAAACACGTGGTTGTGTAACTGCTGGAAGTCGACAAATCCATCTTGAACCCATTTGTCTCAATGCTGTATTGTTCATTTCATCTCAGTAAAAAAATTTACATTCCCCACGTTTGAGGCGGTTGAGGTTGGTTGTTGTTTACCCACTGTTGTGCATGGTTATATCCTCTGTTAAAGAATCTTTCACCTTGGTCCATATAGTGCCCTGCTTGGTTATAGTAGTCATTTGCTTTGTTATAGTAGTTTCCTGCTTCTCTTCCTACATTGTCCATCCATCCTTGAACTTTTCCTCTTGTTTCAGGATTTGGAATAAGATTTGTTGCATCTCGTGCTACCTCCCAACCTTTCTGTACAGTTTGTATAATAGGTTGTGCTTTCTCTTTAAGTATACCTAATGTACTCAAAATCTTCCTTCCAATTCCAAATGCACCTCTGGCTAGTGTTCCCACTGCGGGCAAAAATCTGGATGCAACTCCTGCTAATGCGCCAAATAAACCCATTTCTTACAGGGTAAAAATGACGAATTCAAACAAGGACCCGTATGTTTCTAAGGCAACAAAGAAAGCACTCATGGTAAAAATCTTTAGTTCAACACCAAATGCTTGGTTTATGGATATCTTGGAAAACATTCCGAGGTATAGAGAAGATGGACCACCATACTGGCTAATATTTGTCGGTCAAAACACAAGATACTGTGAAGCCATACCATTATGGTCCAAAAATATTTTAGATGTGAAAACTGCTTTGACAATATTCGTTGACAAATACCATCCAACAAAACTGACATCTGACTGTGAAAGTTCTTTCAAATCAGACGATATTAAAAACTATCTGCGTTCAAAAAATGTAAACCAATATTTCATTGTCGACCAAAACCATTCTGCTCTTGGTGTCATTGACAGTTGTATAAAAATCTTAAGAGACTTAAACCAACCACAAGGTGGTGAGGTAGATGAAATGTCATATGACGACAAGTACAGACACTTCTCCATGGCAAAGATGAGACAAGTTTTAAATATTTACAATAGCCGTAAACAAAAAGGTTTGGGAAACCATTCCCCTGAAGAAATGAAAAAAACCCTGACTTAGAGAAAGACTATATATTTAATAGTTTAGTCAAAAGAGACAAACAAGAAAGAATGCCAGGCTTCAAACTTCAGAAAGGTGACAAAGTAAAAATAGAAATACCTAAACGCGACCCATATGAAAATACTATTGACTATGACAACAATGGGAACTCGACAGGTACTCACATTCGTGTTCGTAAAAATAGAAGAAAGTATACAAGAGAATATTATGAAGTTTTAGGCAAACATGGCAAAATGTACAGACTGCAAGCAGAAGATAAAACTACTATTGTCAGACCTCGTTTCAAACTTGTCAAAGTTCAAGGTGGTATACTTTCAAAGACAGTTCCTAACAAATATAAGACAACTCCTGACGAATATGCTAAAGAAGTTGAAAATGACGACTAAGCATTTCTATACCATGCGTAAACTGTCATGTAAGGTGGCATGTAGTCTTTACTTTGTCCCGTTGTTTGCGTATATCCTGAAACGTTATGTGTATGGTTTCCATCTCCCTGAGTGTCACTCCAGTAACAATTTATAGCAAACTTAACGTTGTCTTTAACATCATATCCTTTACCTTTTGTCATTCCTGACCAATCCCAATATCTATGCTTATGCCAACCTGCTTGAGATGTACTTAAATCTATGTAGTGACTGTGTGCAGGTAAATTTTCACCTGAAATCGTTTTACTTCCACCTGTTTCCTTTGAAGAGTTTGCACAATACAAAAACCTGTCGACTATTTGAGTCCAAGTTCCAAAACCAAGTACTACTTCTGGTCTGGTAGAGTTCATTGACGTATAAATAGAACCTATAGGATATACTGTTTGAAGTATTTCTGTCTTTAATGTTTGAAGCTCTGTTTTGTCTGCTTTTTTATATAACTTTTCTTCAAGTTCATTTACGTCAGAGATGCTATGTCTATGATATTTTTGTGGGTATGTTCCTTCTGTCCATGCGAAAATACGTTCTTTTGTTGCATCTACATATCCTTTTATCCATGTCGAGTCTGCTTTTGTATTCCTTAACTCTGTAACACCTTTCTCAAGCTCTTTCAACTGTTGTCCATCTTCCATTAAACCTCTGGTATGACTTGAAACCGTTTGTGTCAACATATCTACAGTTTCTTTGTCGGCTTTAAGGTCTAAACACCCTGAAACCCATCCTGTATCGGCTTTAGTTTTTAAAATCTTTGAAGTCCGTTCATGGTACCATTCAACCCTTTCTTTAATTTCATTGTCTTTTTCATCCACATATTCCTTATCTGCCTTCTTATCTAATGCACTAGCCACACATGCTAACTCATCGTTAACATATGTTTTATCTGCTTTCTTTTCAACATCCTCTTTCGTTGCATATGTTGCATCTGCTCTGTCATGTTCTTCTTGAACTTTTTCAATGACATACTCTTTGTCAGCTTTGTTGTCAACATCTGCTTTCAAAAGAAGTTCTTTATAGGCTTCTCGTTTAAAGTTCCTTTTGTTGGATTTACACAGACAGTATGGTTCTTACTGTCTTGAAACAGAAACTCATCTGTCATTGGGTTTATCGTCAGTTTTAAGTTTCCTTCTTTCAATGACTCAGATATCTTAGAATAGTTTGAAAAGTTTGTTGTGTTCTTATTTAGAGCTTGCAAAATGAGTTGTCGGTTGTGTTGTATTTCTCTCATAGACGCTGTTTCTTTCGACATTTTTATTCTAGATAAAATATGCTTTCAATAGAAAAAGAAAATTCAAGAGTTGCTACAACTAAACCATTAGATGAACTTTTTACGAATGTCGGTCAAAAGTTTGAGACAGAGACCGTAAAGCATGAAGGCTATCGTTTTGACTACCCATTAAGATGGCTAAGAGACCCATCTGTCACAAAAGCTATTGGCTTTCGTAGAATGAAGTTTGTGTCTGTAGAAGATAAAAGTTTTCCATTTATTGTAAGGTTTCATATAGATTATATATCTGAAGGGAAACGAAAAAATGTGGGAAGAAATTGAGCTAATACAAGTTGACCTTTCATCTTCTCTACAGACTGCGTTAAAAAATATAGAAGATAAAATAAATTCATGTTATGCAAAATATGCTGATGAATATGCAAATACCGAGAGCACACTTTATGTGAGAATTGTATATGACAAACAAAATTCACAAGTGTCATTTCAAATCTACGAAGACAATCCAAAGAAAGACGAACAAATATATACAGAATTCACTGCAATGTCATGGTATTATTTGCAAAGAATGTTAAATCAGAAAGTCGAACTTCCTTTAGCAAATATTTACAGTCGATATGCAAGAGATGAACCATATTTATTTAAAGATGTTTTCGACCAGCTGCTATTATTGTTCATGCTTCATTTTCTGGCGCCCAAAACTCTTTCTTATGCTTGGCAAATGACTTTTACGAAAAACCTACAAAGTTATACGAACCACCAAGTGGAAGTATTTCAGACTTTCAAGTATGGTTTACTACAGATGGAAGAAAAAGAATAATTCCATTATACCATGCGTTTTACTTAGAACTTAGTTTCATATACAACTACTATCGAACGATAAAAATATAATTTTTTAATACGGTTGAGGTGTTGGATTTGGTTGCCAACTAGACTGTGGTGCAGGTTCAGGCTGTTGTATAACAGGAGCTTGCTCTTCTGGTTCAGGGTCTTTGGGTATAATACCAACGAACTGACCTACTCTTTTACCAATATTTTTGACTCCGTTCCAAATTCCTCTTCCGACAGATTTTATTCCATTCCATATACCTCTTCCAACATTTCGAAAGAAGTTTCCTATTCTTCCAAAGAAACCCATTTTACTATATGTAAAAATCTAATGTCCGCCTAGTCTCTTACGTCTCCTGTTGAGTTCCATAGCATTCTTTAACTGGAGCTCATACATTCTGTTTTCTCTGGTAGAAAACATATTCTGGGTCAACTCCTGTGTTCGCGTCATCTGCATAAAGTTGTTTATATCCCACTTCAGGGTTTGTATAAAACTCTTTCCATCTCATATTTGCATACCATGGTGGCAAACTAACGCAGCGTCATTTGACATGGCAGTTTGCATTTGTACATCTGTTGGCACTTGACCATAGTTTGCCATTGCAGTTTGTATTCTAACTTCATTTGGAATATTCTCTGGGTTTGGTTGTCCAGGTTGCTGTGCATTCGCTAAGTTCTGTGCGTCCATTTAATATTAGATAAAAATATCTCTTACGAGTACATATACTGAACATTTGCAGGCATTGGTTCATCTTCATATTCTCTATATCTTTCTGCCACGTCAAATAAGTAAATGACACAATGGAAAAAAACCTAAAACAAGTAGTCCTATTTCAAACCACATTTACTTACTAGTAAAATTTCTTTGTTATGACACTTTCTCCAGTTTATAGGACCTCTCTCATATTCTATCTTATCGTATCTAAACTCATAGTCATGTATGTCTCTAACCATCTCATGACACTTTCCAAACCACTTTTATCGGATGTAAAGTAAAAGCATGGATGGTTATGTAAAACGTCTAAAGTTTTCTAAAGAGTCTCTCAAAGTCCAGTCTACTTGGTATTTGAAAATCCCATGTGTTATAGAACGGCGGGTCCACTATAAAGAAAACATTTTCCTTGTCTTTATATTTTTCATACAACTCTGTCCAATGACATCTCACAAACTCTATACCCTAATATATTTTTCTATGTTCTCTTTGAAAACATTTGTATAGTTAAGATATAAAACTTTTGACATAAGTGTTTCAATGTCATGAACTCTTATAGCACCACTATATAATAGTCTAGCAGATATACTATCCCAGTCAATATACTCTGCCTTTTTCAAAACCTCTCTGACAGTATTTTTTCTTATCTAATGGTATACGTTCCATCTTACCTATAGGTATTTTCTTTTAATCTTTCAATATTTTGTTTTGTGTCTGGTATATGTTTGAGACGGTTATATAGTTGTCGAAGTCATTGCATATAATCTTTGAGTCAGGAATACAGTATGGCACAAATGAGATATATAGAAACTTCCACCGAACAAATCTACAAATGTTAGACCATTCGGTAGTTTCTTAAGTTCTCTCAATGAATATCTTTACATCTACTCTTATTTCCAAAGAAGGTAACGGTGGTTTTTGTAAAATTCATTTTATATATATATAATAAAAATGTTTTTACCTGAAAAGTGACAGAAAAGTGACAAAACATGAAAACATATATATTTTGTGAAAAGCTCCTGGAAGACCCGTATATAAGAACTTCATTTAATACTAAACATCTTCAGGGCTAGAGGGGCGCAGCCCTGGAAGCCCCACTACCTTTTTTTTTTTTTTTTTTTTTTTTTTTATATTCCCAAATTAGATTTCGTTATTACATATTTGGTTATTATCAAAAAAAAAAAAAAAAAAAAAAAAAAAAAGGTAGTGGGGCTTCCAGGCACTTCGTGCCTTCTAGCCCTGAAGATGTTTAGTATAAATGAAGTTCTTATATACGGGTCTTCCAGGAGCTTTTCACAAATTATATATGTTTTCATGTTTTGTCAAGACTTCTTCGTAAAATCAGACAAAAATAATGTTTAGGGTAGAAGGTTAGATATAACCTCTTTTCTAACCTCTTTTCTACCCTCTTGAATTTTCAAGATTTCTTCGTAAATGTTTTGTCACTTTTCTGTCACTTTTCAGGAAAAAAACATTTTTATTGTATATAAAATGAATTTTACAAAACCACGTTACCCTTCTTTGGAAATAAGAGTAGATGTAAAGATATTCTATTGAGAGAACTTAAGAAACTACCGAATGGTCTAACATTTGTAGATTTGTTCGGTGGAAGTTTCTATATATATCCCATCTGTGCCATACAATATTCCCAGACTCAAAGATTATATGCAATGACTTCGACAACTATATGAACCGTCTCAAACATATACCAGACACAAACAAAATATTGAGTGAGTTGAAAGAAAAGATACCTATAGGTAAGATGGAACGTATACCATTAGATAAGAAAAATACTGTCAGAGAGGTTTTGAAAAAAAGCAGAATATATAGACTGGGATAGTATATCTGCTAGACTATTATATAGTGTGGTGCTATAAGAGTTCATGACATTGAAACACTTATGTCAAAAGTTTATATCTTAACTATACAAATGTTTTCAAAGAGGACATAGAAAAATATATTGAGGGTATAGAGTTTGTTGTGAGATGTCATTGACAGATTTGTATGAAAAAATATAAAGACAAGGAAAATGTTTTCTTTATAGTAGACCCGCCGTTCTATAAACATGGATTTCAATACCAAGTAGACTGGACTTTGAGAGACTCTTTAGAAACTTTAGACGTTTTACATAACCATCCATGCTTTTACTTTACATCCGATAAAAGTGGTTTGGAAAGTGTCATGAGATGGTTAGAGGACATACATGACTATGAGTTTAGATACGATAAGATAGAATATGAGAGAGGTCCTATAAACTGGAGAAAGTGTCATAACAAAGAAATTTTACTAGTAAGTAAATGTGGTTTGAAATAGGACTACTTGTTTTTAGGTTTTTTCCATTGTGTCATTTATTTATTTGACGTGCAGAAAAAGTACAAGAATATGAAGATGAACCAATGCCTGCAAATGTTCAGTATATGTACTCGTAAGAGATATTTTTATCTAATATTTAAATGGACGCACAGAACTTAGCACAATGCACAGCAACCTGGACAAACCAAACCAGAGAATATTCCAAATGAAGTTAGAATACAAACTGCAATGGCCAAACTATGGTCAAGTGCCAACAGATGTACACAATGCAAACTGCCATGTCAAATGACGCTGCGTTAGGCTTACCACCATGGTAATGTTGGCAAATATGAGATGGAAAGAAGTTTTATACAAACCCCCGAAGTGGGAATA